>NC_053444.1:64677251-65047507 GCF_007990345.1 Gossypium hirsutum
CTGGAACTTGTTGAGGAGAATAGCATTATTCCACTCTTATATCCGCAAAGTCGTCTTTTTCCATTTTTTATTTCAAAGGTAGTTCTTGTGTTACAACTGACACTTCTCCATCCTTATATAGAGGAGGATTGAGATAAGCAGATAAGAATGAATATGCTTTTACACCACTCATTAAAGCAAACAACATGACTCAGCATATTTTACCAAAGTAAAGAGACACAACTAGAAGTAGATTAGGAGGAATCAGATTTATCTACTTTTATACTATTGACACGTCTGTATCTGTGTCATAATCTGTGTCAATATCAGAAGTAATATTGAGTTCCTCTATTTTCTGTCTTTTCTTTTCACGGGCTCTGTAACTCCTAAGCTCCAACCTTTCAATTCTTCTTTCCAGGTCATCTGGTGGTATCACATCATCATTATTGCTTTTGAGAAGTGGAGCTTTTGAAACACTTGGTCCTTTTTCACTTGGTCCCTCTTCATGTATATCTTTCCAGATATGTGTGCCTTGAATTATCTGGCTGCAATGCATGGGATAATCTTGAGACCATTCTTTTGGATCTGGTATGTTGGACCAATATTCATTCAGGGCTTCTTTCAATTGGTTCTGATAGGGTGTCGGTGGATTCCTTTGAACATCCCATGGTGCTGATGACTCTCCCGAGAGCCATATTTCTGAAGGAATAATCTTGTTGATCTGACACAGATATTTTTGTAGCTTCTTGAGATCAAAAGGATTCTCATAAACCTCTTCAAAGTATGTTTTATGGATCCAGGAGCTAGGAAGGGAGGCTAATTGTGTTGCTGGTCCATTTTGCATAAAGTATTGAGGTTTATAGAAAATGATTACTATCCACTGGATACGGGTATTTTTTAAAAACTCAAACATGAGCATATCTACCCAATATTCTAAAGGATAGAACCATTTTAAAAATGTGGCCAGGTTTTTCATCTCAGGAGCTTCTTCATTGCGGACTGCCATTGTTAAGAAGTGTTGAGGTCAGGCATAAAGAACTCAATCCCTATGTGAAAGAGATGAGTTAAATACCAGAACATCCATTTTAATTCTTCAGGAAACTCACCAAACTGGAACTTGATTGCGTTTATAAATGGGTAATCAGGATGTAGGCCTAAAGGCTTAAGAAATAATCCTCCGAAATTCCTAAAGACGTCTAATTGATAAGAAAGCATCATGTTCATGGCTTCTTTATAGAATTTCTTTTCTAGGATTAGACTTAAAACTTCTGGAGGGTGTTCTGGATGGGAATTTGGTTTACAGGGAAGGGAAAAAGGTGAAGGTGTTTGTTGAAATTGTTTCTTTTTTCCTTTTGAGGAAGAGGAAGGTTGAAACATGAAGACTTCAATGGGTTTTGGAGTTTGGGTTTCATTTTCAGGTAATCTAGTAAGGATATCTGCAAGAACATTATCCTTGCCTTTAATGTGTACAACCTCAAAGGAGAATCTGGAAAACCATTCTGCCCATCTAAGAAGTTGTGAATGTAGAACTTTCTTCTGTTTAAACTTGAGCATTTTTGGAAAAGATGACACATCCATCTCAAAAAGGAAATGATATCCTGTTAAATGAAATTGGAATTTAGTAATTCCATATTTCACAGTAAGAATTTCCTTAAAGGTAGAGTGATAATGGATGTCTGCATCTGTAAATCTTCCACTCTTATATCCGCAAAGTCGTATTTTTCCATTTTTTTTCTTCAAAGAGTATTGCTCCCCAGTATCTGTCACTTGCATCAGTCTGCAAAATTCTTTTGTCACCGAATGGGATCTGTAGTGGTGGCAAACATGCTGTTTTCTCCTTGATCTGTCGGACAGCTTTTGTTTGTTTGGACTTCCAGGGAGGTGGATCTTTTTTTAGCATCTTTCTCAAAGGATTTGTTAATTTGGCTATCTTGGGAACAAAATCCCTAAGATAATTAACTATCCCAAGAAATTGTTGGACTTGTTTCTAGGTGAGGTTTTTGTCAGGAAATTTCTTCAATTCTTTTGCAATGTTTAGATTTGGCTGATATCTTCCATCTTTGATGATCATTCCAAGAAACTCAATCTCCTGCTTGTTGATCTGCATCTTCTTTTCAGAAAGCATTATTCCAAAATTAAGAATAATTTGCTGGAACTTGTTGAGGAGAATAGCATGGTCCCGCTCATCAGGGCTGTAAAGAAGGATATCATCAATGTAAATCAAGGCTTGATCCATAATAGGCTGGAAGATTCTGATCATGGCCTTTTGAAATTTTTAAGGGGCCGTTTTGAGTCCAAAGGGCATTACAGTCCACTGGTAATGTTTGTTTGGAATGCAAAAACCAGTTTTGGGCCTGTCTTCAGGATCTATACCCCATTGCCAAAATCCTTCTTTTAAGTCAAATTTTGAAAAAATCTGGGCCTTCGCAAGACTTGAAAATATGCAATTTCTATTGGGTAAAGGGAATTTATCGTCTTGGAGAAAATGATTGAGAGGTTGGTAATTTATTACCAATCTTAGCTTTCCATTAGCTTGCTCGGATCTCTTGTTGACATAGAATGCTTCACATGCCCATTGTGAATCTGAGTCTTCTATCAATCCTTTTGTCTGCAATTGTTGACATTCTTGTTCAGCTAATTTGAGATGATCTGGATTCATCCCAACATGACTAGCTTTAGTAGGATTAATGTCTTCATTTTTCTTGAAAGGAAGTTTGATGAAGAATTCTGAATTTTTCCATAGAGGATGGTCGCATTTTTTCAGAAAATCTGAATGCGAGTCTGCACGTGCTTTTTGTCTTAATTCTTCAACAACTTCTTGAATTTTGTCAGCATTAATTGAGAACAACCTGGGAATTGGTACATAAGGTTTAAACATTTGCTTGTACCTTATACCATCTGGGAGAATTCTTAATTGTTTGGCTTTGAGATATAAATCAAAACCAACAATAAGATTTTTTCCAGGAAGCTTTGATCCCAGTATTGTTGTGGTAATGGAACAAGTAGGAAAGAACTGGATCTTGATAGACTTGCTTCTCAGGTTTGTTGTGAAAACCTTTCCTGATGCTGAGCTAAAATATCTGGTATGGGGCTCCCAGTATTCTTCTGGCAGAATTTCTGGATTCATGATGGATTCTGCGGCTCCAGTATCAATGAAGGCAATTACAGTAATAGGTTTACTGTATTTGCTCATATAGATAGAAACTGGAATGTGGGGAGCTGTAATCTCTGTGGAGGCAACAACTTGAGAGATGTCTGAGAGAGAGTAACAATCCCTTGATGGTTGTATCATTAATGATGAATCTAATGAGGAGAATTCTGAGTCTTTTGAATCACTGGTTGCAAAGCTTTGAATAGCACATATTGACAGATCATTTGGCTCATCATCAATAGAAAATAAAGACTCTATATCATCTTGATCAGTTATTTTGATTCCCGATCTTTGCTGGATTTGTCTGATCATCTTTGCTCCTTTCTTGTTTTTTGGACAGTCTTTTGCAAAGTGACCTTTTCTGTTGCAGATGTAACATCTTATGGATTTGGCTTTCTTAGAGAACTTCTTTTTTTTTCTTGAGATATCTCCATCTAAATTTCTTTTGAGATTTCAGTTTTCTGGCTCCCTTTTCTCTTCTGAAGTGCTTCTTCTTCTTTGTTGGGCAATAACATGACTTGTCTTCTTTGCCACATTTGATTTTAATATGCGAGTCAGTACAGGCTTTGTCTATTCTTCTATCACCATGAAGATAGTCCTTGAAGACTTTTCTTCTGTTGCAGATGTCTTCAAGAGCAATAAACGTCTCTTGCTGGATTTCTCCCATGGTCAAATTGAGGATATTTTTATTTTGCTTGTAGAGGTTCTGGTTAATCGCAACTTGAATAGGATCTGGAAGAGATGCGACAACAGCTTGCTTCAAACTTGGTTCTGATCCAAGAGCTTAGTAAAGCTTCATCATAGCATATAAATGCTTAGACAAATCTTTTTTCTGATAGGAGCAACATTTTCTTTTGAAGAATTCTCGCCTTTTGAGTGTCAGCAGATCATCAGGATTACCAATAAAATAACTATGGATAATCCTTATGGCTTGAGAAAAATCTGTTAACACCAAAAACTGTAATTGATCCGCCTGAGTAACTGAGTTCCACCAATCTTTCAACATTCCTGTGAATCTTGAAACAAATTCAGACAGTATGTTATAATGGCTTTCTTCTGTTAGCCTTCTCGTATCAAGCCATGCATGGAACTCTTGTAATCTTTCAGGCCATTTGTTCATTGGATTATCATCCAGCGTGAAGACCATCTTTGTTGTAGAGACATGCGGTGCTGATCTTGCATTTGATGGTTCTCCAACTTCAGTCATCTCTTCATCTGATGGTTCTTCAACTTTCACACCAGGTGTGGCCATTACTTCTGGCAAATCCCCAATTCCTTCTTCTGAGGAATTATTGGTTTTTTCAATTGATTCTGAATCACAAGGATCTGCTGATCTTTCTGATTCCCCTGAAGAGGCTTAAAGAAGTTGCTCATGAGCCAGCAGTGCCAGGACAAGATTTATTTTCTCATCTGGCACAAAGAGAAAAAGAAATCCAGAATCTTAAAGAACAGATAAAGTACCTGAAAGAAAATGGAAAGTTGCCACCACGACAACCGAAGAAAAATGGGATTGAACTTTTCCCATCTATAAGACAGATAGATAGTCCTCGACAAAGTGAAACACAACCAATCATTTTCCCTCCACCAGAGCCAAAGAAGAAGGCCACAGTTTATGAATTGTGTCAACAAATCAAAGCACAAAAGGAGGAAGAAAAAAAAAGTTGCAGAAGAAAAAAGGAAAAGAGAAAAGGCTAGAGGCAAAAGACCAGTGGAGAAACAGGAAGATGAAGAAAGCCAATTCTCTTCACCACCAACATCTCCACCACCTCTTTCTCCCCTGTTTCTTTTCTATTTCGTCCATTGCTATTATTTCTTTTCTTTTAGTTTCTGTTTCTTTCTTTTACTTAGTTATTTAAGTTATACATATATATATAATATATAATATAATTAATATAATACTTATTTATTAAGTAAATAAATATAATATATATTAACTAAAATATCTCATATATTTCTTCTGTTATGTCGCGTCAATTTAGGCTGATGGCATAATTCCCTATTTGGTCCTTTTAACTTTTCTTTAATCTATTATTCAACTTTCACCCCTACTTCAATTTAGTCTTTTTTCACAATAACTCTCAATTAAGTCAAATTCACTTAACCAAAACTTAATTAATCACACAACTAACTTCGTAAATATTTTTAATAAATATTTACGAACCAGTTTCACTAAATAGGAGGCCCGATAATTCACTTTCCAATACCTGCACTTTTTAGATCGTTACAATTCTCCCCCCTAAAAAAATTTCATCCACGAAATTTCTCACCTGATACAAGTTATTTAGTCAAATATTTTCTTCTACCTTTTTAATTGAAGTCCATAAAATTCAATGATAATTCATATAATTTCCGGACTCTTGTCAAAACTCTTTTTAGAACTTGATACTATGCTTCACACAATACCATTAGTTTGAGGATGAAATGCAGTGTTACAGTATAATCTCACACCCAAAATTTACTGTAATTTCCTCAAAATCACAATATAACTTCGGATCTCCATTCACATCAATGAAGACTGGCTCTCTACGTAAACTAACAATCTCAGAAATGCATAACTCACTAATCTATCAAAAGAGAAATTTGTACGTATTGAGATAAAACGCATAGACTTCTTCAAACAGTCAACAATAGTTCAGATAACATCTATCTTCTGCGATGATAAGAATAATCCTGATACAAAATTCATCGAAATTCTATTTCGTTTCTACTCAAATATCAACACATAATATAACAATCCCTAAGACACTTGAAGATCAGTTTTAACCTGTTGAAGGATAAAAAAAATTTGAATATAAAGTCAGAAATATCGCGTTTTATACCCATAGACCATTACTTTGTCATTCTTCATCAAAATACAGTCTATTCCATTTAATGATGTAACACTGTAATAATAAATTTCTTACCCGATTCAGACTGCACCAGAACTAATGCTAAGCTTTAAATTATTCCGAGGCCATTGTCATCAAATAAATTAAAGCCATAGTACTATAGCAGATCTAACGTCTCAACAATATAAATGGATCAATACTTCAACTTCAATAATATTTTTCAAATAGAAGAGAAAAATCGAGGATGGCTCCAATATGAACCAGTGCAATAATACAGTTTCTATAATATGTGATCATACTCTCAAATTCCCATGATCAAGTCAAAATTCATAACAATAATAAGTATAAGTACCACTGACCAACGGATATCTCTTCCAGTCAGACCATAAAATAACAAGAAAACCAAGACAACGAAATCCAACTTGCAAAGCTGTACTGAATTTCCTAGATGATAATCCATGTTTCATAATAAAAAATATTGATGATATTCCAAAGAAAGTCCAGAAAAGCAATATTGTACATTCACACTATAACAATCATAATAGAGACACTGTAACTTGCACATTTATTATTCAGAGCTTCAATCAACTGAGGTAAAAAATAATATCATACGAATCTTATCATCAAGTCTTCTATCACTTATAATAGCTTGGGAGAACCAAAGAAAAGATAAAACAATACCACTCATGAATCAATCAAACTTGAAATCATTTCCATCTATTACCATATTTCGCCAACCTTTTCATATAATGATTATAGCATTCGAACATGAACAGTTACATATATCTCCAAGAATAACAATACATATAGAATGCCCAAATAAAATATTTAGAAAAGATTACTGTAATATACTCGATTATAACAGTTGTATTCAAATATTTTTGCAATTTCATCACTAATTCACTAACATATATAGTCATCAACAGCCCCATATCATCCAATTCACTCACGAATCTTACTCGGAAGAAATTTTCAGATCACTAATTCACTAACATATATAGTCATCAACAGCCCCATATCATCCAATTCACTCACAAATCTTATTCGGAAGAAATTTTCAGTTAACTCATTCTGTAGATACCATATCTAAATAAATCGATTTCTCATAAATAACTTCTTTCTTTAATAGTAGCATTGTGTATCCCAAATAGTTTTTTTTTTAAAAACTCTGATATCTCTCTTCAAAACTCATCTTTATTTACTAACCCATTCTCAGTTTTAACTGTTTTATTTATCATTCCATCGCTGAACTCTTCAGTTCCACACCTTTGAACTAGATCAATATAAATCTTATGAATTTCATTATAAATAACTGTACCAATAATGGGTGGAGATCGTAAGGCCTCACATTTTAACTTCATGTTTATACTCATATAACATAACATTTATCATTTCGTATGTACTATAAAACATTTATCCATAGCTTTTTCAATTTATATATTATCATAAGTACCATTTTACTTAGATACTTGAGTATCACTTTCGAAATCATCGAATAGCTGCGCGTTGAATAGCTGCAAGCTTTTGGCGTTGGTTATGGCTCTTTCTTTTGCTGCTCGGTCAATAATATTACGAAAGTAGTAGATGATTATAAGATTTTAATGCAAAAAAGTATCTGAAAAAACTAGACAACCTACAAACAAATTAAATACACTGCGAAGTGAAGTCTACTTAGCATTGAATACTGTTCCAGACATGGATATCCTTCTAGGAAACTTAATAAAACTTGAAAAAAAAAATTGGATTCCTGGAGGAAAACTTAATGATTCACAAGAAGGAAGTAACAGAACCTTATAAAAAGTAGGCCCGCTGTAAGAACAAGGCCTCCTACTGCCCAAGAAACTCTTTCATTAGATGGCATATCCTGGAGCCACTGCTGGAAATCTTCTAAGAGCCCAGAGTTCCCAGTTTTGTGGGGTTTCTCAGATCGTGAAGCTCCCCATGAATCAGCAATTGAATCAAGACTCGCTTTGCCACCATAACAGGACACTTCTTCAATACCACCATGCATGCCAACGGATTGTTCAACACGGAAACCTGCAGCAAGGCATAATTCTGTTCCATTGGATGCCCATTCAGATGCTCTACCACAAACAAAGTCATTTGCTCCACATGGTGCTAGAACCTGACAGAAAGTTTCTTCATTTGAATTAGATCTAGGGGAATATCTAAATTGAGAAGATACTAAAGCAGTATGACACAAAGCAAAACTAAATAAAGCTCCAACGCTCAAACACATTAATGTACAACAGAGAAGATATCCGACTTCATTGAATGATGGGAAGCACCATGAAAGTAACCATCCTAGCTATCAAATTATTACAACCTAAGTGTCGATAGCTCTTCAGAGGATATATTAAAACTTTATAAACACGCAACCCTCCCCCGACCCCATTAGTATATGATCTTTACATGGTGACTTAGAAGTCTACCTGTGTCTTTGCATCCATTGAGAAGTAAGCATTAGAGCAGGCCCGAAATACTCTATCACAGAAGGATGTGCATATAAGTGGGGGTCCAGGCTGAACTCCGACTCGTGGATCGCATATGGAACATTCCAGCAATTCTCACAAATGCAAACACTCTTCACTGGCTTCACCTGTTAAAGCCAGCCTCCTAATAGAAAGCAAAGCAGGATGTGCCTGGGCAGCATCACAGCAAGTCTTTTTCCGAAACACCCTACAGAGTGTCAAATCCTTGTGTCCCTTCCCCACCCTTTTAGGAGGTTTCCCCTCAGAAGAGAAGGGCGGAAAGCGACCACCTTGAGATACACAAAGACCACCGGCTTCTCCTGGTAGATAAAAACAAATGAATCTAACATGCTGCAGCTTTGTAGGCAAAATTTAGAACCATAAATTGTTGTATTTAAGGAAGACCATTAAATGAGAAGCTCTTCAAAGTAAAAACACAACATGCTTAAAAGAAATATCTGCAATCTACAGAGTAATCTAACACATACACATGGGTAAATCAGCTAACTTTGAAGCTTAAAATTAACAACTAAAAAGAAAAAGAAACAAAATACCCCATTATCTAAACCCAAATAAAAGAAACAAAGCCCTGCTAACATCACGGTTCAATTGATTGAGGCCAAAAGAAACCTCCTTTTATCAAAACAACAACAATTAATGCCTAATCTCCAACCCTATGTCAAGAATGAAAAACTTGAAACAAAACGCATAACAGTATCAATAAAAGAAAGAAACCCAATGAAAGAATTTTTGAAGCTAAACGAACACTAATAAAAACAAGAAAAAAAGAAGAAGAGGAAAGCATATATTGTTTGTTACCATAGGAAAAGGGCAAAAGAAGGTTGAAAAGGAGAAGAAATATAAGAAACCCAAGTTCAATGTTATTCATTGCTTTTACTTGTACTCTGATTTTTGAGCTGTGAATCATTGAGAAAACCCAGAAAGGTGGCGGGGATCCTGCATTTACAGTGGTGGAAGAACTGAAAGAAGAAGAAACTGGAAGAGTGGAAGAGATCAATGAGCAGAGACTAAAACAACGTTAGTACTACGCTTGATGTCAAAATAATCTGGTAAGTCGTCCTGGGTTTTCGGGTATTCGTTTGCCCAAGTTTATATATTTGACCCGTTCAATTAACTGAGGTTTGTCCCACTCCCACCATGCAATACAAACTAAAACAACGTTAGTACTACGCTATTAGCTTAGCGAGCAGTACTCTCAAGTGTGTTCTCAAATAATTGACCAAGTGCTTTAGAAGGCTAGCAGTGATTCTACTATTAACTTCAGCAAGTAGGACGCCCGAACAATGTGTGCTCAAATAATTGGTTCAGTGTCTTAAAAGGCTAACAGTGGTTATGCTATTAACTTTGGCAAGTACTACCCTCAAACATCGTGAACTCAAATAATTGACTAATTGTCTTGGATGGCTAGCAATGGTTTTACTATTAACTTAGTGAGCAGTGCCTTCAAATAGTGTGCCTTTTCGATTATACTTTATAACATAATATTTAAAATAGACATTTTATTTTCTCGAAATTATTTTTTGGTAACAATAGATCAAATTTTTTAAAAATAATTTCTACGACACTCTTCAAAAGTATTTTTCAACCATAATGGTAAATTAGCTCTTAATCTTAGTTTAATTAATATTATTGTTGTTGCAACTACCTAGAGGTTGTAGATAGTTTAAGCATTATACAAAAATATATAAAAATATTTGATGTAATGATAAAGCATAAAATTATGTATTGTCATATATTATCAAATATTAACCTATATATTTTGTTTGGCTAATATATTAAGAAAACCCTTTAGTAATTATACCTTGTTTAAACAAGCCCTTCTATTATTTTTATAGTTAAATAAACCCCTAACATATTATTTTTAAGCATGAAAGTCCTTGATTTTAATATTAAATAGAAAATATTTGAAATTTCTAAACTAATTCACATTTAGTGTTGATGTGAATTTGATGAGAATATAAAAATAAAATAACATTTTTTAAAAGTAAAAGAAAACTATATTTTAAATTTTTTTTGAAGTGTTTAATTAAATGCATAACACATTTAATTGCTCTTTTGAAAAACTTCAATCCATCTTTTAAATTTTATGTTGATGCTAAAATGCATAGAATTTCTATTGCATCAGTTCAAAATATATCTAAGGGCTTGTTCAAATAAAGTGTAGTAGTTTAAGGGCTTTTTAAATATATTAGCCATTTTGTTTCTAAGTAATTCAATCAGGGCAATTATTCACATGTTGCTGCTTGCTGGTTCGTAGGGGTAGGAGTAAATCTTGTCTCGAGCCTCAAAGCTGTCGATCTCATTTACATTGAGCCATTTGAATCCACCCCACAATTAAGGTCGATCAGATCAGAATGATACAAAGAATCCAAACCAAATAGTCCTCACAAAACTACAACGACCAAACAATGACATTATAGGCAAATTGTTTTGGTGCAAGCAATGACATTTCTCAACCAAGCATTCAAACCATAATCGAAGAACGAATTCATCCTTGGATCTAGAGCAGTTCGCATTCATAAACAATGACAAATTACTATGAAACATGAGTTCAGGAAGCTATTCCGGTATAACCACATTAGAGGCTTATTTGATTTGGAGCAAGTAGTGGTCTTTCACAACCTAACTAAAACCGAAAAGCATCATACAAAGCATAAAATGACAATGTATTCTTCCTTGGATCTAGTTCACTTATCATTTCCAGGACAAAGATGAATCGTTAAGAAGCACAGATTAAGAAAAGTAAACAATGTTTTGAAATTGTTCTAAATTTAAAGCAACTTGACACCTGCTTCCGTAAGAGAATCAATGACAGCCTTGACTTTACCATGATACTTCTGTTCTCGCTTTAAGGAAACGGAAACGGCAGGGATCTCTTTGAGCAGCAAGCGTTCCGCAAGTATCTTCCCAATCTTGGCAGCAGCCGCCACGTCCCGAGTAGATTCCATGCTCGACCTGAGGGCCTTCTCCTGTGAGCTTGCTGCTGAAGCCACAGTTGCAGTGGGAGAATGGATAACTTGAGCACTAACGTACTTGTTTGTGAAATGCATCTTCAGGACATAGGGCTTTAGGAATTTTAGAATTCTTGGTGGTCTAACAGGTGGAGGGATAACCATCTCTGTCCCACACAAGGGAAAAAAATATAGATTTAACTCCATAAATACAATCATGAATCATGATTGTTTAAGAACAACATTCCACTGAAACTTGATTGTAAAGGATCGCAACAGTAAAGAAGAACCAAAAGCTGAGTTAATCATATGAAGGAAAAAGAAAAAAACATGGGTCAGTATGATCCTGAGATTTGCTTCTTCGACGCTTGTTCCAAGCTGAAACTGACCCGAAAGGCATTGCTTTATAATTTCGATGATTTGAGCTCCTTTTCGATTATATTACATGGAACAGGCAATTTGTCGAACAGTTGATGTGCATGACAATAGTGATGATGAAGAACACATGAATATTGATCAATTTTTCGTTTAGCCTAAAGCTTTAAAAAATATTAAGAAGTGAGGGATTCGGATCCTAACATCTACAACTATTTTGTATCAAAAAGAACATTAAAGAAGAATATCTTTAATGGGGAAAAAATACATGCTACTCACCCATCAATTTTATTCCAATTTTTTTCTTTTTCACTCTTAACATGTCATACAATTACGAATGAATTTAATAAATTCAAATGCGGGTCTACGAAATCATGAAAAAGTTAACTGATTCATGAATAAGATGTTTCAATCAAACCAATTATCTTTTTTTTTCCCCGAAAAAAGCTTAATAGCCACTATTTCGCAGTAGCGGCGGCGTGCGCCACCGCGAAAGACCCCAATAGCAGCGTAACGGAAAACAGCAGCGATAAGGGTCCAACATTTCCGCTAAATCGATAGCTTTAAAAGAATAACAAGCGGAAAAATCGAAAACAGAAGATCAAGTATAGCAGAGTGATGCAGATAACTCAAACATCTCCCTTATATCTCAAATAGAAATCAATCTGCAAGAAAAGTTTAGGGTTTCAAAAATTACCTTATGTAATTTCCTAGTACGTCGGAAACGGCAGAAGAAAAGGTGAGACTGGGACAGAGTGGGCGGCGGGGAAGTGTGAAGAGAAACGAGCGTCTAGGTACGTGAATTTTAAGATGAAATTTTAGAAAAACTTCTTTATTTTTTCTCAAATGGAATTAGAAGTAACACTTTTTGGGTAAATTCTTAGATAGTCACCCAAGGTTTCATGCTTTACTATTTTGGTCATTCATTTCAAAATTTTATTATTTTAGTGGCTCGATTTCATTTTGTAGACACCCCATCGTTAAAATGCCTTCAATTATCGATGGAATGCTGACATGATCATATCTTGATCACTATAATAATAATTTTAGCTCTTAATATTTTATAAAATACGTCAATTTGATCTTAATTCTAAAAAGTTAAACAAATTTTTCTTTCAATATTTGCATATTTTGTCAATTTGGTTATAATACTCAATGACTAACAATTCAAGTGCCTCGGATAAAGAATTGTCACAATTTTGACTTGAGGTTACTAATGAAGCACCTTTTAACTTCAGTTACTAATGAAAAACAAAATAACCACAAAACACGTCTCCTAAAGTAATATTGAACGATTACATGTCTCCTAAAGTAATATCACACATGTTGATATCTCCGCACTAACATCGTTAGTTTGTGCTGATGTGGCACTGGTAGTCAATCATATAATGACACGTGACAACATCTCAGTATGACATGTGGGAAACATAAATTAAAAAAAATAAAAATCTTATGAAAAATGTAAATTAAATAGATATATGTATAGATTTAAAGGTAATACATATAAGTTGATATTAGAATATCTAAAATGAAAAATGAATGGATTCTATTTTTGTGTGTAGTAAATTATATGATAGATAATTGTATAATATTTTAAAAAAATACAAAAATATAATACTTTTATCAGCTTTTATGATAAAATAAGTTTTATTAATAATCTCTTTTTAAGTATTTTAAACTAATTTACTATAATATAATAATACTATAAAATTTAATTTCATAAATGAAAAAAAACTAAAAAGAATCTCATATATAATTTTTTTGTCTAACATTATATAAAATAAAAAAATGTTGTATACATAAAAAATAATATATACATATATATTTACCAAATTAAATTAATTGTTTGAAATAAATTTAAATTAAAAGACCGAAGTACCCTATTAATTCCATAAACTCCCAAAGGAACTGGAAATATATAGTATATATAGGTATAGCTGGTTAAAAATAAAAAATAATTAATTAGACAAAAAATGAAACTTTTAGACATTCAATAATAATTAAAATGTAATAATAAAATTTAAAATCACAAGAAAAAACTGATTAACTTTAAAAAAATTCAAAATATTTAAATTTTAAAATCATAAAAAAACCAATTAACTTTTAAAATTATTTTTTTTCAAAAGGCTTAAATTGCTTTTATTAAATCTTAATACTAAATTGTCCCTATTATTTTTTTGTAATATCTACTTTACCCCTATTAACTCTAAATGATACTTATTTTAACCCAATTAACTCCTAATGACTCAGAGCAACTAGTTTTATCATATAGAGAGAGATTTGCAATTTCATTATATAAGTTGTATAACCATGTCCACAAGGGCAGATCTTTATAGGGGCCTAGGAGGGCTTTGGTGTACAAATTTTTGGAAAATTTTAAAGTTGGTTTTAAAAAAGTTTTGAGAGAATATGTCAATTTCTGAAATATTTATCGGAATAAGCCGATTTTGGAGAGATGATGAAAACACGTCTAGTTAGGTGTGTTTTCACTTTGACTATGTAAGAAAGTTTCACTCACTCTCTCCAAAATCGACCTATTCACTCAAATATGTTTTTTTTAAACAAGCTTTTTTGAGTAATTCAACTCAAGCTACAATATAACAAATTTTATATAAATATAAAATATCTTAAATATGATTAAAATACAATATGAATACACATGTTATGGTATTTAGTTTTTGAGATAATTGAATAAAAACATGCATCCTTTATATATAGCTATTTGAAAAAGTACTAGAGATTCAAACTTTTAACCAAAAAGGAAAGAGGAAAAAGATTGAAGGAACAAAGTAAAAACTAGAAAGCAAGACATTAGAGGGACCCCTTTGAAATAAAAGTTTTGTTTGTTTTAAAGGGGACCATTGGACATGGAGGGACCCATCATTAATTTATTCATATACCAACCATTTCTTTACAACATGTCATTCCCATTTAAACAATTCACTCTTCCATTACAACCTCTTGGAGTAAAATTAATTGCAATACTAACTCTGTGTTTTGTCCTTAAATCATTCAACCATATGCTTCATCATGCCCATAGTCTACCTGTTTTTATTGTGCCTTTTCCTTCTCTATTTCACTATTTTATTTCCTATTTTGTATCTTCTAATTATCCAACATGTACCAATGTTAATTAAATCAACAAGTTGAGTATCATATAAACACAACATGAATATAAAAATAATGTGATTAAACATGTAAATAATTACATGCGGTTGACATATTAATATAATAAATTCGATACATCTGTCATATCATTTGTACTATATTAAGAACTCTTAATTGTGTTGGTGTCACGAACTAATTAACTATCAATTCAATTAAAAAAATATTTTTTTACAAAATAAATTGCATTATTTAAATAATCAAAATACAATATTAAAAACATAAAGAAATAATGTATTAAGTCAATAAAAGTGCAAAAATAATATTAATAAATACCATAAAAATATGTGAATTATCAAATTGAATTTCACTAATTTAATAAATTATTATTCTATATTATATTAAATACACAAACTCATGATGATATAGGTTTAATTCCTGCTCTATAGAAATTTTATTTATAAATATAAAAAATTGCTTATAGCAATATTTGTTATTTCTAAAAAAAATTAAAATAAATTTTCATTAAGTTGATAAATGTTAAGTCTTCACAATTTATTTAATCAAGGTCTTAATATATAATTGTACATGAATTGCCTATAACTTACCACCATATAAAAAGTTACCATTAAAAATAATAAGTATAAGCCTAAAATTATTTAAATAATTGAACTCATTAATTCCTGGTTAAATAGGTTCCATTTGAAAAAAAAAATTGTTAATCGATTAAATAGGTCGATTTTTTTAAAAATTTAAGAAAATAAGTTGTTTATAGAAAAAGTATGTAAAAGTTCGTCTAACTAAACGAGCTTTTTGTTAATATGTTGAAAAAGAGCTTCTAACTAAAATCGTACAGGCTTTCCCTGACCTATCGGTAAAAAGCTCACCCAGCTGAACGAGCTTTCTTACCAATTGTGCACATACTTTCACACCCTTTTCTCTGAAAATGACGAATTAACTTTTCTTTTTCCTAATTTAGTCTTAATTCCCACCCAAAATATGAAAATTAAAACATTTTATAACTTTAAAGCAAGGTGTTATTCGCCGTTCATCAATGTTTTGGTGAAAGAGTAATACAGAAAATTACATTTTAGTGGACAATTTAAAATTAAATTTCTTTTTCTTTAACCATTAAAAAAAAAAAGAAAGAAAGAGAAAGCTAAAGATCTTGTGAGGAACAAAAAAAAGTATATAAGAATAACAATAATCTTTTACAGAGACATTAAAAAAATTAAAAATACTAAAAACATGACTACAATCGATCTCTCCATGTATAACAATCAAAAAGTAAGAAAAAGAAATGGAAATCTGAAAAGGAAATTATTTATTTCGAAAGAGGAAAAAAAAAAGCTCAGCCCCTGCACCTTGTGATACGGCTGCATCCACGGTTGTAAGGGTTAGCCTGAGCTCCAGGCTGGCAATTGTAATAGGAAGCACCACGGCGGGAGCAGGGAACGGTGTTCCTTTGAAGAGCGCCGTAGCTTATGTACCTGGTGGTTTGCAAAACGCGGCGGCTGATCTCCGAGTCCAGCTCAAACTCTTCTTCCCCTCCTAAGCATTCTCCTATGGAACCATTGCAAGAAGATCTGGTGGGGGTCGGAATCCAACCCAGGATTTGCTGGTTGTGGTAGTGGTGGTCACCGCTCGCATCAACTGCCACCATCAACGCCGCCGCCACGATCACGGCGCAGATCCAAACAAGCTTACAAGAATTGAGCACTGCCATTGCAATCTCAAAACACTCTTTTGCAATTTCTGGGGTTTTGGCTATGATTTTATATCTCGATTCCTTCTTTCTCTTTGTATTGTGAGGTGCGGTGCCGTAGTTGTTTCTTCTTTGCTTTCTACCTTTCTTGTGAGCTGCTGCTTCTTTCTTCTTTTGTTTGGTGGGTTTGTTTTTTATTTCTTCACTCTGTTTTTTGAGTTTTTAAATTAAAGGGGAAACTCGAAAGAGCTAGTTGGCAATTTAATTATAAAAAATATGGTTAGTTTAAACGACACTCATTCCGCTGATTTTACAGATATGCCATTATGTGTGGTTTTATTTTTATTTTTTGGAAAATTAATTATTAAATAAATATGGTAATGCATTTTTGTGCTTGAAAATTACAGATATTAACTTCAAATTTTATTCAATATTATAAATTATATATGAATTCTTAATCTAAATTTTACTTGAATGAATCTTATTTGGATATATTTTTATTATAATTATAATTTTTTTTAAATCTAAGATTCTTAATTTTGGAAATGATTTGATTATATAATATAAAATATGATATGATAAGTAAAAAAATGCAAATATGAGTGAATAAATTTACTTTAAATATTAATTTTAAGCTTAGTGTTTGTTACGTTAGCACTGTATTTTTTTTATTTCATAAGCAGTTTTAAAAAATTTATCATGTGTCTTTTCTTTTTAAATATTTATTTTTTTAATATTTTACTATACATCTATAAGATAATTATCAATATTTTGACTCTGCTTATAAAGTCTAAAAACTCTACTGATAATGTATCAAATATTTTGCCTAATTTTAAATATTATATTTATTGAGTAATTATTTTATTAATGGGAACATTTGGGTATTTATACATACTATTACTGTTCAATCCCAAGTAGGATTCGAGTCACCTACCCATGACTTGGATAGGTCCCACCAAATGATTGAGTGTGATGCGAACCGTGAGAGGATAATAAAGGAAGCTCACGGACCTAGCTCGCAAAGGGAGCTCATGGATCTAACTCGCAAGGAGAGCTCGCACGAACCAAGGGAAGGCTGTTGTTTCAGTTCGCATATACCCAATGAGCTCGCAGAAGGGAGGCCACGTTGTCTGGTAGGCAATCCAGAGTGAAACACGTGTCTTGCATATCTGAAGTCCGCTCAGAATGTCAATTCTAGGAATAGTGGGGTCAAATTTTTAAATATAATAATTAAACACGTTATATTATTTAAAAATTTTAAATTCAAACTTTAAAGATGATATTATTAAAAACCATAGTTATAAACTATAAATAAAGTTATCTTACTTCTTTTTGGTGATACCAGAAGAAAATTTTAAAAAATAACACAATGGCAATTTTGGAGATAAAGTGAAAACTACGGGCAAAAAGCAAAAGAACAAACCCTCCTCTTAGGTTGACTGATTATCTCTTTGCTTTTTAGGTATCGCACCAACCCAAAGAAAATGAAAAACAAACAAATAATAATAAATAAATAAATAAGAAAGAAAGAAAGACGGCATCTATTCTCTATTTCCAAAATTCATCCAATAATCCGTTAACCGAAACACGTTATCTTTCCGAATCCCTACCTGATTTCCGTTACCCCTACCGTTTGTTTCCTTATGACTCCAACTAATTTTTTAATAAAGAAAGAAATATATAAAAATAGCAGCATTTTCAGTTATTATGATTTCACAACATGTCTGGCACTTCTCAATAATCATTGTACAACTAAAACTTTTTTTTCATTTATTTATATGAATTATTCCGGTCATCATCTAAGGGTCCGTTCTTCAACCCGGCTGAGATGAGCTTTTAGTTAAAAAAGCGCTTTTCATTAAAAAGCAAAGGAGAACGCATTTCATTTTGAGAGCAAAAGGACAGCTTCTTAAAAGGACTTCTCAGCAGATGAGAAGTAGATTTTTTTAGCTTTTCAGCCAAAAAGTCCTTTTGCCTGGTTACTTTACCATTTTAGCCACACCGACGCTAGTTCCCTCTGCTGCTAAACTTCTCTCTGCTCTTTGCTCTTTGCTGGTTCCCTCTGCTGCTACACTGTTCTCTGCCCTCTGCTGCTACACTGCCCTTTGCTGGTGAGTTTATCTTTTTCTTCTCTTCTTCTCTTCTTTTAATTTGTTAAGTTTATGTTTTCTATGTTATGTTAATATCTAATATGAGTTATATATTCAAATACATTTTAAAATAAAATAATACAAATGTGTTAAAAACATTAATTAAAAATAAAAAATAATTTTTATAATAATACAATCATGTCAATATCTAATTATAAATATTTAATTTTTATATTTAAATATTTAAATATAGTTTATATATTCTAATTAAATTTTATAAATAATTAATATTAATTACTTAGAAATATTTAAAATTAATATTATATATTAAAATATTAACAATAAGTTATAATAATTTATTTTTTTATATTTTTGCTAAAATATCATAAAATTAACTAATTTGAACATTATTTAAATACATATTTGTTACTTTATAATATCATGTCTAAAATGGACATTTTATTCTTCAAAAGCACTTTTTGACAGCAATGCCAAACACTCAAAATTCTCAAAAGCACTTCTCAAAAGCACTTCTCAAAAGCAATGAAGAACTGGCCCTAACTATGCTCAATTTCTTTTAGTTATTCAATTATAAAAAATTAAAATCAATTGATTGTGTTTTTTCTTTCAATATTTTCCTTTGGTTAAGTTTTTAATGAGAATGTGAGGTGAAAATTTATAAATTGGTTTAGTAGTAAATTTAGTTTTTAATTTTTATATATTATTAATTCAATTATAATTTTAAAAGTTTAACTCTCGACGTTTTCATATTATTTCAATTTGGTCTTAACTCTAAAAAAATTTAAAAATAAATAATAAATAATTTCAAAAATCTAAAAAATTATAAAAATTATAAATATATAAAACAAAATATTAAAAAAACAAAACTAGTTTACTTTTAAACCCAAAAAACATGTCTTCTAATAAATTCTAAACATAGAAACATTCTCCTTCGCTAGACTACCAAACTTGACCTCCACCTAATGGTGGATCCAGAAATACGACTTAGGGGTAGGGGTAAAGTTAGAATTTTGTTTTTAGGGGGGACAAAATTAAATTATAGATTTCTATGATAGTAAAAATACAATTTTGTCATTTTATTAACCTATATCTTTATAATTTTTAGAGGATTAAACCATATCATTTTTTGGGAGGCCAAAGTGTAATTTTACCATTATTAATTTAAATTTTTATAATTATAAATAGCCTAAATGGAAAATTTTCTATTTTAGGGGGGCGGGGCCTTTACCAACCCCACTAAATCCTCCTCTACCTTCACCCAACTTCGCAACTTAAGGATATGGACCTTTGGAGAACCACACCCCAAAAGCTAGCTATTGAGATTGGAAAGCCTACATCCATATAAACCCCACTAGGAACCCCCTTACTTTCCTATATGGGACCCAAGCCTCATACCTTGCAATTGGCACATAACAATCCACCACACTCCACAGTCTCGGTGTCCATGCGGGCTAGCTTTGCGCTAGCTTAATCTAACCCCGGGTGAACATTGCAATGTGGGTTTTTTTAGAACTTTTCGTTGATCCTTTCACCCCCTATTTCCCTCACTGCCAGTGACATTCGTATCGGTCTTGGACCCATCATTCTTGATCCCATAAATCAAGAGCCTAAACTCGAGTCTAAATCTAGGAAAAATATTCCCAAAAATTATTAAAGTCCGATAAAGTTGATGAAATGACTGAAGTCATGTTTTTTCAGTTGAAAATGCAAATGAGTTTTTGAATTTGAAGGTAAAATGCAAACATTTAAACAAGTTATCAAGTTTAAGGAAGAAAAAAGAAGATGTCGGGAATAAAATAAAGTGAGGTAGATATTGAAATTTTGAAGAAACAAATTAGGCCAATGGGAGGCTATCCTTTAAAGGAAATATAAAATTAAAAATGTGATAGAGAAAGTAAAAGAATCAAGTGAGAAAAAAAAATGGATGATGGTGATTCATATGCTAATTTTTTTGAAGAACGATAATTTAATAAACCTTAAACTGGTTTCTTTGTTTCTTTCTTTTACTCTCTTTGTTTTTTTTGGGGGGGGATTTTTCATTTTTTTGTTTGTAATTTACCAATGAGGTAACCGAATGGTTATTGATTAGCTTCAATTCGGTGATGGATTGCTGATCTGTCGTAATTTGATATGGAAAATTAGGCTTCCCCAATACACTTTAGAAGCTTGTTTTCAAGCATATTAGCGTATTTTCTCTAGTTTTTTTTGTAGTTTTTAAGTTTTGAGTTAATAAGTACAAATGCCTCATTTTTTCTTGTTTTTGAGACCCAAATTATCCAATAGTGTCATTAAGGGGCCTAACATATGATTGAATGTTGTAAGGACGCATTAGATGTTGGAATCAAGTGAAAACATCACCAAATGAGAGGTTATCGCAATATCCTACCCTTGGAATCGCGATACCTCCAACAAGCCCTAAGGATGGAGACCACCCACAGTGATATTACGATATCCACCCCACGGTATTACGATATTCATGTGCTTTGGCAACCTCCCATTTTAAGATTGTTGACACCATTTTTTGGATGAAAACGGGGTCGACTTGGGTTTTGAAAAATGAAACGAAAACGGGAGTCGCCACCAATCTTTTTTTATGAGGTGTGATTGGATCACCTCGAAAAGTGGTTGTTTTTAATAAACAGTTTGATTTTATTAAAACAATAAGTTTGGTCCACGAAATCTAGAAAAACGGGTTCGGGAGTCGACTACGTACGAGGAAGGATTAGCACCCTCGTAACGCCCAGAAATTGGTACCTAGTTGATTAGTCAATGTCTTAATGTCGAAAATTTGAAAATTTAAAAATTTAAAATACGATCCTTTGTCTTAAAATGACTTGTATAAAATAGGTTGCTTATATTAAAAAAAAACTCCTACGATAAAAATTAAAAGGATATTCAATTATTCGAGTCAGATGAGGAAATCGCAACCCAATACGTTAGGGCACCATTTCTCAACATTCCGAACATTGAATATTGCCTTGGTTGTTTTTAAGAAAATCCTCATCTCGAAAAAAACAACATGTCACATCCAATGCGTTAGGACACGACATATTGAATTCCCAATAATGAGCTTTTATTTATTTATTTTTTTTTTTAAAAAGTAACCTCGATTATTTAGATTCAACAAAGAAAATCGGAACCCAATACGTTAGGGCTCGATTCTCTCGAAGATCCCAAATACCGAATGTTGCTTTTATTTTGAAATTTTTGTTCTTGATAAATTCGAGTAAAATGGATGTAAAATAATGATAATGATGTCAATGTAAATAAAATGATACAAGTAAAACAATAAATAATAAAAACAATCATACGGGCAAGGTAACAAATAATTAGGAACTAAAGTAAGAAAACAAACAATAATAAACATGCAAATAAATGAGCAAAATTAACAACATGATGCAAATATAAAAATATATAAACACACATATATATATAAATAAAACAATGAGAATATGAAAAACATGTGTATGTGTACATATTTTGGAATTATTGCACATTAAAAATTATGTAAGTGTATGCACATACATATATACATATATAATAATCATTAAATATATAAAAGTATATATGTGTAAGTATATATTAGTCATAAAATGTAAAGAATATATACAAGGTATATTTCGAAAGTATAAAGTATATGTAAGTGTATATATAGATATATAGATGCTTTTATAAATTACGAAATAGATAAAATATGAGTATTTATATGTATTAAATAAATTATATAAGATATATATATATGCATTTATATAATAATAATGATAATATAATAGGAAATGTAGAAACAATAATAATAACAACATTAATAATAATAGCAATAAAACAATGAACTAAATAATAATAATAAGAAAAAAGGGACTAAGTCGAAAAGAAAACAAAATACTGGGCGAGAATGCAAAAATAAAAAAAAACTAAAAGGACCAAATTGTGCGCACACTGAAAGAGGGGGGACCAAAATAGTAAATAAACCGAAGCCATCAAAACGTAACGTAGCCATAGACTAAATTGAAGCAAAAATAAAACTTTGTGGCCAAATTAAAAATAAAAGGAAATAGCGAAATAGGACCAAATTAAAGCACGCCACAAATCGGAGGGACTGCGAGCGTAAATAGCCCAAATATTAAAAACACGCGGATCTTTCGGGTCGGATCGGGTCGACGCGTGGATCCCCTTACCCAAAACGGCGTCGTTTTAAAATTAATATAAATATTAAAAAAAACCTTAAAAAAGGTTTAAAAACCATTTTTCTAAAAAAAAAGCTGAGAGAAGCTCTCTCTACCTCATTCTCTCCGGCCAAGGGGCCGATCTAGGGCTGCAGCGAACCTCCGCCGAGGCGCCACCGCGTGTGGCGGCCGAAGGTTCAAAATGGAACCTTTCCGGTTACTTTTTGAAGCCGAAGGCCTCCTAAACACGGATCCAACACCGAATCTTGTGAAAGGTGAGCCCAACCCTGCCAAACGAGGAGTAACCGTCCGTCTCCTCCTCCTCCGGCGCGGCACAGGTAAGGCTTTCTTCTTCTTTTATTTTTTGTTTCCATTTATTTTTATTTATGTATGTACAAAAAAAGAAGATGAAAAAACGAAAATAAAAAATGAAAAGAATAAAAAGATTCACCTTAAATCTTTTTTTTTGTTTCTATATTTCTCTGCTAATATACGTTACAAAGGTCGAAAAAAAGAAAAGAAAAAAAAACCCCTTGGAATTACATATTGTTAGGTTTTTATAACCGATTGTGTCATCATTTCCATTGCTATGATTGTCCTTTCTTTCCTCTTTGCAGGCGTTTGAAGCAGGCGGCAGTGCGGCGCAGCAGTTGGTGGCTTGCGGCGCTGGTCAGAGGCAGGGTGGGTAGCTGGCGGCATCTAGGGTTTCAGAAAATGAAACCCTAGTTAGATATTTTTTAGGGAAATTGGGCCTGGCTATTGGGCTTCGGGTTTGGGTGTAAACGGGTAAATTTGGGCTTGGTTTTGCTGGGTTAGGTCTGTTAGGGGCTAAATTTGGGTTGTTGGGCTATTCGGGTTTTGTATTGTAATTGGGCCCGGGTTTTTTTTTAAAATTGGGCTTGTACAGCTGCCCCTCTTTGCTCGTTGTCATGTAACGATAACAGAGCAAAGACTAAGAAAGACCAATTTTTACCCGCCCTCTTTGCTCGTTGTCATGTAACGATAACAGAGCAAAGACTAAGAAAGACCAATTTTTACCCGGTCCTGTTGAGAAAATAAGATTCGCCGTTGCGGCTTCAATCTTCTAGCTGCAATGCCTGGAAAACAAGGTTCGCCATTGTAGTTTCAATCTGTTCCACTGTATCGCCAATGATGTGAGATTCGCTGTTGTAGCTTCAATCTATTTGACTGCAATGTTGGGGAAGCGAGATTCGCCATCGTAGCTTCAATCTGTTCCACTACACCGTAAGGAAATGAGATTCGCCGTTATGGCTTCAATCTTTTAATTGCAATGTCGGGGAAGTGAGACTCGCTGTTGTAGCTTCAATCTGTTCCGCTGCATCGCCTGGAAGAAAGATTCACCGTTGTGGCTTCAATCTATCGCAATGGGGAAGTGAGACTCGTCGTTGTAGCTTCAATCTGTTCCGCTGCATCGCTTGGAAATAAGATTCGCCGTTGTGGCTTCGATCTTTTAAATTGCAATGGGGAAGTGAGACTCGCCGTTGTAGCTTCAATCTGTTCCGCTGCATCGCCTGGAAGTAAGATTCGTCATTGTGGCTTCGATCTTTTAAATTGCAATCTATGGTTACTTCGATCTGCTTCTGTCAACTCAGGAAAGCAAGACCTGCCATCTTCATTGATCTGTTCTTTGGGGAACATGACCTCTATGAACCTATTTATGCCTAGTGATTATGATAAAAATGAATCAAAATACCCTGGCTAAATGCATATGCATGAATGCAAAATGATCTTTCAATGTTTGAGTTGTTATTGCTCATTGCTCAATAAGTCCTTAATGCCAACGCGCCCGAATGCTATCTTGTCCGGTTGGTAATGTTCATCTCTTACTTGGTCGGATTGCCCCCACTGTATTCTTCAAAGTTTAACTCATTGTGATTTTCAAGGTTAAGCCCATCGTAATTTGGGACATAAAATTTGTGATCTTTCAATGTTTCCCTTTATTTTTATTTATGTATGTACAAAAAAAGAAGATGAAAAAACAAAAATAAAAAACGAAAAGAATAAAAAGATTCACCTTAAATCTTTTTTTTTTTTGTTTCTATATTTCTCTGCTAATATACGTTACAAAGGTCGAAAAAAAGAAAAGAAAAAAAAACCCCTTGGAATTACATATTGTTGGGTTCTTATAACCGATTGTGTCATCATTTCCATTATTATGATTGTCCCTTCTTTCCTCTTTGCAAGCGTTTGAAGCAGGCGGCAGTAGGTGCGGCGCAGCAGTTGGTGGCTTGCGGCGCTGGTCAGAGGCAGGGTGGGTAGCTGGAGGCATCTAAGGTTTCAGAAAATGAAACCCTAGTTAGATATTTTTTAAGAAAATTGGGCCTGGCTATTGGGCTTCGGGTTTGGGTGTAAATGGGTAAATTTGGGCTTGGTTTTGCTGGGTTAGGTCTGTTAGGGGCTAAATTTGGGTTGTTGGGCTATTCGAGTTTTGTATTGTAATTGGGCCCGGGTTTTTTTTTTAAAAATGGGCTTGTACAAAGATTGTTGACGATGTTGCAACATCCACCCCATGGATATCGCGATATCTACATCGTGAGGGGACAAAAAATGACACAAAAGTAGTCTTTTCCAACTGAAGCACCAATCATTGAAGATTGATTCAAGGGTATTTAGGGCAACAAAAAAAGATGTGTTGAAGGTCAAAATCGAGCGAAAACATCACCAAATGAGAGGGTATCGTGATATCCTATCCTTGGAATCACGATACCTCCAACAGGCCCATAGTGATATTGCGGTATCCACCCCAGGGTATTGCGATATCCACATGCTTTAGCAACCTCCCATTTCAATATTGTCGACGATGTCGCAACATCCACCCTATGGGTATCGTGATATTTACATCGTGAGGGGACAAAAAATGACATAAAAGATAGTCTTTTCCAACCAAAGCACCAATCATTGAAGGTCCATTCAAGAGCATTTAGGGCAACAAAATTGGGTTAGAATAACTACATAAATCAACCAAAATTTGGTTGAGACGAAAAGAAGGCCACATTAGTGTAGTTTAACTTTAGTTTTCTTTTTAGGTTTTCTGTTAGTTTTTCTACATTTTTTTTAGGTTTTCTATTTTCTCTTCTTCTTTCATAGCTTTAGAGTTTATTTTATTGCACTTTCTTCTTTTTCTTAGTGTTATTGTAGTTAGTTAAGTTAGTTAACACTGTAGCTTAGATTTATTTGCATTTTCAATCCCTGTACCTTACTTGTGATGACATTTTTAGCTTTAGTTTAATGATTTCAGTTTCATTACTTTAAATTTGTTAAATTTTATTCCTTTTATGTTTCTTGCTTTCGATTTTCATGTTATATGCTTATTCTTACATTTCCTTTTAGTTTTCTTGCATAAAAATCCAAACTTTTACATTTTCCTTAAACTTCTCCTTAATGGCTTCTACATTATGCATTTTTATGTTCATTAGCTTTATTTTTAGTATGAGTAACTAAAATTTAAAGGGGATTGGTTGAAGGAAATGTGGTGAGCTTATTTTTGGATGAATGACCAAATCGTAATAAATTGGACTGATATGAATGAACTTAAAAACTTTGGGTTGACGACCCTAAGAAAATATCTAGGTAAGTGAGATCGAAATGAGATCTTGTTGGGCATTAATTCATTAGTCTCGGGTTAACCGGTGAGATTGAGAGATAATCTAGATTAATTTTTCTAACTTGGTAAAATTGAGACCGAGAGGTAAAATTGAGTCATTTTAGGAGTTTAAGCGATTTGGATCCCTAATTCAAATATTAGTAAACCACACTTAGATCAATTAACCACCGTTTGTTAATTGTTTATTTTTTTTTGTAATTTTTCATGTTTTGCAATTTAGTCATTGGTAGTTTACTCATAGATCAGGTTAATTTCTCTTGACTTTATGGTTTGTCATAATATAAGTTTTTACAACTAGTTGGTTAGACTTTTTATTTCGCACTCTTGTTGTTTAGAAATTGTTTAATCTCTGACTCTTTTAGGTTCAATCCTTGGAACACTCTAGTGTTCCATTGTAACACTACAAATGTTATAACTAACCTATCACACTTGCAGTAAACCGCGATAGTTATATTTGTATTAGTGTTGATTTCTCTCTTTCGTCGTTCGCGAAGGCAGTGAGAGAAATGATCATTTGTTAAGATTAGTGAGTAAACTAAGACGAAAGGTCATATAGGTTAATGGCTCGGTATAGGTATGTGTTGGATCTAGTGCTCTAAGTATAGTATTTTTGTCTATGTATACATATATTTTTTAAACAAATTGGTTTAATAAAATATCTATTGATTACATTAATATTCTTTGTATATTGTCCTCAACAGTTTTTACACGCAAAGCAAAATGAAAGCAAATATTGACTCACTAATTATAACATGTAAGTAATACTAAATAGTATTACATGGTTGGATCATAATAAGGAAAGATAAACTGTATTAGTAGATAATCTAAACATATACGTAGTCTAAAAAGAAATGAGCAAACCAATTGAAAGACTAATATGTTGTCTATCAAGTCCAATTTGAAAGATGTTTTGTCTTGAGCATCAGAGCGGATAAATCCTAGAAGATAGAGATATAGACGTGACTGATTGGACTGACAATACATCGGACAATACTTAAGTAGAATAGATCCTAGATTCATTTATGGATTTATTCACTCGTGATGTTCATAATATGACATACTTTAACCTGAGTGGATGATGTACTATATAGGCATGGCTCGTATACTTTGATATAAAAGTTTGGGTTCAAATAGATAAGGAATCGAAAGCTGGTGCGTTGGGTATATGACTTCTATTGTATATAGCATCATTCCACACTAGTGGAATTCATAGCCCAACTAAAGGGTAAAAGATATCATCTCATTGGTATTACATGATAGATAAAAAGTAAAACATGGTCATGAGTCATTTATCCTTGATTACTATTTAATAGTAATTGTCTTTTCATGGAAAAAAATGTAACGGTAACTGTGATATAAAATAGGATCATATTGAGAGAATGAATTTACCCTAAATATATTAAAATATCCTATGATGGTAACACACTTAAGACAATGTCATTAGACAAGCACTTATTAAGTAGCTTTCGTAACGATATATAATTAGGGAGAGCTCAATCACGATACTATAGTGAAATGACTTTCCTACTGAAAGTAAATACATTGTTTCATAATGGTAATAGTGGGAATTTGTTATCTAAGAATAAATTATATTTTATGGGAATTAGGATAATTGTTTGTTTCTATTTAGAGAAATTACTTTCCTACTAAAAGTAATTACAATTTTTTTTTTATGATTTGGTCCATGTTGCTCGAGCCCGCACTTGGAGCAAATTAAGGTACGAGGATAGCAAAGAAGGTCGTTTGGTTGAAAGCCATGGTTGACTTGATTCCGTCTTGCACAAAGCACAAATACTATTTGGTTAAAGTTTATTACTACAAATATCACAAAATGACCCAATTTTAAAATTTTTTAAATCTTTTGTTGTAATTGTAAAACCGCTTTTTGAATCAGTTTTTCTAACAGTAGGGTGGTTCAAGGGCTATAATAGTGAAGGGTTTGTGAAATGCTTTTATTTTGGCGGTGAGGGATGTATGTATTAAAGATTGTAGTGGTGATAATTGATAATTAGGGTGTTGTGCAAGTAACGGGTTGTGAGGTTCTCGGGCTATTAAAAGAGTGACGATGATGGTTCTGAAGAGCCTAGGGGGGCGAAGATTGCTTTTGCAAGGGTGAATGATGATTAGTGGTGATGAGTTTAATAAATGTTGAATGTTGAGTGTATGGAAATGGTGTTAGCAGTCGAGCAAGGGTGACAGTAAGGTAATGAAGGGATCAATGATGGTAGGATTAATAGAGGAAACTAAGGTAGGTGCCAAAGGTGTATTCAAGTAGGGTGAGGTGTGTGGTGAAAGGAGGTTATCAGTGGAATTGCCATGTTGGTTTTGAACTTGGTGAAATGACCAATTTGTGACACTATATAAATGTTGAAAGTTAATTTTTTTAAGAATCAAACTAAATTGATACAACGTGTGAATGTTAAGAGTTAAATTTACTATTATGATAATTTTAGATTCACCACATCATCTTTTCATTACCGGATTAATGAAAGTTAACAAAATTAAATAAATTTTTTTATAATTGAGTGACAATAAAAAGTATAATTAGGTCACCTATCTAGTATAATTTTATTAATAATATTCTATCTCAAAATTATTAAATTGATAAAGTTGAAGTTGAAGTTTTCACATGAAAAATTAAATATCAAAATCAAACGTGTAATCCTCTAACATGTAATAGTTTTCAACATTCAAATATACGAAACACTGAATACTTTGACCAGTAATAGTTTTCGTTTCTATCCATTTTTCTCCATGGTAGAATTAGCTACTTTTATTATGCGGATAAAGAATAATAATATATATAACCCCTACATTACTATGGATTAAAATAATTATTCTTTGAGAAGAAATTACAGATAGTTCTAAATATTGTATTAAAAAAATTATATAAAAAAATATAATCAGAATCTATAATAAAATTATTTAATGTCCTATAATAAAAAGGATTTATTATACGCACACGGGAGACCAACAGCTATTTAACTCCTACGCGCCAAAGCAAACGATGGAATTCATAACGGCTACAATAAATTTATGTTTTTTGTATGACGTAATAAATATAAAAAAGAGTGAGTAAATATAAAAAATATAAATTGAAACGTCGTCGAGGGGGCAGGTAGCCGTTAAAAACGTGGGGCCCTAACACAGATCACCAAGACGGTGTTTGCGCGTCCCAAAAGCTTTTACTCTTTCTAAGCCAGCTGGCTTTTCTCAAAATAAAATGCTTCTTGTTGATTGGTTGCCAATCTGAGTTGAATTGGAATAAAGTATTTTCCCTAGTTTTAAATTTAATTGTGGGGAATCTTCCCTTTTTCACATTTTTATCATTTTCTCATCTTATTTGTCATCAAAGATGACAATTGGAAGAAGCCTATGCTATTCTTATCCAAAAATATTCAATATTCTACTATACGCATTTGATAAGAAAGGGCAGAAGTTCAATA
This sequence comes from Gossypium hirsutum, assembly GCF_007990345.1. Classification (NCBI taxonomy): domain Eukaryota; kingdom Viridiplantae; phylum Streptophyta; class Magnoliopsida; order Malvales; family Malvaceae; genus Gossypium; species Gossypium hirsutum. The sequence continues at coordinate 64,707,183 of NC_053444.1, forward strand.
TTTTTTTTAAGTCCTTAAAATTATAAAACTTTTGGAATTAAACCTAAACTTTTTTGTGTTTCAAAACTAATATGGGTTTGAATCATGTAATTATTTTTTTATCATATTTTTAGTTCAAATAAGATTACTGGAGGACTATAAAACAGATGACGACAACTATGATTAAAGAAAAGATTTTAGGGTAAAAGGCATAATTTAAATTATTAATTTTTTAGAAGAGTCAAAAGTGTAGTTTTTTTTATTTAACCAAAAACTCCACCCTTGAAAATTGGGTTAAATTAGTAAAAAGTACGAATTTTTAAAAAAATTAAGAGAGTAGGCTAATTTATGTGGTATTTATTGGAATAGACTAATTTTGGAGATAGAAGATAAAGACGCATCCAGCAGGGTATCGAGGCTTCTAACTAGGTAGGGAAAACGAGTCCTGCTCGGCACGTTTTCCTGCACAGTCAATTGAAAATGCGTCCATCTCTCCAAAATCGACTTCTTTCGATAAATATCACAAAAATCGGCCTATTCTCTCAAAATTTTTTAAATCTAGTGTTTTTTTTATTAATTTAACCTAAAAATTTATATTTATATTAATATGTTTTAGTGCAACCATTTCGAGTTTAATGACAAAATTTCGGGTTATTGTATATTAGTATAACCAATGCTTGTGTCAAGTGGAAACAAATTTAATGTAATTTAAGATTTTGACTCTATACACAATCGAATTATTAAATACCGAAGATTTTATCCTTAAAAAGAAAAAACATTTAACAATTAAATTTAGTTCGTTTGGCCCGTGAAGGCATTTTTAGGGGTGTTCAAACGGTTAATCGTTCGTTTAATCGAATCGAAATTTTTTCAAAAAAAATTAACCGAACCAAAATATTTCGGTTAATTCGGTCGGTTAACCGAATTAATTGAAATTTATAATTTTTTTTGGTTAAAATAAGTATAAAACATATAAAAAATGATATTGTTCATTTGACCAAATTAATCGAATTAAAACTACATATAATTTGTATTATTAATTATTCAGTTCGGTTAATTCAGTTAATTATCCGATTTTAAATCGAATTACCCGATAACCAAACTTTCTAAAAAATCATTAATCGACCTATTAATCGAATTAAATTGATTAGATCGAGTAATTCGATATTAATAGAAATTTCAACACTCTAGGCATTTTCATCTCCAAACAAAATTAAATCCTTATAATTGGGCTTAAATTGTAAAGATTTGACAAGTTGAGAAAACAACACCAGTTGTCACCATCTTGATTCTGTCAACTTTCCGATGTATAGATTATGAAGGATGGGGTCCATGACATCCTGGCATGTTCAGGGATCATGCATTTCTAAGATTCTAGAATCAATATCCGCAAATACCAATTTCATCCATTGCTTTTTAACTTCAATTCCATTTAATGCTTCTTCATTTGGGAGTACGTGAGAAGCCCATCCCACCCATCGTCTTTACATACCTATGGTACAAATTTCTATGCGTTTCGTATTTTTATTTTTGTTTTTAATAAATTTAAATATATTTTTTTATCATTTATATTGTTACAATATTTTTATTAAATTCAGATCTTAAGTGAGTTTTTTTTAAGACTTTAAAATTTCATGTAAATAAATTTAATAAAATAATTTTTATTATGCTAGCAATTGAATTTAAATTTCTAAATTTAAAAGATAAATAGACTAAAATTTTAAAAATAAAAAATAAAAAATTTAAATTTAAATATATAAAAAGAAAAAAAAGATCACTCTAGAACTGAGTGCTTTACATTTTTATTATAAATATATATGTATATTTTAAGTATTGAATAATTATATATGAAAATTAAAAGTAAAAAAATATGCATAGATTTGTTGCTTAAGTCATATTTTTAGATTTACTTCTGTTGGGTATGTAATATTAGTAAAACTAAACTCAAATTAAAAATGATAAATCCTCTCTAATCAGCTTTTATGCCTCTCTTTCTCCTTTTAGAAACCCTTGTGTTGTATCCCTTGAGGTCGTCGGTGTGATCGACCTGAAGCAGATCGTCATTCGGCTTTCTCTTTGCTTTTTCATTTCTTCCTTTTGCTTCCGGCTGAATAATGCCTGAAACTTGCCTCCTCTCTTTCTTCGACCACCTTGCAAGGGTTCCTTTCCTCTTCCACTCGGAACATCAAGATTGGCCACCCTACCCCTCTGTTTGTTTGTTTGGATTGCTATCTCTTTGGTTCTCTGTTGATTGGAGCTCGACGGAGCTCAGGATTCGACGCACTAGCCTATTCGACTGGTGGTTGAAGCCGCTTTGATGGCTACGGGTTCTTCCTTCATCGTCGGTTCCGTTCTGCTCCTTAGAGATTGATGGTGGTTTTTTTTGGGGTTGTCACAGCATGGTCTCTCTCCAAAGGTGTTACATGCTAACGAGAAGTACATCTGTTGCCTTTGCCTTCAGCTACTCCGACGTTCCTTGGCGCTCTCCCCAATGATGGCAACAATGGTGTTCTACAGGCTATGGTTGGGTTTCTCTGGCCCATTTCAAGCCCATGGGCTTCTTTGTGTATTTGTGGTTTTTTTTTCATAATCTATTTCCTAATGAAAAATAGATGTTTGCTATAAGATATATGTAAACTTAGGGTGTTGGCATAATCAGTTTACGTCATTGACCATTTTTTAACTCTATGTTAGTTATATAAGAGATATATGCAAACAATAAAGATCAAATACAGAAAAAAAAAAAGCTTGCTATGGAACTTAGTTTAAGGACAGAAGAACCAAAGTATACATCATTTATATGTTGGGATCTAATGTCTTTAGTGTTTCGTCGTAATGTATTTGTAAATTTTCGAACAAATTAGTTTAATAAAATTTCATTAATCATGTTAATATCATTTTTATTTGTCCTCAATCGTTTTTGCACGCAAAACAAAATGAAAAAAATTGACTCACTGATTACCTAACGTCTAATTAATATTAACTTGTATCATGAGGTTGGATCACGATATGAAAAGACAATTTATATTAGTAGGTAATCTAAACGGTTCATAGTTTATTCAGAATTGAACAAATTGATTAAAAAACTATTATGTTATCCATCAAGTCTGATTAAGGAAATACATTGTCTTAGGTATTGTAAAAGATGACTCCTAAAAGATAAATATATAGATGCGATTGTCTGGATTGACAGTACATCAAATAGGACCCAAATAGAATAAATCCTTAATCTGTATATCGATTTATTTGCTTATAACGTTCATAGTATGACTTACCTCAATTTTGAGTAGGTGATGGATTATGTGTATGTGACTCGTATACTTTAATATACTGAAAGTCTGAGTCCAATCAGTAATAGAGCCAAAAGCTAGTACATTGGATATATGACTTTTGCATGGCATAACTTCACCTGCAATGGTGGAATTCATACCCTAATAAAGGATAAATGATATTATCTCATTGGCATATTACATGATAGATGAAAAATACGTGGCCATGGGTTATTGCCAAGGACGAATGACTTTATTACTAATTGTTAGTAATTAACTTTTTCATAAAAGAATATGTAATGGTTGTCATGAGATAAAACAGATTGGATGAACGAATTCAACCCAAAAAAAAGTAAGAATATCCTATGAGGATAGCACACATTTGACAAGGGTATTGAACAAACACTTGATAAGTAGCTTTTATAATTGTATATAATATGGAGAGTTTAGTTGTGGTACTTCAGTGGAATGATTCAATTACTAAATAATGTTGTAATTAATAAATGAAGAGTCAGAACTTAATTATAAAATATTTAAGTCGTAATTATATATGTCCAATTGGTTCCTCTGCTAGCTCGATACTAAAGATGTTCATGGGTTGGTCTGGACTAAATTCAAGTCGAGCCTATCTATATTTATAAATGGTTAACCCAAGCCCCTTTTAGGCCCGAACATATTTAAAAAAATAAAAATTTATATTTATATTATGTTTAATTTAATATTTAATAATTTTATACATATTTATTTGTTAAAATTTGTTATATAGTCACCTTAACAATTTTTAATGTTTACATCATAATAGTAGTACTATTATATACTACTATAGATTTAATTTTTATCTGTTATAAATGTAACAACTCGTTTTTAGTGTAATCGAAACAATGGTTTTGAGACCACAAATCCAAGTTTGAAAAGAAAATTATTTCCATATTATTTCATGGTCTATGATAGGAAAATCTTATGCAAATTTCGTTAAGAAATTTTTATCGATTTGATGCTTAATTAGATGAAAAGGACCAAATTGCATGAAATGCAAAAGTTGAGTTCTAGTAGCTATATGTATCAAATAGCTATGGAATTCAAAGTTTGGGGTCCTTATATGGCAAATAGACCATTAAGAGAAGTTAGTAGATAATGATGATGATTCATCCATGGAAATTTAATTAAAGAAAAGGATGAAATTGGAAAGAAAAAGATGAAAAGATGATAAATAATTAAATAACCAAAAATATCATCATTTATCTACATATTTCCCAATTTTTTTTATGGAAACCCTAGGTAAGAGAAAAGAGCTCAAACAAGCTTTCTTGGCTTAATTAGGCATGAATTCTTGTCCCATTTTAGTAATTTTTATATTTTCAAGATCGTAATAGCTTAATTAAGCTATTTTGGGGATTAATTTGCAAAGTTATCAAAGTTCTAGGATTTTCCCATGGATGAATGTAGTTGAATTATGAAGTTTTATGGTAGAAAATGAAAGGTTGTTGATAGATAAACATATTTTGTTAAGGGAATTTTGATGAAAACATGATTTAGGGACTAAATTGATAAGTTATAAAATTCATTGAAAAATTTTGATTTTTGAAAAATTCATGGACTGTCATTGTTATATGTAAAAATCAGCTAGACTTGGAATAAGGACTAAATTGAATGAATTTCATTTTTCCGAGCCTAGGGATGAAATCGTCATTAATTAAAAGTATAAGGGAAAAATGGTAATTTTGCCTAAGATGTGAAATGGATTGAGTTGATTATAAATTGTATTAAATTAAGTTAAATTTACTCGTATAGATCCGGAAAGACAAAATACGGAATTGGATCGAGGAAAGGAAAAAGTATCGGATTAGTAGATTACGATTCACGAACATTTGTCAAGGTAAGTTCGTGTAACTTAATTGTGTAATTATATGTTTGAATTGATTTGAATGATTTGTATGTGAATTGTGTATTGACCATGTATATGAAATTTGATCACATATCGGGAAAATACTCGATAAATGTTAAATCTCGTTTGAATGAATGAAATTTGATTGGATACAGGGTTTTGTTTCTTGAAATGGTAGTGGTCCTGCATATGTTGCGGACATACCGTAGCTTGAAAGAGCGTCCAGTTATAAGCCCTGTCAAGCTTCCTGTTATATTGTTCTTGCAAGCTTCCTGTTAATAGCTTTTCGGAGCATCTCGATCGGTTGTGACCCTACATGTGATGTGGGCACACCGCAGCTCTTATGAGCGTCCCATATATGGCTCTTTGTGAGCTTCTCGATTACAGGCTCTTTGTGAGCTTCTCGTTATTGCTCGCTTGAACCTCTCGTTATATGGCTATGTGGTGCTTCCTGATTAAGTGCTCTTCGGAGCTACCCGTTATATGCTCGCATGAGCATTTTGAATATGACTCTTATGAGCTTCCCGTTATTAAGCCCGGATAAGTTTCCCGTTACATGCTCACATGAACATTCCGTTGTATAGGCTTGAGAGAGAGCTTTCTATTTATGTGCTTGTAAAAGCACTCCCAAATATGAATTGACGGATTTATAGTATTGTACAATTCGGGTGTACTACCCAAGTATCCATCGAGATTTCAAACGATTCAACGGGTGAAATTCTGACATGGGAACATATGAAATCAAAATGAAATTATTATCTGTATCTACTTGAAATACTTGGAAACCCGATATTTGATGAGCTAATCCTTTTTATTGATATTTACATGAAATACATGACTAACATGTTTGTTGATGTTATGTTTGTTCCTTTTTGACATTCCACCTTTGGAGATTCAAAATATTTTAGAAAATGATAGAACAAGGGGAATTTTATCCTTGAACATCCCTTTGTAATCTCACTGTTTTAGAATGTTTTTCTACACCAAAAACAATAATTACCAATAGTTTTAGCTGAGCTAAGTAGTAGGATTTAGGCTATAAATAAGGATTGTTGTATCATATGAAAATAATGAAACCAGTCCTTTGTTAATTACTTTTATCACATCTATTTTCCTTTTACTTTTTGTAGAAGAAAAATATTAAACTAAAACAAAATTGGTCTAATTTTCGTCGATTGTATTAGATATTATGTGATAAACATCAGTTTCCAGTAGACGTCGCACATAGATTGGAGGTTCATCAATGATGATCAATTGGTTTAATCTTCTCAAGATTTCCTTTGTATCTTTTATTGTTTTTGGTCATGGTAATCACAAATCTTGTTGCAATTTTTCCTCTATTAAATTGTTTAATTATTATTATTTATTTAGTCCTAATTTAGATTAAATATTTACATTTACATTTAATTATTATAATAAAGACCATGAATTTTGGTTTTCACGCTTAGGCCTCTTTGATGGGCAGTGCATTTACCTGTGATTTGTGTAAAAATAAACGCGAGGCAAAAAAAAAAAGAAAACTAAATGCACTGAACTAAAAATAAACGCTCACCCAAAAGGATCCTTAGTTGGGGCCACACTAATATGAAAAATAGAGACCTCAAATGTCACTATCTTGAAGGATCCAAAAGAAAAAAGTGTCACTATACTTATTCTCTTCGGCATGCCCCGTTAGAAACCCCAATAGTATCTATGTTGTATAAGTGTTTGATTGAGTCAGTATCACTTCTTAATCAATTCTCAATTAAATAGCGAAATTATCAATAACCTATTAATTTTTACTGAAATTCGTCATATTTTGATATGTTTTTTTAACATCATTAGATTGCAATAATATAGCACTGACAATCAATAGTATGACAGATGTGAAAAGCATAATATGATTTTTTTTATTTTTTTTAAAAAAATCTCTCAAGTATTTTTAAGAATTTTTATTTTTTTTCATTTTCTAAATAATTTCTTTCTTAAAAAGAAAATTTCTTTTATCTTCAATAAAACCATCGAATTTGCTTCATTTTTGCTCATATCTCCTCTTAAATCTCTCTCCTTTTTGATGCACTAAATAGACCATTCATTTGTTTATATACTTTCTTTGTTTTCGCTTCAATAATTGCGGGGTTTGCTTGTAAATTTATTGGTTTCAATGGGCTTTTATTTTTTAATGATTTTAGTTTTTATTATTATCAAATTTTGAGTTTTGGGAGAAATATTTAAGAAAATATTTTTAGTTGTTACAACTCATATATTTTATTATTATGTCGTATATATTTTTTAATTCCTTGAGTTATTTTTTAAATATTAATATAGTAGTATTTCAACCTGTGTATATATTAAAGTTTTATTTTTATTTTTGATTTTTTTTATATGGATGTAAATAGAACAACAAGAATTAAATTGCTATCATTTTAAGCACTACAAAACTATCTAAATTTTTACGTAATTTTTCAATCACAAGCAACTAGTCTTTTTATGCTCCGTAATACAACATATCAAAATCTATCTCGCTCTTGGTACAGGTAAGATCCAAAGCCGCTAAGTTATCATTTTTCAGTATCACCCGCCTCGCATTCATATTCTTTATTGGTAGATACCCCATAATTCAGCCTAATAGTATTATAGATCCTTATATTTCGTGCAAAACTAGATTGTCAGACGTCATTCTCATCTCGGATAGAGCCTTCAGCTGCTTCACAACCTCTCTTAAGCTGTCGTGCACCATCTGTGTTCACTTTAGTCCATCCTGATTTAGGACGCTACCAACAAATTTGCTGCCATGTCATCTCCTTTTCTCTGTTATCCGACTCATCTGTATTATGAACTTGGCTTTTAACCAATAAAATAGTTCCTTTTGTCTATATAGTCCTTCGCACAAGGCTACAGCCAAAAATTTTGGTAGCTCCAAATCCTAAGGCAAGGTTTATTTGTTATTGGACTATATGGCAAAGGTGCTGCCATCATTGTGTTTGGCATCATAATCATAGCATCACCACTGTTATTTTGGTGGTGAAAAATGCTTTTGAAAATGGTAGTGAAAAAAGAAATTTTAAAAATTGTTTTAAAAAATTTGGATAGTGTTTATTTTTATTGTTAAAAAGTGGTTTTTGGAAGACGTGATATTATAAAGTAGAATATTTAGGGTGGGTTTGGATGTTTATTTGTGGTTAGTGTAATAATAGCGATGGCGGTGGGATTAGATACTGTAACGATGCGTAGTGTGAAACAAAAAGTAAGCTAAACGCACCGAACCGCACCTCAGCATTCATCCAAATCCACCCTTAATGAGAGATAAAAAAGATAATTTCATTAAAAAGTACATTTTAATTTGAATTAAAAATTTTATTCAAAATCAGGATTTAATTTTAAAAAATTGTTTATTTATTATTATTTTATTTGAAATTAAGGTTTGAGTTTGAAAAATACTTTCCATAAACAAAGCGATAAAAGAAAATCTCCAACTTTACAAGTTTATTTCGTATTGCTTTTCTGTATTAAAATTTTCGGAGCTCAGGTAAGCTCTTTTCATCCTGCCTTGATATATTGATTAAAATATCCCTTTTTATAATTATTTTTTATGTTTTTAATTTTATAAGAATTAATATATTATAAAATATTATTTAAAAATTTGAAACATGATTAATAATAACCTGATCATGAGTTGGACTACTCGCTTGAAAAATGGAAAGGTTTAAGACTTTGAGCAAAAATATAGACCCGAAAAATAGAATTAGATAAAAAAATATATGACATGTTTTCTAAATGAATCAGGCCTCGAGCAATATTTTTTTGGCCTGAACCCAACCCGAATTTGACAAAAAAATATGTTGCAATTTGTTGTTGTTTTGTTACGGTTATGTTGTTGTTTTGCTACCATTTCACTATTATATTATTACTATTTTGTTGTTATTATTTGGATATTGTATAATTTTTGTTTTATTGTTAATTTTGCTACTATTTTAAAGGTAATTTACTTGTTAAGTTGCAACTATGTTAGTGTTATTTAAGTATAGAGACTTTTTTTATATGAATTTTTAATTTTTTTTAAAAAATATTTATTTTAATATTTTTAATCTATTTGATGTATTATATTTTAAATTTATTTTTATCTAAAAAAATTAATATGAGTAGGTCAGGTCGAGACTAGACAAAATTTTAGATTCATTTTTCGGGTCAGATCCGAATCTAGAAAATGGGCCAAAATTTTTTACATTGACCCGATCCAAACCTGCCCCGGGCTAATTTTGATATCCAATTTTCATCCATAATTTACGTAAACATAAAATGATTGTGATTCTTGCTTGTTCTACTTGCTTCTACATTATAATGAATGAGTAATGAAGGAACTAAAAGTAGATTTTGGGAAAATGCAGAATTTTTTTTTTAGGAAAGGGGAATCCGAATACTCACTTTTAGAAGATGATGATGCACCCACTGCTGATGCTGGAATTGTTGTAAATTACCACATTAATGCCTTCATATTATTCATTCACTCCTTTTGACTATGCCTTCAATTAAAATTTAATTTTTAAAGAATCATTTTATTGTGAGAATTGAGAGGCTTGGCAATGAAGATAGATTGGATATGGAAGGAATTAGGTTCCTTTTTTTAATGAAAATCTCACCTATAATCCTTATTCTTTTTTAGCCCTTTTTGTCAATTTAACCCCTATTTTTTTTAAGCTAAATTTGACTTTCAACTTTTAAAAAACGATAAATTTAACCATCAACCTTTTAATCGAATTATTTTTTTTAGCCAAAACGTTAAATTTTTAAACACAACAACATGCATGATAATTCATGAGTACTTTATTTTATAATTTTTTTTACGTTTTTTATTATTTTTATAAATTTTAAATTATTTTTTGACGTGACATATAAAATAAGTAGTACCATGTCAATATAAAGTACGTGTGGATTGATATGCCAACATTGTTAAAAAATTAATGTTTTAACTAGCATTTCCGTTAAAAAAAGTTATTTGCCTCTTTTTTTAAAAAAAAATTAATAGTTAAATTTGAACTAAAAAAAGAGATCAATTTAACAAAAAGATGTAAACATTAATGGCTAACTTTATCATTATGCAAAAAAAAAAAAAGGTTTTGTTTGCTCTATTAAAATTAATTTTTATTTTAATATTTATATATATTTAATTATATGAGCAAGATTAGTGTCAAACCAAATTACAAAATATTTTTATCTAAATCTAATTTAATTCAAGTTAAAATTGTAAAATTATATAAATAATTTTTTGAGAAAAAATAATTAGATAAATAATTTGAGTAATGAATGATAAGTAAATAATTTTTTTAAATGAAAATATAAGATAATATAGATCTAGAGCATATTGTAAATTGACAGTTAAGGTATGTTCCTAGAGAAGAAAATGAAGTTGTAGATTTTTTAGTAAGGATGGCTTGATATTCAGGTTTTTGACGAAATTTTGAAGGAGCTTATAATTAGTTTTCAAAGTTTAATATAATCATGTAATAATTTTTTGACGTAAATATTTATCTATTTTATCTAAAAAGAAATTCAAAAAATGAGATTCTCTTAGCCCATCATCAAGCTTAGAATGTCAAAATAAAGCTTCTCTAGTGGACAAGAGAATATAAACAACTCAATGTGATCTTTCTATACATATCGATAAAGGATCTCTTAAAGAGTGGCACTCAAAGTTTTTAGATTTCCATTTCTTTTTTAAATTCTGCTATTATATAAATTAAGGATTTTATTATTGTATTTTAATCTGGTATTTTTTTATTTTTATATTTTTTTCAAATGTCAAATTTTCGTTTTATAAATTCATTAACTTATATTCTTCTTTTTCAAAATTTTATTCAATAAATATATTATCAAATGTGTAATATCATATTAGTTTACTATTTTCACGTCATATTTATAAAAAAAAAATTGATGACTATCATTGAAGTAAGGGCTAAAATTTTAGAATACAAAAATTATATATACTAAAAATGACCAAATCGAAAAATAAAGACTAAATTTGAAACTTACGAGACTAATAGCAAAATTTGACATAATGAATACATTTGTTATTGTTTTAATCAAAACTAAAATTGATCAATTTAAAAAATATATACATATAATACATGAACTAATAACAAATTTTGATTTTTTTTTACTTCTAAAAAATTATTATAATTATGGAATGATACTCGATAACTTATTAATAAAATTTTTAAATTCCACAAATAAAATCAATAAGTTACAAATATTTTATAAAAATATAATAAAATATTAAAAATAAATATTTAAAAAATACATATAATAAATTTTTAAAACTACTTACACAATAATTATTACTATTTGATATGACAAAAGATAAGTTTACATATTCTTTTGAGGATTGGGAAAGGAAAGAATAATACCCAAAAAGAAAAAATGCTTAATTTTGGGTCCAATCAACTGTCATTTTTCCTAGTAGCCAAATAAAAAAATTTAGGGTGAGTTTGGATAAACGGTTTATTTATTTAAAGTTAATGTAAAAATAATGATGATGTAAAATTAAATACTGTAACGTAAGACAACAAGTAAATTAAACACATCGCACCTCACCCTCCATCTAAACACATCGCAGAAAATTAAGCATTTGGTAAGAGGAGATAATGGTAATATGATTGAAGTGGAAATGGCTTCCTCTTTCTAAAGATTAAGTCTCCATCACTATTATAATATAACTGTAAAGTCAAAACAGTTTGACCAAAGTCAAATAAGAAGGAGTACTCATGTTTCTGACTATGTAATGAACATGCATCATTTCTCTGATACAAGCATGGACTATTTTCCCTGCCCAGGGAGAATTTGCTTTTTCACAAGGAAAAATGAATATCAATGTATAGTTTAGTTGTTGTATTCAACATATATATATATATATAGAATTCCAGCTAATGGCTTCAAGTGTTCATTCTTGCAAATTTTTTTTGAATTTAAATTTTCGAGTTAATAGTTATAGCTTTAAGCTTTTTTCTTTTTACATAAGGTTTAAAATTACTTATAGTTTCTTCCTAACCCATGAATAAAAAAATAGTACGCTTTAACATATTCGAAATCATATCCTTCCAACTCAATCGATTAAGCTTTACTTCTTAATTTTAAAAAGAAATGGCAATTGGGGGTGAGGCTATATGAATGGCCCCTAAGTACTACAAGCTTTCACACAAATCTAAAACTTGGAGAAAGAGGAGATTGAGAGATTATTATAGTTTGATTCACTTTATCATGAATTTTGTATTAAGAGAGTAGCACAGAAAACAAGGAACCTTGTAACTTTGTGGATTAACCTTTTCCGTATTGGTTTAACAATCAAATTCACCACCAAATTTCGTCTGTGGAGAAAAGAAGTAAAATTATGACAGACTTTCAAGGGCTCAATGCAATGGTGATAAAATGATTTTTTTAATTCAAAGTTAAGTGAAATAATGCAATAAGTTAAAAGGATAATATTGTTAAAGAAGAATAATATTTGAATTTAAAAAGATTAGTAGTTATTTAATTTTTCGTTTTTTTGTCATAATACCCTGAAAATAGACGTTAACATTTGTTAATGTGATTATCTGTATATGTCACAACAACAATTAATTACAAATTTTAGAAAAAAATTTAAAAATTCTAAAATATTATTTTTATTTTTATTATTAAATACATTTTATATTTTTATAAATTTTTTTTCTTTTAAATAATTTTTGAGAAATTTTATATTTTTTAAATTTAATTAATTATTGACGTGGCATACACGTGGATGTCACATCAACAAAGTTAATATTTTTCTCTCATTTTGGAACAATTTGACAAATAATGTAAGTTTAATGGTTAAAAAATAGAAAATTAAATAAAAGGTTAAAAATACATTTTTTATAAAATTAAAAGGTCAAATAAATCATTATTCCAAAATTAATCGAACATAAATAATACATTGGATTCAAAAAGATGAATTTAAATTTAAGGTCGAATAAAAATCAAAATATTACAAACATAAAACTAAAAAAATTCTAAAATCAAGGATAAAATCCTAACAGCAACGTGACTAGCACAATTCGAATCCAAGTCACACTTGGAGCGGTGAACATCCTGACCATCATGTCAATTGTAATTTTTTTTTGTTCCAACTAACTATCTAAGCATTCATTTAATCAAAAACCTACATTTAAGAAAGGAATTAGTGAGGTGAGATTAGGGCAAGTGGTCTACAAGGCAACTAAGCATTACAAGGCCAAATGTAACTTAAAAAACTAAGCACATACATTTTAGCCTATTTTCCCCCATACTTTAAAACTACAAGGTTTCTTCCTATACATACTTTGCAAAATTTATCCCCACAATACACTTATACAAGTAGTATAAGCTTCGTTCCGTATGATGCCAAAGCATTCGTCACATAACCGAACATGCATTCGGGTTTTCATCGCTGAAAACCTCGAATGAATCGGATGGTTGTGACGAATACGATGAATAAGTGTCGAAAGAGGGGTGTTCAGGCATGTATCCCGGGTGCATATACATATATGAATACGGTCGTGGTGAGGTGTAATACGATTCGCTATGGCAACTACCAGGATAAGCTGTGTTGTAGCTAGTAACATACACCGGTGGTGGTGCATGGTAATACGTTGGGTATTCATCCATGTGGTGATGCCGTGGAGGGCTATGATTGGCTGGAGATGGCATGGGGGTGGTGATGGGAATAGGACCATAAGGTCCATAACCAGTGAAATGCGATCCTGTAGGTGGAGGTCCAACATCAGTAGGGTGGTGGTGGTGGTGTTGTTCACCCTCATCGAAATTAACAGTAGCATTCCCTTTCTGCCCCTTCTTTTTATTCTTTTTACTTCCACCACCACCACCACCAGTAGCAGCATTGCCTTCACTTTCACCACCGCCCCCTTTCTTTTCCGGTTCCGGGGCTTGTCCACCATTGCAGCCGTCACCACCATTTTCACCGCTTTTAGAAGCACCGTCTTCAGTTTTCGCTGCTTCTTTATCTTTATCATCTCCATGGTTACCTTCTTCACTGTTTGGTTGGCCACCTTGTTTGTCTTTGTTCTTTGATTTTCCTTTTTTCTCAGATTTTTCAGGCCATAACTCTGCATGTCTCCCTTTCTTTACTATTTTCTTGATCAAAGTATCGACATTTACGTGTAAATTGGCTTTTACCGTCACTTTTTGTTGTTTCAAATCAGCATCAACCTCGTAAACACCTGCAAATTACAGAATAAATGAAAAAGATGAACACAGAGAAAAAGCTAGAAAAAGAAATTTTTACCATAAAAGAATATGTCCAGAAAAAAGAGAGAATATTTCGATGATTTTATGTAAACTGAAATAAAGAACAAAACCCAGATGAGAAAAACTCACAAGTACCAAGATGCTGATTAGCTGAATGATCTAAAACAGACATGAAAGATAAAAAAAAAAAAACTAAGAAACTGCAGAAACATGAAATTTCTAAATATGTGCAGGTAGATAACACAAGCATGTTAAAAGGATATGAGATAGTTGAGGATGTTTACTTTACCATCGATTTTTCTTAGAATCTTTTCAACTTTCCTTTTGCAACCTTCACAATGAATGGAAACTTTCAGCACCCAAGCCTGAATAACACAGGAAAAATCAACGATTAATGGTTAAAAACAAGGTCTGAAAAATCTAGTTAAAAATTTCACAAAAACAAAAAAGGGAAAGTAAGAAGCAAGCTTTAAATTTACCTTGTACTTGAGAGCAGGTTCTTGGATTTCTTCCACATCTTTGGAATTAGATTCTTGTTTGGGTTCAGCTGACTTAGATTCTTGTTTGGTTTCTGGTTTTCCTTCGGTTGTAGCCATTAGAACAAAAGTAAAAAGAAGAAAGCAGAGAAAGTATAGATTTTTTTTCTGGGAATTTAAGTGAGGAGAAATATGAAAGAGAGAGGGAAATATGCTTAAGGTTAAGCAGTGAAGGCTTAAAGATGGAAGGCCTAGGAGTTGGTGCTGCGTGGGAGTATTTGCTGCCTGGGAAATGAATTTATTAACATTAAATTTTTTCTTGTAAGCTTTCCTTTCCTTTATATCATAATGGACACCTAATAATCTTAGCCCCAACCGTGGTTCTGTCAACTACACCGGCTGAGTTATCAGTCTTGGAAAAAAAATTATTTAGAATCAATATGAATTAGTTAAATTAAGTTATAAATTGATTGAAACTAATTAAACTAATAAATTAATAATTTAACCGATTTGATTACTAATACAATTTTAAAAATTTTGTTGTTTAAAGAGTCGAGTCAATAAATTATTAAAAAGTATTTTTTAACCAAAAATAAATATTGAGATTTAAGTACTTTTAGCTTTTGCATTTAGAAGTAAAATTATCAAAATACTCTTATAGTGAATGATCCATTTACAACTTGTAAAACTTAAGTAGTTTTACGTCCTTCCGTAACTTGTTATACGATTAATATTTCAATGATCCAACCGTTGAATTCATTAAGATATTTGTATTGTTATATTTAAACTTTTAAAATATTTTATGAATTATTAATTATACAAATAAATTATATTAATTACTTAAAAGGTATTTAAAATTTATATTTTGTTGCCTACAACTACCCATATTCTCTCTCCAACCCATAAGTAGGAGGATACCGCGCTTCAGCGCACTCGAACCCACATCCTCTTGCATTGGCAACAATACACATGCCAATCTAGCTAAAACTCATTCGGAAAAATAATATTTAAATTCCTATACTAATAAAATGCATATTTATTAAAAATTTATGAAAAAATTAATTAAACTATAATTGAAGGTTAAATTGGAAATTTTAAAACTTTAATGTTTTAACTTCAAATCTTAACATTTATGGATTTTTGCTTAATTTATATCAAATATAAAAAATAAAAAAAGGCTTTACAATAATATAATTTCATTTATAAAAGATTTTTAAAATTTTTTTAATTAAATTAATATTTAATTATCTTATAACATAAACTCAATTAAATATTTTATCAACTCGGTTACCTCACGAGTTGTGAAAGTATTTTAATTAAAAATTATAAATATAATATATAAACGTTGAAAAAAAATACAAATATATATTATATACAAATTATTGAAAATTTAAAACTAGACTTGTGTTGAACAAATTCAAAGCTTGATTTTTCCCAAAGCTCGAAGCAATGTTGAAGATAATAAAAAATATTATTATTCCTTTATGATTAAATATATATATATAAATAAAACTCAGTTTATAATACTCTTTGTTTAGGACACATCCGTAGTAGCCGAGCTACAAATTTGGAGTCAACATTAGGCCTATAAATTGAATTTAATAACATGGAACATAGAACTGTTCATGAATTATCTTTTCGGTTCTAAAGTTTTGTTCGAAATTTATGAAAATGGGTAAAAATATTAAATTCGAAAAGTGAGGCTGGACAAAAAATTAAGCCAGTTTAAAATATGGACCAAATTCAGGCTTGAACATTCAAGACCCAAACCCAGCCTGACCAGACTCATTTTTAAGTTTATAATATTTTATATTATATTTTTATATATATTATGAAATTTAAAACACATTAAAAAAATAAACATATACTAAATATATAATACTACTCTAATGTAAAAATTAAAATAATATTAAGATGACTATATAAAAAATTTTAATAAATAAAAAAGTATAAAATTATTAGATATTAAAATAAAATAATTTAAAAACAATATGAACGGGCCTAGATGTGTTTGGGTTTATCTTTTACAAATATAAGCGGATTTGGACAAAATTTTAGATCCATAATTCAGGTCGAACTAGGCTTAAACAAACATAAAATATATTAATATTATGCTTAGACTTGAATTCAGCCCAACTCAATCTACAATTCTGATAGGAAGGAACTGTACTGCTTTGAGAAACATTGAGAGAATAAAGTTACCACTCCTTTTATTAATTCCCAAATTAAATGGTCCAATTTATTTCTCCAATACCCTCGCTTTGCCTTTTGCCACACAAGGATTGATTGATTTGCAGCTTTGCTTGTATACTATAAGCCAAATATTTTATGAGGATGTACTTGGTAGAGGTGTTTTTGAGAGGATACGTTGAATTCATGTATGGACTTAATATAGTTTATGTTTGTTTGAGTTCTGTTTAGCTTGAAATATTTGTTTTGATTTTGATTTTAAGTTTATTCGTATTCGTAAATAATTAATTTAATTTAATTTTTTTTAGGTTTATGTTTTTTTATAAAAATTAATATTATTTTTAATTTAATATTTAATAATTCAATCTATTTTTAATACAAATTTTAAATATAATCTATTCAATATATGTTTTAATGTTTACATTATAGTATTATATATAATTAAGATTTGATTTTTATGTCGTATAAATTTCATAATATGTAAAAATATAATAATTGTTATAATAATGTTATATAATGTGTTGGAGGTTGACTTTGGTGGTGGTTCACATCATGTAAGTTGCAAAGAGCCATTAAGAATAGAGATTTTGGGTGTAGGTGGAGGTTAGTAAAGAGTTGTTGCAAGGTGTATGTATTGCGAGTAACAAGGTTTTTCTATCCTTTCTTCCCTATGTTTGTTTTAGTGTTGAAATTAAAGGTGTAACGCCCTTCGTCCGACCCGATCGCCAGGTTCAAGTTACAGGATGTCACATCTATTGTCGGAGCAACTACTGTGAAATATTCAACAAACAAATCATTCAAACATACAATCATATTATAAATACATTTACATCATGATAGACAATCTTTTTCGACTCTCAATCGAGCTTACGAAAGCTCTTTTATTGGCCCGAGCATGAAATATGACCAATTTGTAAAGTTTTCAAAATTTCATATCAGATATCGATACCCTTACTTGGTACCAGTACCAATTTGAACTTCAATGATTAGAAAAATTAATCTAAAACCAATTATATTGATGCCAATTATAAAGTATCGATACCTTACTCAAGGTATCTATACCTTACCCCTTGTGTTGATACCATTTTAAGGTTCGATGTTCTAAAAATTTTTAAAAAAACTTGCTAGAGTATCGATACTTTTGCCTAGGCATCGATACCTTGAAGGTAAAGTCACGAAAATCTATATTTTAGTCCCTATTTCATGCCAACTTAACTAATAGCACATTTGGTGCATATATAACAAACATTATCTGCACAAACCATGCCAAATACATGCTAAAACATGGCATTTAACCAATTCCAATTATCCAATCCAATATGCCACAATTTGACACCAAACTTTACCAATTCAACTTAGTTAAACTCAACCTAATCAATCATACCCTTTAACCTTCCATATCATCGTCTACCATACCAATTTATCATGCAAATTTGTCATTCAAATATCATATTTATAACTTATTCTCTTACCAAACAAAACCTAATCACATTACCAAAAACACATCATTTTATGTAGGTATTAACCTCGCCAAAACCAAACATTAAAGGTTTCAAGCTATACCAACAATCAAGATTCAACAAATATATAACACCTATATGCATGCCACAAAATCGAGTTTTGAAACGATTACGATACTACCAACTTAATAACGGGATAGTGTGAGTTTCTCAAAGATCCGCTTGACACGTTCTACAAGTTGGAAATCTACAGGGAAAGGAAAAATAACGGGGTAAGCATATCGAATGCTTAATAAGTTCATAGACATTAAACAATAACTTACCTCAATTTACAATCTAATACGATAAACTACTAGCTTCTCAACTTTGCCTAACATGGCAACCACATATCAACAATGTCAGTTCAACATTTATCATATCATATAGTAATTCAAACACATAACATTCTAATTCACTTATTCAATCAACATTTAATCAATTCACTATCATATTTACATCATTCCACCTATTTATCAACAATATATCCAATTTCAATTTAATGTTAATCACTATTTCATTGATTGTTCAAATTTCAAGTCGAATTTATTGATTCGTCACATTTCCTTTCTGGTCATTTGGGCTCATATAATAGGTTCGCATGATCTTTCACATGCTACTGATATTCGTATATCACAATGTGTATTTGAATTATCAAATCACAGTATGTATTTGTAACAACCAGGTTTAGACCCTAGTCGGACAGTGGTTTCAAGACCACAAATCCGAGTCAGAAAATTTTTTAATATTATTTTCCATGCTTATAGTATGTGAATTGACATGTGTGAAATTTTCGTAATTTAATTTATCCGTTTGTGTGCTTAATTTGTGAAAAAGACTTAATTGCGTAAAATGCAAAAGTGACTTGCTAATTGTTAAAGTATTATATTGCTATGGCTTTCATTATGTGGGGCCTTATGTTGAAATTATACCATTGAAATTATGGATGGACATAAAAGCCTAAGGTTAGTGGATTTTAAATGAAATTATAAAGGTTAAAAATGGAAATTGATAAATAAATAATGAAATAATAAAATAAAAGTATGAAAATAGGCCATTATGTTCATCTTTGGCCGATATTAACAAAAAAAGAAAAGAAAAGAAAAAGACTAAGCTAGGGTTCGGCTTTGATTTTTTTGGTGATTAAGGTATGTGTTTTGATCCATTTTTGATAATTTATATATTTTTGTGATTGTTGTTTAGCATTTTATTAAGCCCATGCCTTAATTTTTTATTTTGATGAAGATTGTGAGTTAAGCCATTGATGAATTTGTTAGTTTAATGATGTTAATTGATGAATTATGAAAGATAGGTGATTTAATATGTTTTGTATTGAGATTTTTGATGAATTTGAGTATTTTGGGTTGAATTGAAAATGAAAAAATCAAGGGGCTAAAATATGAAATAAATGAAATATGTGAGCTTATATGAGCTAAAGAAATATTCGGCCAAGCTAGGATATTGTTAAATTATGTATATTTTGTGTTTTGTGAAATAAGGACTAAATTGTGAAAAATGTAAATTTTAGAGGCTAAAGTGTAAATTTCCCTAATTATGTGTTTATGATTTGAATTGAATAAAATGTGTTATTAAATAGCTACATTTTAATTTATTTAGATCAAGAATAAAAGAAAACGGAATTAAATCGGGGGAAGTCAAAAGTGGTCGAGTAGTTGATTTCGTCTATTCGTCTTCGTCCGAGGTAAGTTTTTAAGTGAATAGTTGATGTTGAATTTATTGTATTTATTTTATACATAGCTGAATCGAAATGTATGTAGGTATACTACAATGCCGAATTGTATTTAACATAGGATAATTAATTAGGAGTTTAATTCAATTAATATACAACATCCGAAAGACATACGAACCACAGGAATGCTGAAATGTGATATCGTGTAAGACCATGTCTGGGACGTTGGCATCGATTTAAGATTTACATGTAAGACCATGTCTGGGACATTGGCGTCGTATATGATTACGTGTAAGACCTTGTCTGGGACTGTGGCATCGTTATTTGATTACATGTAATACCACGTCTGGGACATTGACATTGTACGAGCCTTTTGAGCCGTCCGAGCATCTTTTCTTTGAATTCGAATGGTATAACGGGAATTTATATGGCAAAACCAAATGTGAATTTGAATTAAGAAAGTTAGGTATGTTTGAGTTATACGAAGTTGAAAGTAAAGGTAAGTATTATGTATAACATGAAAAGGTGTATTAATCACTTAAATATGAGTATATATGTATGTATACAAGATTATTATAATTCGGTCTACTTGTATAACTTATATGTGTTCTTTGAAAACTATTTGCTTACAACTTGCTAAGCTATTTAAGCTTACTATGTGTTTGTTCATTCATTATTTTATAGATTTTGCAAGCTAGTTACAAGCTCAGGGATCGTTGAGGAACATCATCACACTATCGATATCTATTTTGGTACCTTGAAAGAAAACTTGTATTCATGACTTATGGCATGTATAGTCTAGCTTAATATGATTGGTTTTGGAATTATGTTTATATATAGTCAAGCCATGCGAAAATGGCTTGCTCATGTTGTCAATGGTTGTGAATTTTCAGTCATGATATATATGTGTGTAATGTATTTGTTCCATGATTCGGTTATGTGATGTTAATGTGTTGATGGTTGTGGTTTAGACCATGATAAGTTTATTTGAGCTAAGTTATATTTATATAATTGCTTGTATATTGGATTTTTTTTATGTAAGGTTATAAATGGTACAATTAACTTTGATTCGAGTATGAAATTGGTTGGATTGTCGGAAGATAAATTTTATGACCGAATGTATGGATAAAAGGTAGATTGTGCATATGTATTTTGGAAATGGTAAAAGGGTGTGTATTTATATTTGACTAATAATAGGTAAAATATACTTATCCATGCCTATGATATGTTTTGTTTGTGATTTTGGTAAATAATAGTTAAGTTGTTAAGTTAAATGCTTGAATTTAGATTGTGTCATATATGTGATTTGTAAATTTGGTAAATAATAGATAGGTATTTTGGATATTTATTAGTCAAGGGGTATTGTAATTGTTGTATGATTTAATTCGGTTCTTATATATAAAATTGGTAGTTATTATTTTGGTTAAATGTGCATAATTTGGTAAAACCAAATTTTATACTTGACCATTATGTGAAGTTGTTAATGTCGTATATATATTAATGTTTAATAAATTATGTGGTTTGGCTTGACTTAGTAAAATGTAAAGAAGTGCACATTTATAAATAGCGTTTTTGGAAAATAGTTAATGAAATAGATTTATATGAATAGATGTCTTAATATAAGATCGGTATATGAAATAAATCATACTTAGTTATAAGTTAAGTATTCGATTGCCATGATTCATTGGTTATAATGTTTGAATATTAATTTGGGTAGTGTACGAATTATAGAATCGAAGCATGTTAGTTTGGTTTAAAATTTTACTAGTTGAATAGGATTGAAATGATTATATTATTTGGTACTTGAATTGAAATGAATATCTGTTCTGAGTTGTACTTTGATTGGTAATGCCTCGCAACCCTAATTCGGTGACGGACTTGGGTTTGGGGTGTTACAGTATTTGTATCATCAAATCACGTTATCAACTCAATTTGAATATCATTTATCCAAATTACATTTTATACCCCTATTAACTTGACTCGAACTCGAACGAATACATGAATCCAACCTACACACAATTTGGCACCCAGTGCCTTATCAGACAATACCAAAGTAAATAGTTTGCGCCCCGCACTCATCGGTATAACCAAAGTAAAAGTTGTTTCTATCACTTATCAACATGTAGTTGAAGTAACCCATACTCTATCTATCATATGGCATGCCAACTATATCCGACTCTGCCCGAGCAATTAATAGAGTAATCAATAATCCAATTTCATTATAGGTCCGACTCTCATTCTATTGATTTCAATATCATCAATTCATCAATCAAGTTATCATTTCATATATATATAGTATAATTCATCTCAATTTCAAGCCAAATTCGTAATTTTGTCGAGTCATATTATTTTTAATTTTATTCAATTTAGTCTTCTTTCTCAATAATCATTCACAAACATACCAATATGATTCGATTAGTCTTAATAAACTATCAATTTATTAAATAACTCAATTTATCATTTCTTTATGATTTAGTCCACATCTCACATTTTGTACCAAATTGCAAACAATTTAAATTATTATCAAGCATACACAAATTCATAATTCAAGCATATAATAATTTAAATACAATCGTATCATACGAACTTACCTAGTCAAAACAACAAACAACCAAATGTTCAAGGACTAATCAACAAATTCGTCTTTTTTGTCGAGTAACCCCTTTTTGGTTCAATTCTCGATCCAATTAAGAGCAAAGAGTTGAAAGCTTCTAAACCTCTTTCTCTTTTTCTTGCTACGACTAAGTGAAGAAGATTATAGAAATGTCATTTTTTTCCTTTCTTTTATACTTTAATTAGCTTTTAATTAACTAATTTAACACAATTTAGTGGATTCTAACTATCCACCACCACTGTTTGTCATATTCAAAAGGGTCTAATTGCTCAATTGGTCTTTCGACTAGACAAGGAGTTGCACAATCACATGTTTCTAAATGGACAGTTCCCATTCTATCAACTGTGAAAAGCAACAATGATGCCTCTTTTGATCCAATTTATGAAAAGTTTGGAATTGGGAGAAATTTTCATGATTGTGATGGCGATATCATTGATGGATGGGATGACATTGTTGATGCAACTTCGGTGGAATTGGCAAAAGCCCATAAAAAAGTGCATGTCTCAAAACCAAGGAAAAAGAATGGAAAGGATTAATATTTGAATGTAACTGTTTTAATGTGGTTCATAAAATTAACTCTTTTTTTCTTTGACATTTTGGAATGTTATTGTGATTTATTGTGATCGAGTAAGATATATTGTCTTTATGTAAAGAGTTCGAGTTAATTATTTTTCTCTTTTATCATTAAAGAAGGTAACAAAATTACTGATTGAATTGCCAGATTTACTCGATCGGATCTTGTCGGTATTGACTGGGTGAGTTCTCCTCCCAATAATCTTGTTGCCTTATTTGGGACGTAATCTCCATAGTTTATATTAATTGTGTTTTTTAAGTATATAGTGACATGATATTTTTATACAAGTGAACAAATATTATCATTTTTTTATGTGCAAAAAATACTAATATATGACATCATTATTATTTTTCTTTAAAAATAAATTACATCAAATTATTTTACGAAATTAACGAAAAAAAATGTTGATTTGAGGGATGGAGATGCACACTTCTAAAACTAAAGGACTAAGAATTAACAAATTATAGTAAAGATACTAAATTTGTCAAAAATGCATTACAATACATGGAATTTTTATATTATAAAGTTATTTCTCCTAAGCAATCTTACTATCTGCCAAAACCCAGAACACTAAGATCGCCACGCTGTACACTCTCTGAGCGTAAGATCTCAGTACTTGAACATGCCCAAACCGTCAAACTCCAACCGTTGGATTAAAACAAGATTAAAGATATTAGTTTTAACCTAAACGAAGACACCCCACGGATTGCCAGCGTGGCATACACCAATATAAAATCCCGCTCTCATCAGTCACTTTCTACTCGAGCATTCAAATCAAAATCATTTCCATAAATCCATTTTTTCACGTAGTCGCTTCAAATACGTTCCAGAATCAAAACAACGTCGTTTCAAGTTCAGATGGAATCAACGGCGAAGCCAGCGGGTGGTAGAAAGGGAGGAGTGAAGAAGAAGGCAGTATCTAAGTCGGTAAAAGCGGGGCTCCAATTTCCCGTGGGTCGTATAGCTCGGTTCCTCAAGAAAGGTCGTTATGCGCAGCGTTACGGCGGTGGCGCTCCCGTTTATCTTGCCGCCGTCCTTGAGTATCTTGCCGCTGAGGTATTTGACACGTTCTGATCTTTCTTTTATTTCCCTTCGATTGTTATCTGTTTAAAATTCGGTTTTCCAGTGACAGATATCCATATTTTAATCCTAAAAATTAGTTTCTGAGATTTGTTCGATTGGATTTGATTTATAAGATTTGAAAATTGATGATTTGTTTGATTTTGTTTTGGGGGGGGGGTTAGGTTTTGGAACTGGCGGGGAATGCGGCACGTGACAACAAAAAGAACAGGATCAACCCGAGGCACGTGCTACTAGCAGTGAGGAACGACGAAGAGTTGGGTAAGCTTCTTCAAGGAGTGACCATTGCTAGTGGGGGTGTTCTTCCAAACATTAACCCAGTGTTATTACCCAAGAAAACTGCTGCTGCTGCATCTGATTCTGAAAAAGCTAAATCCAAATCCCCTAAAAAGGCATAGACATTGGATTTGATGCAAACAATGTACAACTCTTTTTGCTTCTGTGGTATTCTAGTGGTTTAGGGATCTCGCCATTTTTTTGTATTATCTTAGAAATGGTGGATGATAATTGGTATTTTGGCTTTAAAACTTTGTACTCTGATTCCGCATTTTGTAAAGTGCTCCAAGCAAATGGATTGCTTTTTTTATTTAATCATTAAAGAAATCCTGGCTTAAAGCAAGCATGGTGGATGGCATGAAAGGACAATTAGTTAACAATATCCTCTTGCCTTTTGACTTAAAAGGAATCAAGCTAGGAGTAAAGGATTAGTAGTACGAAGGGACTGAAATTGGATTTTAATAAAGCCTTTGACATGGTGAATTGGGTTTTCATTGAATGTGTCTTAGAGGTTATCAGTTTTCCTTATTGGAGGATTTGTAGGACTGTGACCTGCATCTCTACTGTAAGTGTCCAATTTCTTCAAGGCAGAGAGATCATTTCTCCATATTTATGTATTGCCTCATAATGTTGTTTTTTGCCCTGCTGAGAGCTTAAGAAAATAATCTCAATCATGGGAACATATTAAGATTTATGTATGTGATTATCTTAAAGAAGGTTTACTTCCTAATCTAAGCAAGCATGGAGAATCTTGAAAGAGATAAAACTCTGTTATTAACAAAACAATTGTTTCCGAATATTGCAATCATAGGAACTTCCTGTAGGTACAGGTTAAATGTACCGACTCTATAGGGAATTTGATTTCCAATGAGTAGGCTACTGGAGCATTGGAGTTGAGATCTTTTATGAATCAATCAAGGTTCTTAGTGGGGTATATCGTCCTTCAAACCTTGGCATCAACAATGCTTCTACTTTTGTTTACTCTGTTGAAACTGCTTGTTTTGGTTCGTGGGAATGACTCCACGTTTAGTTGCACACATTTTACCACCCACCATTTTTACACTTTCGTATGTGTGATAGTGGGATGTATGGTTAGTAAGTTTTGACGGTTTTTAATTTTTCATACAGTTAAATTTGACATACTTAACATTTAAATTACAACATTTGAATTTTGATATTTGATTCAAACAATGGTTAGAGATATTGATATTTGATCTTTTCTGCTCTATATCGTAAATCGTTATTAATGTAATACTCTGCGAGCAATGTAAAATGGGAATTGAAGCCAAAACTCATTAGTCAAAACAGCATTTTCACTTCCCATTTGGATAACATCAACTCTGAACTTCACTTCTAATTTGCATTAAAAAACAAAAAAATCATTAATCACTTCAATGCTTTTGTTCAGACCGATAAATCATTTAATTAATAGGTTCGATCTCCTTCCAACAACCATGCTAATAAAAAATAGGTAGTTGAGCATTTACATCTGTCAATTTGGAAATAAGTTTTTCTTTAATTTGCTCCCCTTAGTTCGTATTTTCTTCTAAAATTTCCAATCACATGTTAGTTATTACCGTTTTTTAAGTATCAATTTCTAATGTCACATGCGTGCTATGTTATTTCACATATGAAATATTTAATTATTTTTTAAATATTGTGATTTTATTCTATAATAATTAACTTAAGATAATATTTTTATTTAAATTATTAGATATAATTAAAATATATTAATTTATCAATTAAAATATTATAATAAATAATTTTAAAATCATAATTACATTATTTTTAACAATTTTCAAAATAATAACTAATTAAAACGATTAGAATTCTATTTAATTAATAATTCTATTTTTTGTAAAAATAGGCTAATTTATATAAAAGCCACTGCTCAGATACACAAAGAGACAACCGACACACACAGCTGTCCCGCAATCATTACAAGCATAGAAAATATCAACAAAATTAAAGAAAGCAAAATCAAACAAAACAAAACAGGTAGTTCACTTAAGAAAAGAAACACCAAACAAACATCTGCAGTGACTCTTCCACAACCCCAAA
Source organism: Gossypium hirsutum (assembly GCF_007990345.1). Taxonomy (NCBI): domain Eukaryota; kingdom Viridiplantae; phylum Streptophyta; class Magnoliopsida; order Malvales; family Malvaceae; genus Gossypium; species Gossypium hirsutum. The sequence goes on from NC_053444.1 coordinate 64,734,010, forward strand.
TCAGCCAACGTGCTTCCCACAGTATCTTCATCAAGCCCACAGAAAGGAAACACCAGAACTATGAACAGCTACTTGGAGATTCAACCGAACCTTCTCCAAAGTTCAAAGCTAATTCAACAACAACCTTGAGACTTCCGTACCCACGCAGCCCAGTCCTTACTTACTGCCTTCAGAACCAAGTTTGGAACATCAGTATCCCATCTCCAACAAACCCCTCTCCTCCTTCCTTCAATGGCAAGAGCATGCGCCGCTTCATTTCCTTCCCGAGGCACAAATGTGTAAGTAACCTCTTCAAAACTCCTATTTAGCGGTTGGATGTGATGAACGATCGATCTAATAATCGATTTACCCACCTCTCTGTTTCTAATGGATTTAATGACCGACAAGGCATCCCCTTCCACCACCAGCCGTTGGAGACCCATCGTATGCGCAAAAATCAACGTTCTCTCGCAAGCCCGAGCCTCTGCCACGAAAGGGTCAGCAACCTCATAAAAAAAGTAAGTCTCCGCTCCAACAATTTCACCTTTATAATTTCTAGCCATGACTGCTGTTACAGCCAAACTGATATCTTGCAAATAAGATGCATCAAAATTAAGCTTGACAAATCCATCATTCGGTGGTCTCCAAATTACCTTACCATCGAGTCCTATACCCTGGCTGGTATACTCCCTGCTAAAGCATAGTTCTTGCTCAAAACCTCTAATAAAACCCAGTAGTTCCTGCTTCGAAAATTGGACTCCTTCATGCACTAACTTATTTCTACGGTACCAGAGGCTCCAAATCGATATAATGATGAACTTTTTATGACGTTCATTCGCTTGCAAAAACGTTCTAACAAAACGCTCTCTATTCTCCAGTGAACTTTCAAAAGAGGGAACCTGCCCCAACAACGATTGCCAGATATCCTGCAGAATATCACAACTCCACAAGAGGTGCTCAGAATTCTCCAACTCAGCCTTATACAATGGACATACCCCAACTTCACATAGAGATCGACGCGCCAAATTTTCATAGTGAGGCACCAAGTTATGAAACAATCGCCAAACGTGTATTTTAATTTTTCCTGGAATACTTAAATTCCACAGCCCTGTAAAGAATTTTTTGTAAATTTCCGGTATAGAGGATAGGTTAGCTCTATTTTGTAATAATTCTGTAAGGAGAGCCCTGTATCCGCTCTTGACCGAGTATTCACCCGAACCCTCATACTTCCAAACCCGCACGTCTGTCGGCCTACTCACGGAAATAGGTATAGAGAGGATTCTTTTGACGGTTTCATCATCGAACAGCTTGTGTAAAACCTCCCTGTTCCAGGTATTGCCTACAATAAGTTGATTAACTGTTGTCCATTCTATCGTAATATCACAACAATGTACTCTATTGTTTTCTTTGCTAGGTAACCAGGGGTCATTCCATATATTAATGCACGCACCATCCCCCACCCGCCACACCATCCCATCTTGGATCACCTCACGAGCACTGCAGATACTTCTCCAGGTAAATGATGGGTAAGAGCCGACTTTAGCTGATAAAATATCTGAATAAGGGAAGTAACGAGCTTTAAACACTTTAGCTAAAAGACAGCTAGGTCGAGTCAAAATGCGCCAGACCTGTTTTGCTAACAATGCTTTATTAAAGAGAAACAAAATTTTAAAACCCATACTCCCAAAGTTTTTCGGTTTACAAAGCTTTTCCCACGAACTCCAATGAATACCTTTTGACGTTCTATTATTAGTCCACCAAAACCTATTCATAATACCTTCCAGCTTCTCACATAAAGACTTTGGTAATAGGAAGCATTGCATCGCATAAATTGATGTAGCTTGTAGAACCGACTTAATGAACACCTCCTTCCCCCCCATCGACAGGTAGCGCAGACTCCACCCTTCGACTCTTTTCCTGAATCTGTCCACATAAGTTGCGAATGCCGACTTTTTGTTCTTACCCACCATCATAGGTAAACCTAAATACTTTTTTGGATTAGAAGCTAACCGGACACCGAGCTGAGTAACAATATCATCCTTCACCTCCGCTTGCACATTCGCTCCAAAGTAAATTAGCGACTTATCAAAATTCACCCGCTGCCTTGACACCTTCTCATACTCACGAACAACCTCCCGGACGACCCCCGCTCCCTCAGAAGAGGCATCTCCAAAAATAATACAATCATCCGCAAAAAATAAATGAGACACAGCAAATCTCTCTCTTCCAACAGTTGCACCCATCAACCGCTCGTTGGTTCTTGCATCATCAATAAGCGCTGAGAAACCCTCTGCACAGATCAGAAATAAAAAGGGGCTGAGAAGGTCCCCCTGTCTTAACCCCCTCGAGGGAGAGAACCACTCACCTTGAACACCATTAAGACAAACCGAGTATGAGATAGAACAAACACAGCGCATAATAAGAACAATCCATTCCGTATGAAACCCCAAATGCTTCATCATCCCCTCCAAAAAGTCCCACTCAACTCGATCATATGCCTTACTCATGTCCAATTTGAGTGCAAAATTACCCTTTTTACCACGTTTCTTCATTTTCAGAGAATGTAACACCTCATAAGCAATTAACACATTATCCGAGATTAACCGCCCTGGAATAAATGCCCCTTGTGCTTTATTGATACAATGCCCCAATATGGTACTCATCCGGTTTACCAAAACTCTCGCAATAATTTTATAAACAACATTACATAGACTTATGGGCCTAAAATGCGACATATCTTTTGGCTTATCAATTTTTGGAATTAAAATGATACGTGTTTTATTGAGCTCACCTATTTCAGCATCCCCATTCAAAATGGCTAAGCAGAACTGAGAGACTTCCAACCCCACAATATGCCAGTACTTCTGGAAAAATATCGCATGAAACCCATCCACCCCGAGTGCTTTCAAAGGTGCCATCTGCTTAACAGCCATCGTGATCTCTTCTTCAGTGAAATCCTTTAACAAATCCTCATTCATACTCTCTGTCACTTTTTCCTTCACTAGCCCAAATAAATGTTCATCTGAACCCACATCAGAAACCGAGAAAAGTTTGCTAAAATAAGTAGATGCTATCTGTACAAACTCTTCAGTCGAATTCGCCAGTCGCCCATGATCATGCTGCAGTTTCGTTATTCTACCCCGGAAGTGACGTTGCACAGCCACCTTATGAAAGAAACTAGTGTTGCGATCACCATTCTTTAGCCAATTCGCACGGGCACGTTGCTCCCAATAAAATTCATCCTTATCGGCTTCTAAATTAAGCCCCAGCTGAACTTCTGTGATCTCAGCCAATATGTTATCGGTGATATCCTGATTATAAAAGATGGACAATCTATCCTCTAACTCCAGACGTTTCTTTTTTTCCGCCCTACTTGACGATTTCTGCCATCGGAGAATATGATCCCCCAACTTATCAAGTTTTCCCAGAACATTACCATTATTTTCAGTCCACCACTTTTCAACCAACGCTTCGAATGAATTATCCAAACACCACTTGGCCTCGAACCTAAAACTATTCGCATATCTATCTTCCTTTCTTTTAATGATACCTTCGGAATCAAGGAGTGGACAATGATCTGAAAAAGAATGGCTTAAATGTTCCATCCGATACCCTGGAAAGCGATTCACCCAACTCAATGTAGCCACACCACGGTCCAGTCGCTCTCTTATATTTGTAGACACAAAATGTCCACGCTCCCATGTGAACCATCTTCCCGAAAAGCCTAAATCTGTAAGTTCGCAATCTTCCAATGCATTACGAAAGTCTTTCATTTGTCGGTCTGAACGAAGACGCCCACCCTCTTTCTCAAAGGAATTCGTAATTTCATTAAAGTCTCTCATTACCACCCAAGGAATAGCTTGATCATGACTCAGTTGACGAAGTAAGTCCCATGAAGCACCTCTATTTCTTTCTTCCGGATGCCCATAAAACCTCATAAACCTCTAAATATCACCGCCTTCGTTGTCATGAATTTCCACATCAATATGGTATAAGGAAAAACTTTTAAGCTGCACCAAAGCATTGCCTTTCCATCCCAACGACAATCCCCCTTTAGTGCCTATAGCCCCAACATCAATCCCATTTTCGAAACCACACCTCATCCGTACCTTCTCCATACTTTTTGAACATAATTTCGTTTCCATAAGAAACAAAATTCAGGGATTTATGGCTCTTAACTTATTCCGAAGCCTTTTAACAATTCGTGGTCTCCCCAACCCACGAACGTTCTAGCTTAGGATTTTCATTGAGCTCGGCTGCTCTGGTCTCTAGAGCTAGCCGATACATCCATAACACCTGATCCAACAATAGTCTTCAATGGTTCCCTCATACTCTCTATGATTCGCTGCCTTTTCTTACCTTCCACCGGAGCAATAGGATCCTCCTCCTCGTTTGATAACAAGTCCATAGATCCATATCCAGCCCCAACGGCAACCATCCTAACATCCCCCCACCATACCCCATATTATAGCAACTACTCTCTTTGTATTTACCCAATCCCACCTGCCTGAGATTGGGATTTATATTTTGACTCCCAATACCTTCCCTAACATTCCGCCCCAACACATTCCCCTCATATGAAAGATTACCCTGAATGAAATTGCCCCAATTATCTAAATTACACGGTATCCCATCCACTGTCCTTAACCATCTACTTTCCATCACATTTCGACGTCTAGTCGCTGCCCGCAATGATAAGTCCCACCCAAATGTAATTTTCGAAGGCTCGATTTGGAGTCGAAGGGAGCAAAAATTTTCCCCGTGTCCTAATCTTCCACAGATGAAACAGAACAGACTTAGCTTCTCATATTTAAACCTAGCATATACGACAAAGGATTTTCCGAACAAAATTTTCTTTTTGCGCTTCAGCGGGACAGTAACATCCAAGCGGACTCGTGTGCGTAAGTAACATTGAGAACCCAATGTAGGTATCGAAGTGTCATAGTCAATGAATTTACCACAGAAATTACCAAACTGTCTTGCCATTGGTTCATTCATCGACCCTGGCGGTAAATCATGAACTTGAATCCAAAACTCGATGAATTTTAGATCCATTACTGCCGGGTTGTCACCCTCAGAAATTGATTGGAGTATAAGTAAGTGATTATTAAAAAACCACGGTGTCCCTGCAGAAACCCTTTCCAAATCAATCTTATTAAAAAATTGAAAGAGATACCTTTTCTCCCCCAAATCCGTAATACAGATCCCTCCAATTGGGTGCCAAAGATCCGCCATGGTATTCCGCAGTGACGGGAAATGGACGACGCTATCAGTTAGGCAACGACCCACCAGGCAAAATTGATAAGCAAAAGTCTCCACTCCTACAACTTCCTGAATCTCTTCCTCCTCATCGTCTATCAACTTCATATTCGCCATTGCATCCTCCATTCTGATTCCACAACCTGAGCCAGCCACAAGAAATCAAGAAAAGAAAGAAATAATTAAGAAAATAGGGTTTCGTGCCAATACGGCAGACAGAAAGAACCGTGCCAAACGGCAGACACATCAAACTATCTCAACATAGATGTACATGATTAATAATTCTATTTTATCTTAATAAAAATAGCACAATTTTTTTAACTTAAAACTTTTTTTAATTATCACAATATTTTTCCTTAAAGTATTATTCAAATAATATCTCTATTTTAATATTATATAATAATTATTTTTAAATATGTAATTATTACAAATTTTTTTGTGAAATTATAATTATTTTTAAATATGATTTTAATAATATTATATATTATATATTAGAGGTTTAACATCTATTTTTCTATAGGGGCATCGTCTTCTTGTTTGTTGGGCCTTTTATTAAAAATTTTCGGCTTTGTCCAAATCTACGTTGGTGGTAAACCGTGGGAAGCATAGATTGGAACTTGGAACTGAAACTAAAACACTGGAACATTCACGGGTTTTGCTAGGGTTTAAGCAGAATCAATCAAACACAAGTAAGCTCATTGTCAAACAACCTCAACACCAGGCTTTTTGACCTTGGAAGCTAATCTATCCATGGATCATTTTCTGGTACTTAACATTCCATATTATGTTCCTAATCAATATCCTATCTCAATTTACTCAAAAAGCTACTGATTATTTATACATTTTGGCAGAGAAAAGCTTCATTTTCTTCTGGTAGCAAGTCCATAGTTCGGATCATAGCCATTGGTGCTGCTAGTGCCGGTCTTCTTTACTTGAACAACAACCCAGATTCGAGTAAGCTCTCAATTTTTCCTAAAAGAATTGTTCATTTTTTGTCTTGGGTTATTGGGATTTCTAATTTCTTACTCTTGGTTGAATTCTAGAAGCAACTGTGAAACTATCAATTCCTACAATATTGCGTGAACACCTCGCATTTCAAGGACACCCTTCTTTTGTTTCATCTGATCATTGGCAATTTGGTTTGTGCCATCCTTTGTACATTTAAGTTATCCACATCTTTTAATTGGATAGTATCCTCGTTTATTGTCTATGTATGTTATCTGAATTTTGCATCCGTTTGTAGGAAAATTTCCATTATTTTTATCGAGAGTTGATCCGGCTCTAGCCGGAGATGTCGCAAAGGGAGCTCCGGTAGCGGTTGGAGATGGGGGAAAACCAAGTTGTGGATGTTTAGGTAGAGAGATTTTATTGCCAATGCAGCTGCAAAGATTGCTCCTGCTGTTGTCAATCTGTCTGTTCAACAAGGTTATTATCTGTTTTCAGGAATATTTTCATTTGCATTTTGATTCTTTTTCTAGTTGTATGGTCCAGTTTACTGGTAAATTTGTGTCGTACAGATTTATATGGGTTTACAACCGTGAGGAGTATGTGTTCTGGAACTATTATTGATGCCGATGGTACTATTTTAACATGTGCTCATGGTGTAGTTGATTCTCAAGGCAGACAACTAACAACCAAGGGAAAGGTTAGTAATTAAAATTGTTTGATTCGATTTTCATTTATAAGCTATCTTAAGTTTGATTAGATTTCCATTTGTAAAGACTGCATTTTAATACCTGTAGCTCTCTGTATGATTTTGGATTATGATTGGTTTTTTGCAGATTGATGTCACTTTGCAAGATGGCCGAACATTTGAAGGTACAGTAGTTAATTCTGATTTACATTCTGATATTGCAATAGTCAAGATCAAATCAAAAACTCCACTTCCAACTGCAAAACTTGGCTCATCAAGCAAGCTTCGCCCTGGGGATTGGGTGATAGCTATGGGTACTCCGCTTAGCCTTCAGAATACTGTCACTGCGGGTATTGTGAGGTATTTTTACACTGAATTTGTCTTTTATATCTAGTTCAGTCAAAAACATTCAAGGTTTTAATCAGTACATGATCTGTCTTTGGAAATTTTGCTTATTTCGGTGGTTGCTGCCACGTTGTGGTGTTAGTTGATATGGCTTTTATGTATGTCAGGTTATTTAGTTTCCGGTGAAAGAAAATTAGTGCCTGAACATGTTAGATTAATTGATGAGTTTTCTGACTTACTACTGATGTCCTTTTCTGTCTTTGTTACCTCATTGTATAGCTGTGTTGATCGTAAAAGCAGTGATTTGGGTCTTGGAGGGATGCGCAGAGAGTATTTACAAACTGATTGTGCAATCAATGCTGTACTTTCTTTCTCTCAGCTTGTGTGCATCAATAACCTATCACATTTTTGCTCATGCTTATGAACTTAGTCATCAATTAACCTATCACATTTTTGCTCATGGTCATGAACATAGTGATTTCTTGAAAAGTGATTTTTATTTGAGTAGTGTGTAATTGTTTGTACTGCTTTTAGACTGTCTAAGAGTCAGTGACTAATTTTGTTCTTTGAAACGCATCAAGTGCATGGTTATGAATATTGTAGAATCATAGCTTAGCCTTCTCAAATTGTTCCCATATTTACTCATATTTAGTAGCTTGTTTTCTGCCTAGTTCCTTTCATAGATTACTTGACATGTATGTCGATTTTAAGCAATACAAAGATAATAATGACAGCATACTTCTCTGGTTTAGGGAAATTCTGGTGGCCCCCTTGTTAATATTGATGGAGAGATTGTTGGAGTTAATATTATGAAAGTAGCAGCTGCGGATGGATTGAGTTTTTCTATACCAATTGACTCGGTTTCTAAAATTATAGAGCATTTCAAGAAGAGTGGGTATAATTATATCTCCTTATGGAACTAAGCGTATCTCTTTGAAATTTGGAATACTTACTTTATTTATGGTAATGGAGCTTGTTTGATCTTTATCGTTCTTAATATTTTTGGACATTTTTAACTTCGAGAAAATTTCATGCATTTGAATTTTGTTGCTTGTTTTTGTCACGTATATGCTATGACAAAATTGATCCTTTTTGCTTGTTTTACGTGGTTAGCTTTCCTCTACTATTGCTTTCCCGGTTAAAATATTATATGCATTACTAATTGATTTTTTCAAGCAGGAGAGTTATACGGCCTTGGCTTGGATTAAAAATGCTTGATCTTAATGAGCTAATCATCTCTCAGCTTAAAGAAAGAGATGCCAAATTTCCCGACGTTGAGAAAGGCATTCTTGTGCCTATGGTATGTTTATGTTACTTCTTTCTTCCCTGCATCATTTCCGAGCCAAGTTAAAGAGATATGCATTTGTATATTGCCTTGAAACCGTGTTTTAAATTATAAAAGAAGATTGGATATTTTTCATCTTCTCCGCGCTTCGAATTTTGTCCAGGTAACCCCAGGTTCTCCAGCTGATCGTGCTGGATTCCATCCAGGTGATGTTGTTATTGAATTTGACGGGAAACCAGTTCAAAGTATCAAGGAGGTATTTAGCATTTAACTTCAATACAACGTAGCTTCTTTGGTATTTATAGAGATTCAAAAATGTGTTTTGCCCCTTTTCTGGTTATGATGTTTCATGATTTACATCAAATTTGACGTGGCAGATTGTTGAGATAATGGATGATAGAATCGGAAAACCATTGAATGTTGTTGTAAAGAGAGCAAATAATGAAGTGGTGAAATTGACAGTGATCCCAGACGAAGCAAATCCAGATATGTGAGAGACATGATTATTTTGCTTTAAGCTTTGGCAAGGCAGGCTCCTACATTATATTTTTATGTTGATGTATCCTTATTCTTTAACCCTTAAAAATTATTACTTACATATATATATAAACAAACACCCATAATTTATTAGAATAAGTGTTCCGCAGTCCTCACTATCTTTTTGCTGCGAGTTTCTGGTAAGTAAAACCCTTACTTACACATTTGATTTGTATATTAGAGCTTTAGCAATAATTATATTGCAAAGATAAAACTTGTCAATTTCAATAAAAAAGTCATTTAGATCATACACTTCATATATCTGAATTTTGGTTAGGCATAGGTATTTTTTACATTTACTTCATTGGATGTTTTAATTCGATTATAAATATTAAATATGTTGATTGGATATTAAGCATAAGACTTGCAATGATACTGCTTCTTACTACTTTAAGCTGAGAAAACCCAGCATTCTGATCTGATTATCATCACTTAATTTTTGTTAGCCAATCAAACGCCCTCACGAAATTAACATCAGCAGCAAAATAAACACCCAAAGACTTCATTACCAACCTAGAAAAACATGAATTTTTGGATCATGTTCTTTCATTCCTTCTTTCAAGTTTTGCTTTTCATTTTGTCACTAACCAATAAAACAATTAATGAACTGATAAAACAAAAGGTTTATAACTAAATTTAAAACATACATGACAAAACTGGCAATTTCATCATCAAAAGCTAGCAAAGTACACCAAGAGTTTTGCTCTAAAACAAATCTCAATCTAGCTTTTTGGAATTGCCCCACTTAAGCTAAATGCTTGAGTAATAAAAGACAACTAGTTCAGTGGTTATAGTTAGTCAACCAAGAGGCTAGTTATACGTTATATATTACAAACAAAAGGGTTAAATGGTGGGATCTTGTTAACAAGAACAGCCATGATGCAGCAGATCAATTAATAGTTAAACATAACATAATCTTCAAGCGTTGACTCAAAGAAAAACATGGCTAGCTTAGCTCCATTTGCTTTCTATATTCAAAAGAAAAAAACTTTGATATAAAACCAAACAAATAAAAAATCTTACCAACTCAAAGAGTTTGTTTAAAGTTCTAACAATCTGAAAAACATGTATGGTAAGGCTATAAAAGTAGGAAAAGTAATTGAGGTGGTGATCGATTTTGGATGAGGTGATTGATCATGTAATTGGTCATTTGCTTGATCTCCTCAGGATATGCATAGTTTTTTTTTGGTGTGCCACCACTAATTTCTATACGAATCGTTTCAAGCATAACTGCATTTTTAAGCAAATATGTAAGAATTTCAGCTTCTGCTTTATTCCCACAGAAGCCGACTATTTCCACCTCTTTTATATACTCATGGGGATGCCCGCTCACACTCCTACACATAACTCGCACTTCACTTGGGTGAATCTTCTTAATAATCTCACCAGTACCATGACTAACCTGTGAAAATTATCAGCAAAGCTAATTAAGGGGCTAAGTCGGGATTAGTATATATTATATGCTAACTAACCTCCAGTACGAATTTGTGCAAGAAAGGGGATGCCTCTATCAACGATGTCAAACATCTCAGGCTATTTCCATCAGATGTAAGAGCGTCACACCGCAAGTGCTTCAAACTTGTCAATTTGGGAAAGTTGTTTACGACCTGATGAAAAAGAATACCAGATTATGATTGTTAAAAAGTGAAGTAGAAAGAAGAGAATAAAAATCAATATTCGATATTTACCCCGACAACGGACATCCCAATCGATAGAGTCACTAGCTGAGGAAGATAATTTGCCAGGTGGATTGATAAATGTTGAATAGCAGAGCGTGAGCCATCATCATAGCACACTTGATTGAGTTTGGGGGCATACTTTATATGCAATGGTATTTCCTTCCCAGTGTAATCAAATGAAACCAAATTGGGTGCATAAATCTCTATACTTTCAATAAAGTATTCACAGTGACATATGTTCAAGTGTTTCAACCTCAAAGCTGAAACTTTAGGATGTGTAAGCTGTGGTGAATGGTCCAGCTCCAAGCTCTCGAGTAAGGGACAAATCGAAACAATATGCTCCAACATCTCATCGCTAACCCCAACAAATTTGACAGACAGACAAGTAAGGAAGTGAATTCCAGATAAAGCTGAAGAAAAGGTTTCTTTAGTGAGGCAGTAACATCTAGCAGCTACTCTACTAGCATCTACACTACTCCATCGTACGTCACTATAGTATTCTGGTCCAAAGTTGAGTTGAAGCTTTTTAGTCTTCTTTTGCAATGCAATCCCAACCCATTCATCCACATAAGCTTTGGAATCTTTATCTAAATCAAAATTATCAATTCTAAATTCGTCAATGGTTGAAGCTTGATTTGAGTTTAGATATTTATTGACCCACTCTATAAACTCACACGTTTCGGCAATTTCCTTCCGAGTCCGAACATTCAAGTTCCAGGAAGCAAGTCTAGGCTTGGTTTGCTTGAAGCTTAAACAACCTGAAAAATACTTCCAAAGATGCTGCCATCTGCGTGAAATAGCGCTGCTTCTTACTGCTTCTTTAAAGCTGAGAAAACCCAGTATTCTGATCAGAATATCATCATTTAATCTACTTGTTTCATCCCTCCTATTCCCCTCACCTACTACTTTTACCTGAACAGATTTCAAAGAAAAGATTTAATTCTTAAGCATGAATAATATTCTCCAAAGAAAGAAAAAATAAATAAAACAATGAATAATAATAATAATAAAAAGATTACCTTTATCAGTTGATGGAGTTCCATATTCTCCATGAGATTGCTCTCTCTGCAATTAAGTTGTTTGCTTTTCTTAAGAATGTGGTGAGATTGCTCTCTCTGCAACTAGTCTTTGATTTGGATTTGAATTCAATGTGTTTTTTCCTCTTTAAATTTTATTAGGTTTTTTTTTCAGTGTTCAAATATATATATTTTATGAAAAATAATAAATTTAGTTATTATATCTTATGTTAATTTGATTTTTATTTTTTAATTAAATTTAATTATTAACTTTTCAAAAACAATCAAATCATTTTTAATAGAAATTCTAAAATATTATTTTTTATTTTTTATCGATATTGACGTTACAACTCACATATACTTAATATATATATATATATATGACATTATTTGTTTTATATGTCATATCAATAAATAAATTTAAAATTATAAAAATATTTAAAATAATTTATAGAAACTTAAAAAAATTGAAATTAGTGTTTTAATCAATATTTCAATTAAAAAAAAGGTAGTTCTCTTTTGTGAAAAGTTGATGGTCTAATTCAATTCTTTTAAAAAACAAATCGATTTTAGAGATAAACATTAAAGGCTAAATTTATCAATATACTTATATACTTATATTTTATGTAATAATAGATATATCTATACGTATCATAAACCTCTTATTTAATTGGTATCATGATTTAGCCGGATACTAATTTAATTAAAAATAATATAATATATTATTTCTTTTAAATGATAAATAATAATATTATAATTTTCATTCTTTATATAATACTTAAATAAAATAACTAAAAATTATATATCTGTTGTGAGATAATCATATATGCAAAGTTGGCGAACATTTCAATTTTGGTAAACTAAAAAATACGAATTGGATTTGTTTACAAAATATATTTTCTTTCTAGAAGATTTAATATTTATTAGTATAATATATTTAACATTTATTAGTATAAAAATATTTGTTATTTCTTTCCATATTTGTGTATATATATATTATTTACTACTCCACTATAAAACCAAAAGTCACGGTGGTCCTTGAACATCGACCACTGCCGACCACTGTCAACCACCAGTTGGCCATGCATTCTCGGTTATGCGTTCGATCTGGGTTCGGTTAGGTTGTTGATCGCCTCTCTTTTCCTTTTCTTTCTATTTGCACTTTGAAAGTGGGAAGTTTTAAACTTGGTCAGCGAATTGAAAGTGGCTTCAATCCTAGCAACAAGGGAACTCTTCTTCATCCATTCTCCAACCAAATTCTTAAAGAGATGGCCACATTGCAAAAGGTCGACGGTGTTGTTGTCACAATCTAAAGATGAGTGCTTCTCTCTTTTTATGAGATTTTTTTGTTTGTGCTTGAATGAATGAATGACTTCTTATTCTATAACTGGTGGTGAGGGATGTGATTCTCTCTACACAGATCCAACGCCGTTGGCTTAGGCAATTGGGAGGAGCAACAAGAGCAGCAACGATTGACAGGTGAAGCAACCACCACAGATAAAATTGTATCAAGTTCCCAATCTTAAGAAAGCATTCGCCGTCTTTCTCTTAGTTTTTGACCAAATGACCTTCGAAAAGTAGATGATTCACATTTAGGAAGTGATTTTCTTATGATATTATTGGTTAGACACATGCATGTGGAAGAAAAAAAAAAGAAATTTAACTTTATTACAATATTTAATGATTTTTACCTTCAAAAACAAAAACAAAAAGAAATAAAATAATTTATTTAGCTTTTTCTTTGTGGCCGATATAAAAAACTTTGTAGTCAATTTTTTTGTTAACAAATTAACAAAAGTATATGTACTAAAATGAACAAATTGAAAGTACAGTTATCGAAATGATAATTTTGTTAAAAGTACAAGGATAAATCTTGATATTATCCTTCTAAATAATTTCAAATTCATTAATATTATGAGTAGAAAAATAAAAATAATTTATTGTAACTCATTATTAATATTTTAGCATATAAAATATAAATTTTAAATATTTTTAAATAATAAATATTAATTATTAATATTAATAGGCCGGTTCCTCTAAAATGGAAATTTTGCTATTTTTTTCCTTTAAATTTTTTAAAAAATTTAAATTATTAAAGGTAAAATTGTACTTTAGCCCCTCCTAAAAATGATAAAAATTTAATTTAATTTCTTAAAAATTATGAAAATATAGACAATTTAATTTCGGCCCCCTAAAATATCTTCCTGGATTCGTGCCTGTCTGCTACTAGCTTGCCGCAACCTACATAATTGATAAATTATGATTAAAGAAAGATAAAAGTTCATGCTTTAATTGAAGAGCAAGTAACTCAGTTTGTGTTTGTTACATGATTCAAATAGCTCGAGGAGGTTTCTCTAAGACAGCAGAAAGATAAACTTGGTGTTGTGATTTAGGAGCAATAACCCACTTGTGTTTCTTATATCTCAATTGCTGAAACATGTACGTGTAGTCCTCCATGTCCTTTTTATTACAAAAGAATCTGTCTATCCACAACAGTCCTCCTGGTCTTAGCACCCTGTCCCAATCGAAAATTATGAAATCCATCAGCAGGAGGTCGATCCACCCGTCCAAGAACCCAGTCGTGTGAATCAAGTCCATCGTGTTGTCGAAGAATGGAAGGCGTTGGTTCAACGTTGCATACAAAGGAATTAGGCCCCTAAGTGCAATGATCTCATTGAAAGGAGCCCCGAGGTTCAAAGCGGTTGAAACAATCGTTACGTTCAATTCTCGCATCCTTGCTGCGAAAGTCCCGGTGCCGACACCGTAGTCTAGACCGATCCTTATCTGGCCCGGTTTAATGGCTAGAACATCTCTAATCAAGAAATCAACTTGAAGGGAAGTGTTGGTTACCCACTTAAGCTTCTCCTTTTCCATCTCGAAACATCCGATACACTTTGTGTAACCTCGTTTCGGATTCTTGCCTGACAAGCAACCGAAATTCCTGCACTGGTAATTACCCCACCTTACATTTCGGTCATCAGGCAACTTCCATAGAGACTCGTTGATGGGATACGGCTTCTGGTACACCTTGGAAGCTCTCGTCAAGCACCGCCTTTGAGGCAACGGATCACAACCGTTAACCATAAGCTTCTGAGCTAAATTCCAGTCATCTTTACAATATGATCCTATATCATAATCCATGTACTCTTCAAGTTCCTTCTTCATCAAAACACATGCATGCCCTATTGTATTGTATATCTTCTCGGTTCCGTAAAAATTGATCTTCCCAATTCTGTTTTCTTTCGGGGCTATATACTTCCGGATTTCTTCCGTTGTGAATGTATCAATCAACGACTCCTCTTTCACCGTACCGTTCCCAATCTTAGGTAGCCGAAGCTGTTTAAGAGCAGTGTAAGCACTATAAACTGGCCTAAGAACTTCCACTTCCAAATAGTTCTTATACTCCAATCTTGTTTTGCTCTTCTCCATCTGTTGCAGATTCATCTCTAATTTCTTGTGCAAGTTTTCAATCGTTGTTAGTACTTCCGCGATCCGATCGTTTATATCGAAGCCTTGATAAACATCCTTGGGACCGTAAAAATGGCGGCATATATCTTCATTGTGCACAAAAAATCCAGCAGAATAGAACCTAAAGAGACTTGATATACTTACAACTATAACAAGAATCCCCAAAACAAGCTGAAGCCATGCTATTATTCTTGCAAATCCACATCTTGGAAAACATGATCTCCCCATTTGCAAAACCTTGGTTCATAAAAATTTGCACTAGTTCTGTTTGGTTCCCAAGAAAAAGTGGGAAAATTATGAACGGAAGTGAAAAAAAAAAAAACACAAAGATTTATGACCAAAATTAGAACATACCTGATAAAACTGGCAAAAAACTACGTATACCCAGAAATTTGCTCTAAAACAGATCTCAGTGCAGCTATCCAGAATTGCTCAACTTGATCTATAAAGCTGGAAAATCGTAGAACTTAAGCTAAATACTAGTGAAGCAAGAGGCAAGCTATACATTATATATTATAAATTATTATAAACAAAAGGGACAAATTGCTCGGATCTCGTTGAGCATTAACAGCCACGGTGCAGAAGATTAATTATTTTTTACTTACATTAGCTTTTAACATAAGATAAATCTTCCAGCGTTGACTCAAAGCTAGCAAACTATTGCTACCTGTTGAGTATTTCGTGATTCTCTCTCCCTTCGTGTAACTCAATTTTTCTATATATATATGACACGGTCTTGTATTAAGTAGACTCATATGTATATCAATATGTATTCTATTCTAGAATCAACACGTGCCCTTGAGTATGAGTTCGCCTACATGATGACGCGAACAAACTCATACAAACGAACTAAATGGTTTAACTACTAAATTAAAAAAAATCAGGTCCGCCTCAATCAGGTAACGGATCGGAAATGGCTACATTTGCTTTAAAAAGAAAACAAATTTTAAGGGGAAAAATAGAGTAGAAAAAGGTCGTGGAATGGAGTCAATGGTCCTTATAGTACTTCAAATAGCCCAATTTGTATCGGTACCGAAAAGATAAAAAAAGAAAAGAAAAGCAATTTGATTAATTTGTATGGTTGAAAATGAAATGAAACGGGGGCTGGTTTAGCTTCATTGGCAAAGCCAGCAAATTTAGGCCACTTTCATTGGAGTTTATAAAGCTTCAACCATCTTAAATCTGATTTTTTAATTCGGTTGAATTATGCTTTTGGTCCCTATATTCTTTATATATTTAAATTTTAATCTTTTTATTTTATTGATTTAATAATAATTTGTTAATTGAGTTTTAGTTATCACTGCTATTACAACAATCAAAAGAACTAAATTTAAGTGTGTTTAAGCGCGTATTTTCCTTTGCTTTAAGGGTGGGAATAGGTTTTAAGTAGTAGAAAGCTTTGTATCAAGAACAGTGATTTAACTATTTAAGTCTAAGTGATAAAATAGTTACACGATTTTTGTGAGATGAAAATATCGATCACCTGATTAATAAAAACTGTAAGTAAAAAAAAATATTGATTTCCACAGTGTTAAAAGAAACTTACAACTCCTACATTTATAATCAAAATCTTTACAACTAAGGTGGGTGTAGATGCGCGGTGTGTTTACTTGTTGTTAGTGTAAAAACAACGGTGACAGTGAGATTAAATATTGTAATGTGAGACAAAATGTAAGCAAAACGTACCATACCATGCGCACCGCATCTCACCGCCCATCGAAGCACGCACTTAATTTTGATTTTTCACAGAAATAATAATGAACACATGAATAATTTATTATTTTAAAAATACCATATAATTTAATATAATAGAAGACACTAAATTAATACTAAATAATGTAAAGTGCTCCTAATGACTAAACTAAAGCACTTTCTCCAAAGTTAAACCCTAATACGATTAATTATTCCTTTAACTATCCTTAATATTTCAAATCATTTAATAGTAAATAAATTGTAAATTAAATTCAACTACAGATAAAATGTAAAGATTTATGCTTTAAGTTTTCGGTTGAAATTTGATAATAAAATCTAATTATAAACATTTTCATTTAATTCAATTACAAATTATATAAATATTAATATCTTTTTGGCCAATGATATTTTATTGCTGTTTTTCTTTAAATATTTTTTATTTTTTAATTAATAGGGTAAAATACACCCAAGGTCCCTAAATTATTAGTAAATTTACGGTTTGATCACCCAATTTTAAAAAGCAATAAAATGGTCACTAAACTATTCAAAAAAATTCATTTAAATAATTGAACTATTCAAAAGGTTTTATTTAATTCATTAGGTTGTTAAGTTTTTCTTTTTTAAAAAAGTCTGGCTAATAATTTCCAAGTGACCATTCGACTAGTGGTATGGTGGATTAGTACCCATCAATGAATAGAACATGCCTTAGATCCAAACCGATATGAAAGTCAATGCCAAAGATCGAAGAAGAAAATTGTTTAGATTTGGTCCACTCTTGCAATTCTTGATATTTAAAGTTGTTTCATGAAAAAAAATTGAATTATAAAAGAGAATGGAAAAGAGAACTTTCAATTGGTGCAAGCGGTAAAAACAAAAAAGACCATATAGTAGTGATTTTAACAACCCAATAACTTAAATGAAAACTTTCGAACAGTTCAACAATCATTTTGTAACTTTTTAAAGTTAAGTGACCAAAACATAAACTTATTAATAATTTAGTGATCTTGAATGTAATTTACCCTAGTTAATAACAAATATGATCCAACATTTCAACTCAACTCAAAGAACCAAACTTGAAAATTGAAGAATTGAGTCACGACTCACGACCCGGCCGTGGAGAGGTCTACTACCAAAATAAAAGCTTTTCCATAAAGACCAACCATACTTTTGTCCTTCACTCTCTGCCAAAACTATACATACAATTCGGTTTCTTTTATGTAATAATATAGGCTAATCCTCTCTTCAAGCCCAGGTACTATCTCCAACTCTTCTTCAATCTCTTTCTTTTGGTATATTTTTTCCCTAGATTTTTAGTTATAAAACGCAAGGACCATCCACTTGTTTTTGTTTATAGTTTTCATGTTTCTTCTTATTTGATATGTTCATATTTTGATTTAATAAGAAGCTGTGAATCAATGCATAACTACCCATTTGCTCAGACCCTTTTACTTTTAACGTTTCAAAGCTTTTCTTCTTCTTCCTTATAGATGGGTTATGTTTACTGTTTCAATCTAATGTTGTTTTCCTTTATGCAATGTTTCTGCTTCTTTGCTCCTTAAGCTATCTGTTTTTAAAAAAAAAACCAAGTTAACCTTATTATAGATAGGATCACATCATGATTTTGGTTGTAATTCATTGGGTTACTTGTGTTGTCATTGTTTTGATAGTGATTTCTGTGTTGGTTTAAAATTTTCTTTTTTCGTATGTGAATGTATTCTTTTGTATCACTTGTTAGGTTTTTGTTTAAATGGTGAATTGTTTAGATATGAAAGAGGAACTGTGGTTGGTGATCTTGTTATTAGCTGCTGTTCCTTGTGTTTCTTAATCTGGGTTTTTTTTTTTTTTTTTAGGTTTCTGTTTATGTTTCTGATGTGTTTGATTTTGTGCAGTGATCGGTTAATGCATGTTTGTGTGCAATATATGAATGCCCTGAGAACTAAATTGCCTGTTATGTTTTCAGTTTTAGAAATAAGAAATATATATATATTTCTATGGTTCCCCAAGATTGAATCTTTCTGCTGCTTGAATCTTTGTTCCTGTTGCTTTAATTGTTCATCTGGGAGTGAAAATTGATTCTTCAGCTATGAATCATGAACCCCATAGTTTGAACCATTCCTTAAATATTGTCTTTGATTAAATTCACTACATTTCACCTTCCTGTAGAGATTTTCTTTCATTTTTATACCCAAGTACTGATCTACGTTTACCATTTTCTCTGTTCATGAATTAAAGTTGTCAGTGTCCTTTTAATGAGTTTAGATTTGATGCTCAGTAACATATTCTTTTTGCAGATGGAAATAATTCAGGTTGATCCTAACTGCAACCTTACTGAAGAAACATCTCCAAAGCAGTTGCTTCCCCCAGATTCTCCTGATATAAGTGATATATTTGGCGATTCACAATTAAGTCCGAGAGTTGGCAACAGATACCAGGCGGAAATTCCTCCTATGATAGCAGGATGGGAACATCTTCAGCTTTTGATGAACTCAGAAGGTAGTCCTTATATTGACCATTCCTTTATGTTCAGCTTAGCTGTCCCAGTCACTTGGATCCACGAACAAGATATTGATTTCGAGGATGAAGGCAAGGAGGGTCCAAGTAAGCCTGATGATGCAACTAAGGTGGCTAGAAAGTGCAGAAAGGGCCAGAATTCTAAGAGGAAGAAAAATTCAGAACTAAGTGCTGAACGGTCGAATGCTAGGTTGGTCGATGAAAAGGAATCAAATGCAGAGAACCTTGAATGTGGAATGGCACCATGTGGAGGTAAAAGCTCTCATCTGATTCCTGGTTCATCAAGTGATGCCTGGAACAACACAGAAGCGGATAGTTTTCTTCTTGGTTTGTATATATTTGGGAAAGATTTCGGGAAGATAAAACAATTAATTGGAAACAAGAAGATGGGGGATATATTGTCATATTACTATGGGGCATTTTATAAGTCAGATAGATACCGCAGATGGTCAAGTGGCCAAAAGAGAAGAAATCGAAGAATTATATGTGGACGGAAAATCTTTACTGGCTGGAGGCAACAGAAATTGTTGTCTCGTTTGCTTACTCATGTCCAGGATGAATTACAAAATAATTTTCTAGAGGTAAACTTAATTTACTACTGATTTCATTTAGAAGTTTGCTTCAGAATCATTATTCATGGTCCTTCTGTTGACTTTGATAAATCTTCTAGTTAGTTACTGAACGTTGTTCTGATCATGGTTGCACTCTCCTCTCACTATTAGCAGGTCTCGAAGTCATTTGTCGAGGGGAGAACTTCACTTGAAAATTATGTCTTCCATTTGAAGGATAATGTTGGGATATGTAGTCTTGTAGAAGCTGTTGGCATTGGTAAGGGGAAGGTTGATCTTACAGGCCTGGCCATGAAGCCTCCAAGGACCACTCAAGTTTCCCCTGAAATACCTTCTGGGAAGGCTTGTTCATCTCTTACATGTGGTGAAATCCTCGGTTTTTTAACAGCAGGCTGTCGGTTGAGCAAAGCTCGATGCAATGATATTTTTTGGGAAGCTGTTTGGCCACGTCTGCTAGCCAGAGGATGGCACTCGGAGCAACCCAAGAATCAATGCTCTTTTAGTTCCAAACATTGTCTAGTGTTTCTTATTCCTGGAGTGAAGAAGTTCTCACGAAGAAAGCTTGTTAAAGGAAATCACTACTTTGATTCCGTTAGCGATGTTTTGAGCAAAGTGGTATCTGAGCCAACGCTCATTGAACTTGATGCTGAAGGAAATGATTTTCGGAGCTGCAATGAAGAAAATAGTTGCCTTTCAGGAGAATCATCAGATCAAGATGATCTTCCCAATCATAAGCCTCATTATCTCAAGCCCCAAGTCTCTATTTTCAGTTCAAACGATATGAAGTTCACGGTTGTTGATTCCAGTTTGGTCCATGGAGGAAAAGCATCCAAGATGAGAGAACTTAGATGTTCGCCAATTGATTTGATGTTTACTTCCAAACCAATGCAGAAGGTAACTCAAGATTATGGCCAGGTAAATGCTAATCATACTAAGGCTCGCCATTGTGAGGGCATAATCGCTAGCTCTACTGCACGCCATACTAAATTCAGCATTGTGGATACCAGTTTGCTCCATGGAGGAAAATCCTCCCAGGTCAGAGAACTCAGATATTTACCGGTTAAGTTTGGCATTTCTTCCAAAATTAAGATTTGTTCAGGAGGAAATGAAGATAATTCAAGTGATGATTCTTCAGATGAGCGTGAGCGAAGAATCACCAACGGATTATCCAGTCATGGTTCAGTTGTCATGGATATGAAACCTGGCAGTAAACCAGTTACTGCTGATAACCAAAATCCGAAGAACTCATGCATGGCAGACCAGGGTTTTCTTACTCAGCAGTATGAGAGGACCAATGCATCAGAAGATACAAGGTCAAATACGATAATAAAGCACCATTTCAGTAGAAGAGCTAAATCTAGTCATTCTCCTTGTTTAGTTCCCTTGGGAAAGAAAATAACTGCTCCGGAAATTAGTTTAGCTTCTCCAATGAAAGGGGAAAGATTAACTGCTCCTGCTAAGACACAGAGAAGGAACCATACTGAGAATATCTCTAGTAATCCAATTCATTTGGTTTCTCCTGTGAAGAGACAGAGACTCAATGCTTGTGGAAAGATAGAGGAAAGTTGCTTCAGTGAGAAGTTTCCTGCCGACATTCGTGAACAAACGGAGCTATGTTGTGCCTTAAAATCACAAGATGATGGCAGCATTGAGGTTCTCCGCGTAAGTGATTCTGAAGAGAAAGTATCATCTATCGGTTCTTCTGCTGGAGGCAATTCTCAATCCATAGAGACTCTTCAAGGGAGTAGTGAGAAGCTTCCATTGCTGTCATCAGTCGGTTCAAACCCACCCCTGCTTCCGCTGGATGCTAGAAATTGTGAGCCAGGAATGCTGGAAACTGATGGCATCCAGTTGGCCATTGAGAATAATTTTGCTGATTTGTCGAAAACCGATACTACTGTTTGTGCAGAAGACGAGCAACCTATGACAAGCTCTCGGAGGCAAAGCAAAAGAATCAGACCATTGACAAGTAGAGTGTTGGAAGCTCTTGAGAGCGGATTCTTGAACATGAAGAGGATGAAAAAGGTTAGAGATGAGCAAGCAGAAGCAATGCGATTATCGAGCTCTTCCCTAAAGGCACTCAGTACAGTTGATGCAACAGCAAAGCGTGAGAGCGCTAGCGATAAGACTGTGGAAGGTGGTGCATCTATCTGTTCCAAAGATGTTACAAGTGAACCTCCTCAAATGATTCACTAGCTATGCACAGTAACCAACAGTTTGCGGAATTGGCAGATATCGAGGACATTCCTCGAAAAACAGTCATCGTCATCATCATCAACAACAACAAGATGTCGATTAGAAGGAATTGGCCGAGCAAGAATGTAAGGCTTGAGCCATTTTCAGAAACTTTAAAATTAAAGTTAGAGGTAGCTCTAAATAGAACTTGTTTAGTTGTTTGATTAACTATCCTTGTCACCTTCTTGTCTTCTCTTTTTTTCTCTATATATTTTCAAATATAATATTCTTGTGTAGCCATGGACTAATATTTAAGAACCACAATGATATTGCTAAACATCAAGACATTGAACATTTTTGTTAAATTCAAGCAATTTAATGAGGCATCTCCACAATTAGTACATGCATACAGCTGATCTCAAGAGAGTCATTCCATCATTTTCATGGATGAAATCATAGGTGTAGTAGTTTGTTTGTTGAATTCAACCCATTCTTCTTTTTTCATTTTTATTTTTGTGAGATTCAACCCATTATTCTTATTCACTTTGTTTTCCTTCACTTAATGATTAATCTCAATGATTGGGAAATTATAACAAATCTTATACAGTTAGCAATTTAGCATGCGCAACTCCCAACATTAATTTTTTTTTCTTTTATCTTCTCTAGAACAATTATGTGAAATTTTGAATATAAATATAAATGAACAATGCATATGGAAAATATTTAAACTTCTTGGTACCAAACACAAATCATATTTGTATTTAATTTTCATTAAGGGTTTGTTTGGATAGCACAAAGTAATTGAATGAAAGCGTTGTAATTTTCTAGATGTGTTTGGTTGATATAGTGTAATTATATCGTAATTCCCTATATCATGTTTGCCAGTACAAATTGTAATTACATAGTTATATTATTTATATTTTTAAAAATATATTAATTACTATAAAAGTTATTAGTATGATAAAAATTATTTCTAAACAAGTAACAATAATTAAAATTGAATCATCATATGCATTATGTTATTCTAAAAAAGTAGCTGATAGCACGATTAATAATAAAAATAGCTAGAAAAATAAACCTCATATGTAATTTTATCTAATTATTCTGTTGCATATTTGTTGGTTATTTCCTTTTTAATATTTAACATATACTCTTTATAATCATTTGTTGATCTTTGACTGAGTTCATCATCACCATACGAATTTGAATATGCATAATTAAGATTATCAAAATCTCCTTCTTACATGTACTCTATGGAGTATGGATAATCTCAATTCCACCTATATTTAAAGGTATGAAATATGCAACATGTTAGTAAAATCCAACATTGTTTTGTTATGCTTTATTAAGGTGGTAGTGTTAACATGAGAAACATATTTTGGAACAACATATGTCACTTCAACCATATTTCGAAGCCTTGAATGTCTCATATTAAAAAATTTGTGAACTATCTATGGTGCTTGTGTTTGGTATCATTCTCACAAATGATATCATATCCCACAATATAGTGCAAGAAAACCTTTTATATTTGCATGCATCAACCTTATAATATTTGAGTTAACAATCCAAATATTTTGTAGCTTTAATCATATAAACTTAATTCGAAAAATAAGTAAAAAATATATAAAACCTTTATAAAAAAATTGTATAAATTGCCCATAACTTTCATAACACTTTTTTATAAATAATATAATTTTTTTGTCAAAAATTATTTTTTATAAATAAATTATGATAAAAAAAACCTATAGCATTTTTTATAAATAAATAAATTATTTTTATTATATATAGCATTGACACATAAATAAGTTATATCCATATTTTGCCATAACTTTTTATAAATAGATATATTATAACATTTCTATAGCAGGTAAGTTGCTTTTTATAATAATTTTTTTGTCATTATTTAGAACTTTTTTTTAAGATTTAAATAATATAATTTTTTTGCTATAACTTTATAAAATACATAAATTATTTTTATAATATAATTTTTTAAGATTATATTATTTTTTTGCTATAATCATCCTAAACACTCATACACATTCATGTTTATAATATAATTTTTATAAAAATAATTTTTTAAATTATATTTAGGTGAAATTACCTATGTAATTATTTCAATTTTCATCCTTTCCCTAAAAATTGAAAAGTGTAAGTGGGTGCTCCAAATTTAGGGCTGTAAATAAACCGAGCTTGAATGAACAAATCTCTGTTCATGTTCGTTTATTTATTTTTAAGCTTGTTTGTATTCAATTTGTATTTGTTAAGAATTTCAGATTTTTGTTCATGTTCGTTTATTTAAAATTATGTGTTTTCATGTTCGTTTGTTTAATGTTCACGAACATGTTCATTTAACTTAATCGAACATGTTCACGAACAATGTTAATAAATAATAAACAAACAAACAATAAATACATACACACATGTATTGTTTAGATATAAAATAGTCAAATATAAATATTAATAATCATATTATAAATGAAAAAAATACAAACCAAGATAATTTTATTAATATATACAAATAGAACAATAAACGAGTTTTAAGATAATTTTATTAATATATACTAATGGAATTTTTATAAAAAATATCATTAATAAATAAACGAATCATATACGAGTTAATAAACAAGCTTGTCCGTTTAATAAACGTACCGAACACACCTCTATTCGTGTTCATTCATTTAATAAACAAACATAAAAATTTTATTCATACTCATTTATTTAGCTTAATAAATGAACATAAACGAATGTTATACGAACGATTCACGAACAGTTTATCGAATATTTTGTCCATTTACACTCCTAACTCCAACTTCACCCAATTTAATGAGGCCCACCAATTATAGTGATTACCCAAACATGTCGCCATTGTTTAATTATAAACAATTAGATCCAAATCCAACTTAAAATCAGTATTTCTTTTTATTTTTTATTTTTTCTCTTCGTTTTTAATTACTGGTAACAGCCTACATAGCTCTAATAACAAGGTAACTTGGGAGTAATGAATTACTACCTAAATACCTTATACAACCACATGTCCAAAGTTTAATAAATTCAAATCTCAGGTATATTGATAAATCTAGTACTCAACATTTATATTTTATATTTATTTTTTAATTAAATTTGATTATTAATATTTTAAAAAAGAGTCAAATTGTTTTTCTTTAACAGAAATGCTAACTAAAATATTTATTTTTTAACATTACTGGTTTGACAACCTATATGACAATTCATATAAACTTTATGCTGGCATGATACTATTTATCTTATTTGTCACGTTAATAAATAATTTAAAAATTATAAAAAAATATAATTATAAATTTAAAAAATCATAAACATTAACGTTATGCCTTCTTTATATTAAATCCGAATATCTATTCTTTATAATAGTCATCTAATCCACTTAGTTAAATATTTACGAGATTTTAAAATAATTACTTTTTTTAATAATATGTTTTAGCTAATATGATGAAATTACAATTTAATTTCGACCTCTCCTATTTTTTTTTTTGGCTTCATCCCTAAATTGAAGCTTCTTGCATTTCCCCAAACATTGCTTCGATGATAGAGGTATCCCCATTCATGCACAAATTCGAACTGGGGTTCCTTTTAACTAATTTGCATGAATTGATTGTTGAAAAATATACTAATAATTGGCACAGGTTCGTCATAGTGATGATGAGATGAAGAAGAAGATTAAGAGTAGTGAAGTGCAGGAGATATGGAAATAATTGGCTTCCGTGATTGGGATGAAGCAGAAGCTGAGGTTGTTGCTTATTTGCTTAAAAATGCAGTTACGCTGAAAACGATTCGTATAGATACTAGTCGTGTTGTTTTAGCAAGAAGGGATTGGAGGGAGTCGAGTCGACGAATAGAATGGCCAGTTGTATCTTAAACTTATGGTGCTCATAATCATGGTTCTACATCAGAGTTTTGGTCAGCATCCACTTTTTCAACTGTGCCGAACATAGCTACACAAGTTGCGGCAACTTGCATCCATTGTCACAAAGTCAGCTGCACTCGACGCATCACTAGCAATCATGAAGGCTCTGAGGTTCAAGGTGGATGCTGGTGGTGGTTCATCAATGTTTTCAGATAGCTATGGATATTTTCGTAGTGAATAGGTTGTATGAATATAAACTGATACATTTAAACCATATAGTGGAAGTTGCCAATGTTCCTTCTCAAACATGATTATATTGTCAAGAATAGGATGTTTTGAATCATCAAGTATCAAATGCATTAAGAAGGTTACATATAAATACATTTATACACTAAAATTCCTTCAGGAACCCACAATGGCTCATGGAGAAACTATGGTTTCCATAACAAACCTACAATTACTATACAGAAATTCAGGCACAAGTTATTTGACTTCGCTTCACAACCTCCAGATTCTCCGATACTGCTGAGGTTAAATTAGGATCTTCGAATCCAAGCTCAGCACCCAATCTGCAACAGGGGCAGGGATTAGAAAGAACGGATTCAGCAGAAGAGAAAAAGCAACTTCGAAGGGAAAATGAAAAAGTAATGGGTAGGAGAAGCAGTTTTAGGGAGGGTAAGCTCTAGAATGGCCTATACTTTCGCAAGACCGAATTCCTAACTGAACATGCACTTGCATCTAAATTATCAAAATGAACAAAATGAAATGTTAACATAAAGACCAAGATAAGTTAAAATTTTACTTACTTCGGATCCAGCACCAATTTCTGGACCTCTTTAATGGCCGAACTAGCTGCATATAACGAGATCTTCCCCACCTGATTGAACATGATGGTAAAGTTGGTAAACTCACTGGGACAAAAAAGTCTTACATGACTCATGATTTAAAAAGAGTCTAGGAACTTGACAAACACATGATAAAGAAAGCACTGAACACTTTTCGGGATAATTTTATTAGCCTGACCTCCAAAATTTGAAGTTTTCCGTCATGGTCATTTGGAAGACAGCGGATATCTTCAGCCAATCTTACAGCCTCCCCCACACTTTCTGGAAATAAGAAGTCAAGCCCTAACTGAACATTGGACTGAAAGTTCAACAAGAAGGAAATAAGTTACTAATTTCCACGCTGACGAACATCATTTATTGAACAAGGTAAAAGATTATCATATAGGACATACTCAATGACATCAAACATCACCTTCTCAGCAGGATTTGCAATAAAATTACAGAACTTATCGAAACATGGAAGGTTATTTATCAGAGAGACCTACCTGGAGATTCCTCACTTGGAAAGGGCAACCAGCAGGGAGAAAGACAGCTTGCCCCAAATTCTGTTCAAATGACCATGGCACCACTCCTGTAAACGAAATGAACAACAATCAACACTTGATCATCTACTATATTAATGATTCTATTATAGCAATAAAAGGAAAATATTGAACTTTTTACTGGATTAAAAATTAGAATAAGATTTTCCAGGAGAATTTGTTTTGACCCAAAATCCAATTTCATCTACTATAAAATCAGTTTGTAAACTTTTTATACACAGGTTGTTTATCTTATCTTACCAAATTCTTGCCTTAATTTTCTCTTATGATGCTCATTCAAGTACACCACTTCGTCATACAGAGGACGCATCACCTAATAATGAAAATAGAAAATCATCAACATTCACTTTTACACAATGTGTTAAAAAGTATATTCCACAACCAAGAGCATAAACTTACAGAATCACTTACTGCACTTTCAGGCTTCCTGAAATCCCTCCAATGCTTTTGCAAATACTCAGTTAACTTCGGAACATCCTGTCGACGAAAGACATCCCAACAGGCTCCCGCTTTAGGATTTCCTATCACGTCCCTGCTATCCCCATTTAACTGTTCAAAATCCGCAGATTTCTCTGCAATCATGGTAGTTTCAGTTTCTTGATCCTCATGTACATCAGACGTGCTCTCAGATTCGTCATCCATATCAGGTCCATCAATAGATAAATCAGGCAATCTTTTCTCATCTGACCTTGTTTCATAATCCCTCAAGGACTCATTTACCTCAGATTCCCCATTGGATTTGAGTATGTCCTTTTTTGTCCTCTGACCATTTACCTTTACTTCACATGTATGCACCAACAGATACACCTGGAAAACAACTCAGCTTTCAATTCATACGCTTCACCACAAAGATTCATATTTACTTTTAATCATTACAAGAAAGCCTTGATGGTTATACTGATTTTGTTCGTGACTTAATTCAGTGTCCCTTTCATATTAAAAGGTTTGAGCTAGTATAAGACAAAACGAGGCCTTGACCTCGCATGTATAATAGACTAAAAATTGCAAAACACAATGCACTGAATGGAAGCCTAAATCTTATTCAAGCATTAGATTCCAGTATAAGATACAGAGATCAAGACATAAAGTAATATAAACATAGAAGACTTCAGTTTCATAGCGTCCTTGTAATAATTAATCAAAAATGAATTTCCTTGATTAGTCAAGGAGAGGGGAAATGCAACTTACCATATCTCGCATTTTGAAATGGAGATTGGTTACCGAATTCCCTCTATCAAGTTCTTCATAGGTCCCATAAGATAAATAAATCTTAGGTCCAGCATCATTTTGCAAAGAATAATGGGGCAATTTTGCAGCAACATTTAGGAGACCCAACCTGGAATGAATGTACTCAAGTAAGGGAAGTTTACTGATGAACTCAGGTCTCTGGAACATCAAAAACTCTTCCGAAGCACCGGGAGAAGGCCAATCTTTCAACTTCAACATTTCTGGCGGTCCATTTTCATGTGTCCGCCCCACTGTGTATCCTTTAATGAATTGATCAAGTTCAATATCAACCTGACATCATATCAAACCCAACATGCATCTGTAAGAGAGTGACACATAATATCAATTAAATTACAGAGATATGAAGATCACGCACATATAAGCAGGAGCATAGAGCCTACCTCTGACCAGTCTAAGCAATCTATGGCCTTCACCATTCTGGTCTCATCTTTTATTTTCTCATCAGCCGTCTCCTGAATTCCTCTCCAAATAGCCATGGGATCCCAACTTGAAATGGATGAGCTATCAAATACCTCTTTAACAATCACAGGTTCAACCTTGCTCCAATGATTTCTAAAATCAGCAATCCCTTCTGCTTTAATATCATGAGATGAAGGGCAGTACAAAAGATTATCATCACTACCTTCTCTGTCAGCAAACTGACAAAGTCTGGGATCATTCAATTCAGTCTTCTCCGAACTTTCAACATCATAAACCTTACAGCCACTAACCATTTCCTCTACATTCTTAACCAGTTTTGCAACCCAATTCATCTTAAAAATACGATTTAGGTTTAATGAGTGATGACCGCAACCACCATACTCCTTTGGAGGACATGGAATACTGCCATCACTGTTGGCTTTCCAGCCAGAGAACTTATCCAAGAAATTCAGTTTCAATTTGGATACTTGTCCCATAGAAGTTTCTTTGTCTGGAGTTCTCTCACCAGTCTCATTTCCTATATCTTCAACACCGACAGAAGATGCACCCCGAAGATCTTGACAGCAACGGAGACACAGATCATATGAGCAATTTGGACAATGCCGATGATAATCAACAATTGGTATCCTACAAAAGTTGCTGCAAAAAGACATGAACTATATGTCCTTAATACAATAAATATGAGAATGTGTTAACCATACTTTTGTAAATCTAATTAATAAACCTCAGAAACGGACAGAAAATTAACCTATTAAACTAACCACACTAAGTGAGATGATTTTAAAATAGCTAGTAAATGTTATTAGGTACCAGCACATCTGCTCATCTGCATTCACCTTTGCCCTAAAAAGGTCTATTTCAGTTCCTGAAAAACATATTTAATAATGGTTAGATAAGGACATTAAACTCAGTAGGAACTTGAGTTCAAACCATTTAATCAACAAGCATCTTACTACGAAGTTTTCTTTCCAATTCCACTTCAGAACACTGTTCCTGATGGATCTTCTTAATAACAGGAAGCACGGAAGATAAAAGACAGTAGTGATACTGTAGCTTGTCCAGGACAGGTATTTCCCGAATCCTTACCTGCACTCGGTGAAAAGTAAATTATTCCTCAAGAAATTATACAATTAAACTGTTAAAAAATCTATTAATTAGACATGCAAAACCTTTGAAAGGGAGGAAAATACCTTTATCATGTTATCACCTCGTAAGCATGCCTTGCAATTACAGGAACCACGACATGCAGGACAAGCCTTCTCAATTTCTTCCAATGGGGTATTTGAGTACCTAATAAGCAAAGCATAAATAATTGCTAGAAAACGGAAATGTGGGCATTTTTAACTAAACGTTCAACTTACCATGAGGAGATACAGCTATCACAATATCCTCTCTTTTCACATTTGAGGCAAGAAGTAACTCTCTCTCTATCATTCCGCCGGCATTGATGGCAAGTTTGCCCGACAAAAACTTCTTCAGAGGAATTTTCGGAGTCATCCTGAAAAGCACCACATTAATATCTGCATCAGCAACATAAAATAGTAAAAAGAAAAAAGAGAAATAATCATCATAGAGCATGAAAGGAACCCTGCAAATCAGCAATATCTTGGAGAAAACAATCATAAAAAGTCTGATTATAAATTAACTATAAACTTTCAACTCATTTTACCCATTCATTTGCTATGAAACCTAATAAGATGGTAACCTATTCTCTCCATTTTTTTCTAATTGATATTATTATCACGATCAACAATAGGACCGCCACAATGTCTTATATGGGCAAGATTCCCCCTCATGAAGAATCACCCTTACTAAAAGTCTAGTATATACAATACATGTTATATTCTTTAAGATCAAACAATACTAATGCTACCAGAACCACCATGTTGTAAGTTAACTCACCGCCGCCATAGCAACATCATCATTGCTTCTCTGTGATCTGTTCCTGGATGAATCTGCAGCAGAAAAAGACGGTGTCTTGTATGACCTCCAACTCTCTTCAAAAGGTGAGCCATCTCTTTGATAATCATCTTCCACCTTTGCAGAATTTCGTGCCGAGAGATTCCTCATAGGAGGTGTCTCAGGTGAATACTGAATTTGATTCTTAGAAACCTTCTCTTTATGTTTCTTCCCAGAAACTGGAGGAGGATAGTCATCGACTTTCCTACTAACAGGCCGCACATCAAAGTCATCACTCTTAGTGTCTCCCCCATACATCTCAGTATCACCACCCAACTTCCTCTTTTTCTTAAGGCTAGCTCTTAATGCAGAATTGGCAGCCCTCCTTTTAGCCTGGATATAATGTTTTTCACAAACAGTTTTATCTGGCATAGACATGGCAGTACACCTCCATTGCTTCCCATCTGACCTTTTGCATCGCAAATCATCAGGTATCCCAACATTATCCTCACCATTCCCAGAACCTGATCTTGGATGCTCCATTCCACTTCTTTGCAATTAAAATCCACTAGTAGTAAAGCATCCCCAAATTCAACCTAAAAAACAGTAAAAAAAAAGTTCCTAAATTCACCTACTAAACCAGTAAAAAGAATATCACCAAAAACAATCAACCAAAAAAAAATCCAAAAAAATAACTACAAACCCTTTATTGGGAATTCAAAAAATTGAACCAAAATCATAAACATAAACAAGATTGGCAAGCCAAAAGAACAAAACCCAGATCATTAAACAAAGAATCAATCAGTTAAATTTTCAAAGAGAACCCCAGACTCTTAAACCCAGAAATAACTTAAAAAAAAAAAGCAAATGTAAAAACAAAACCAAAACCCCCAATAAATTGAGGGGGAAAAAACAAAGAAAGAAGAAGAATGAAAGAACCTGAAGCTAGGGCTTTGATAGAGAGTATGAGACGGAGAAAAAAGGATATATATGGGGCGACCCAGAGTTTCGTAAAGCCAAATAAACAGTGGTTGGATCGAACTGTTACTTGACTTCACGGTTTTTCGCTTCTACTGTGGGTTCCTTTTTTTCTTTTTTTTGTTCTTTTTTTGGTTGCTGGTTATTTCAGACATGTCTTTGTGAAAGTTCGCAATAACTAAGGTACTGAACAACTGTTTACCTTCTGCCGTACCATAAAATCCCCAACATCATCAGCCCAAAACAAAAAAACTCAATATTTTGAATTTACATAAATCATCCCACACATTTTAGATTTATTTATTCCTCTAATTTAACTAACTTTGGATTTACATTTTAAATTTAGATATGTTTATTTCGCGATTTAATTTTTACATAACGAAAGTGTTTTTAACTTTTAATGATATAATGATGACATGGTTCATTTTAGGCTTCGAAATTAATGTGGATAAATTTGAATAAATTTTTGTTTTAGTAACTTAATTAAAAAAATTATAATTTGACTATTAATACGCTTGAATGGAACTCTTTTAGTCGTTATAATATCAATTTTATTCTTCAAATTTTATACTTTTTTTAATTTTTATTTTTTTTAGAACTTTTCAGAATTTTTTAACTTTTTAAAAAGAATTTTAATTTTTATTATTTTATATGGAATTAGGGTTAAAGTGACATAAAGTATAAAATTTTAGAATTAAAATTATTATTATACCGATTAAAAAAGTGGCATTATTAGTCACTTCACCATAGGATCATAAAAAAAACATTTTCGAAAACATTACTGATCAAATTGTAATTTTTTTAGTTAAATAGCCAAAATGAAAACTTACCTATAACTGAGTGACTGATAAATCTAACTAAACCCCAAATGTAATAATAAAAGCTAACAAATCAAATTCATCAATTCTTTAATATGTTTTTTGCAATGCCCCAAAAATTTAAGAGTTTAATTGTGAGAATTTGAAGTAATTAAATTTTTGTATCTGTGGTTCTGTGCTCTGCTTCTAGGTCTAAGGTTTAGAGTTCGAGTTGCGTTACTAAAAGTTTTGTTATTAACCATGTGTTAGGTGGTTAAGTGCAATTTTGGGTAAATCAATGTTAAGAATGAGCATGTTGGTTCATTGGTTAAGTATCTATTTGTATTCTGTCTGGTTCTGAGTTTAAATTTCATCGTACGCATTAGGAAATATTTTTTTGCAAATGTCGGAAGGGGTTAGTTAATTTAAAATATTCTAAGAAAATGTTGTCGTTCTTTTTATTTTTTCTAAAATTTTAGTTCTTTGTTTTCCTGTTCTTCCTTCTTTTATTTTCTCTTCTTTTTGCAATTGATTTTTATGTGAATTGGGAAGTCTTGTTGCCTGTATGGTCGATATTGTGTAAGTTCCATTGTGATTTCCTTTCGTTTGCGATTTCCGTTGTGTTAACACTTTTCTGTCGGAATGGGATTTTGCTCGTTTACTTGACGTTCTATTAAACACTCGATTAGTTACTTTGTTTAGGCAAGGATATTTCAAGAGACATTAATCCAACATGTTACTCTGGTTTCTCCTGTTTCGTGCGAGGTGAGTGTGCGAATTGAGTTGGGATTGTGTCGAATCTTCCAACATAATCTTAGCGGTGGGTTGATTTTGCTAAATATTGAAATTGATGGTTTAATTGGTTGTTGAATGATTAATTAGGTTCCGGGTAGTCTCCATGTTATTTCCCCGTCAAAACAAAATCAAGTGCATACCGGAAACTTTAATTTCGCAAGTTACGGATCGACGGAAATGGTGGCTGTCGACGCCACACTATAACACCCCTAACCCATATCCGTCACTGGAATAGGGTTTCAGAGCATTACCGATCAAACAGACATAATTTCAAAACATTTCATATCATATAATATTCAAGTCAAAACCAATCAAACGCATCCAAAACATGTCATAACAATTATCCTAGGTGCCTAACCAATGTACCCTCATAGGTACCACAATTATATCAATAAAATATATCAATAGAACGTCATTCAAATCCAACTTGTAAAAATGCCAAATTTAATCTATTTTACCTAAATCATGTTCATTTTAGCATTAACTTAAAATATGTCATAATATGACCTCAAACATAAACACATATTATATATATAACCAACCAATATTAAACTTATAAGTCCATTTACTTTACAATCAAACCACAAAATAATTATTATTTAGACACCCTAGGTACATGCCGACACAAAAGGATAAAACACCACCACGTTTAAGTTCGGGACCGTTGTTGGATGCTGAATCGACGATCAAAATTAAGTATCTAACCTGCGCACGGAAAACAAAACCATACGCTAAGTAAAAACTCAGTGGTATTTCTATAATCTGAATATTTAAAAGTAAAAAAATTATAAATATACGATTGAAATATTAACACATATTAATATTTAATCATTACAACAACTATATCATATTTCATTTGTTTCACAAATATTTTAATTCTTATACTTGCTATGTAAATAGCTTTTCACATTTCATTATACAATTGCATTATCCATTCCATAATCATTTCATGAGTATATAACTCATATATTCCATATATTTGCAATATATTTCACATTCTATTTTCAATTCACTATTTCACTTCCATTTCTCATACCATGTCATTTCAATATCCATCATAAAACTTTATTATTCATTTACCCCTATTAACATGACTCGATTTCAGACGGATACACGGATCCAACCAAACACACCAGTTTGGCACACAGTGCCTCATCGGATAATTTGAAGTAATAAATTGACATCCAGTGTCTCATCGGCTAAACCGAAGTGAATTGGCGCCCAATGCCTCATCGAATTAATCTGAAGAAATAAATTGACACCCAATGTCTCATCGACTCGAAGTCAAAGAAATCTCTGAACTCTTCCAATCCTACGGCATGTCATCTATATCCGACTCAGCCCGATACAATTGATAGGGTTTAAATTTCACAATTCAACAACAATCAATATCCAATATCAATTTTTCATATAATCACTTAATTACACATATAATTATTTCAATTCAAAAATCAATCCATTCAAAATATATATTTATCTACCAATTCAATTCATTCAATCAATTATCAAAATATCAATTACTCACATCAACACTTACCATATACATTAAATAAAAATTTCAACAATTAATAACTAGCTTCAAATTATAGAAATACAAACCAGAAATTTTGAGCTATTCCTCGTCGACTTTATCTTTCCCTTTTTAGTCGAGGATTCTGGTACGACATTAGCTACGAAATCAAAACAATTAAAATTTATCAATACAACACAATTCAATCTCATATTTAATATTTCATTTTTTACTCAATATTTGCCTAAATTCTAATTTAGCCCCTAAACCGAGACTAACTTTATTTCTTCACAATTAATCTTATATTTTCATACAAATTCTACTTTAAACTAAATTTAACTCCTTAATTTCACTTAAATTCCTAAATTTCAAAATTTTCACAACTTAGTCCCTATTACTCAAAATTTACAATTTATTATACAACTCAATTCTTTTTCATTTCTAACTTAAAAATCTATCAATTTAACCCCTAATACTAAAATTATTCAACATAAACAACACTTAAAAATTCAATAATTTCTAAAATTTTGACATGGGTCGGGTAGTATTTAATACCAAGATTCTAAAAATATAAAAATTACAAAAGAAGGGGGACTAAAGTAACTAACCAATTGAGCTTTGAACAATTGAAAACCCTAAGCCTTCGTCTCATTCTTTCTTTTTTTCTTTTTTTCTTTCTTTCCCTTTCTGTTTCGTTTTTGCTTATGTTTCTTTCTAATTCTTTTTCTTTATTTCTTTATTATAATATAATATATAATATATATACTTAACATTTAAGTTTTAATATTATAATATTATAATATATATTTTAACTTTAAAATTTTATAATAATATACTTATGCTGCCTCATTTATGAGCAATGACATAATTGTTTTTTTAGTCCTTTTAGTTTTTTTTAATCTATAATTCAACTTTCACCCTTTATACAATTTAATCCTTTTACCTAATTACTCTTAATTCATGCAATTTCGCCTAACCAAAACCTAATTAACTACACAACTAAAGAGTCTAATTTACAAAAACGAAGTCTCGAAAATACATTTTTCGACACCTGTGACTATCGGGTTGTTACACACACGGTTAGGCAGACGGGTGTGTGACTAGGCCGTGTGGGCCACAAGGGCATGTGGCAAGCCGTGTGATCGGTCGTGTAACTCACTGTTTACTGAATTGGGGCCACATGGGCGTGTGTCTAGGTCGTGTGTGGTCATGCTAGTGCAGGGTTCACACGGGCAACGGACACGGAAGTGTGTTTGGGCCGTGTAACTCACTATTTGTGGAACGGGACCACACAACCAAGGATATGAGTGTGTGCCTAAGCCGTGTAATTCACTATTTGTGGTATAAAAGCCACACGGACAAGGATATGGGCGTGTACTCAGGCCGTGTGAGTCACACGGGCAAAGACACAGACGTGTATCAAAGCTGTGTAACTCACTGTTTATGCTTAAAAACCACACGGCCAAGTCACATGTGCGTGTGACCAGGCCGTGTGGCAGGTTATTGGGCCCGAGAACTATCTTTTGAGGCCGAGAATGTTACTTAACCTTGATATTGGTTTCCTCAATGTACGAATAATTGAGTTTGATTACATAAGAACTGTCTAATACACTGAGACTGATCAGTGAGCAACATAATTATATGTGCACTATAATACATACTCTGTTATTGAATTGTCTTACGTAATTGTATAATGAGTTAGAATGACTGAACATATGTTACGGGCATTTGTGTTTTGCATTGGCATGTGCTGGGATGTTGTGAAAGGGGAAGGAGTTTGTTCTGAAATCGTGGCTACGCCACAATGAGTATTACTCTGATTCTGATGCTTGTCGCATATTAATCTAGCAGCTAAGCTGCGTTTCTGTGAAAGTGTCAATGAACACTCAAAAGGTGTGCAGGGTTGGGTGGGCATTAAATGTCCATAGTGGTGTGTTGGGATGGCCGAAGATGGTGTGTAGCAGATGAAATAGGAATATTGCATCTGAATCTGATCTGAACCATATTTGAATTGAAATCGTATATATATACATATATATAACTCATCTGCTCTGAATCTGGACCGAAATTACTCTTATATCAACCGAATCTCTGAATTTGAAATTTCTTTATGAGCGAATATTATTGAATTAAATTCCTTTTACGCACTGAGTTCACAACTCACTTTGTTATTGATTGGGTTTCAGGTGGTCCCCAATCATAATCGGGTCAGTGTTGTGGAAGCTCGGTCAAGCTTTTATTTTTCCTTTTAAGCATTACTACCAGGGATTGATGTTCTATGATGTTATGGTATTTATGAAGATTATATGTTTAAATAATTGTTGTGATGGATGTTATGTAATGAATGGTTCAATTCGACTGTGTTATGGTAGTAGGAATTTTAGTATGGATGACGTAACTCTCCAAACTCGGTCTAGACATCTAGGTCGGGTTTAGGGTGTTACATTTTTCAACTAAAATTTCAACTTTATTTATTATAACTTAAGAAAAATTAACAAAGAAATATTTTTTGTTTATTTTGAAAAAGTTTTATTCTATACAAGAAATTTTATTTTTATTTCTAATTTCAAGTTTAAATTTATATAAATTATCATTTATTTTATGTCTAGCTATTTTAATACATATATAATAAATAAACATTTTTATAACGTTATTACACTAGTAACCAACTGACGCATTAATATGTTATATTACATTTTGCATATTACATTCTATCTGCATTAACAATTTTACCATTCTTTTTTATCATTTAGATCAATTTTCCTTTAACCGTAATACATATCATGTTTTAATAATAATAAAAATTTCTTAGCTACTTATATCACCTATGCAACTTCAGTTTATTTATTCGAGAAAGGAGATGAAATTAATTTAGTAGAGAAATACATAAAATAAAATATTTTAATAAAATATGTTTTTAGATAATCCTAAATTCCGTTAGTAAAAAAAAATTACATTTCAATCAAATCAAAGATAGCGTAACATATTAATAACTTCAAATAATTTTACATTCTATTAATCTTATTACCAAAAATAATCATTCAATTAACTAAAGGCTTCTAATAAAATATTAGAAATAATAAGTGTAACTTTTATGTGTGTTTTTAAAATTTATCAATTTAATTATAGAATTTTTATATTTCAAAATTAAATATCAATAAAACATTTTTTAAAAATTACAATTAAAAATATAGATAGGCCTATTTTTTTTTTGGTAAATAAAAATAAAATTTAGAGAACTAAACTACACTGATTAGTTCGAAGAAGCCTTTAACCTTATCATTATTAAGGTCTTTGATTAAATTAAAAAGAGTTTGTGTTAATACGTTGATACCCTCTAAATCACTTTGTATCATCTTGACAATCCGATGTACAACCTAATTAATCTCCCTAACAACATGTATATGTATCAAGGTCTATTGTTTAAGTACTTTATTATTCATCTAATCATTGTTAATATCTCTTAATGTATGTATGACATTTATATTTAAAATTCTGACACTTTAATAATCAATGTTAGATTTACATCGTACAATTAATTTTAGAATAATTAATACACACGCATACTTTTGTGAATTAAGTTCTCTTTGATTTCCTCTTGTGCCAAAATGGTTTTCATTGGAGTTATCTATGACCGGATCGGGTCAAGTAAAAAGTTTAGGTATAGGCTTAATCCGGCTTGAAAAATAAACCTAAATTTTTGTCGAAGCCCGACCTTAATAAAAACGATAAAACTCGAATCTAGCCTGTCTGTATTAATTTAAAATAAATTTAAAAAATATAATACATCAAATACACTAAAACATTAAAATAACATTAACAGTGCAACTTCTAATATCTAAAGTCCATCCACCATAAAAGTCAAGCACAAAAGTGAAGAATGAAATCACGGCAATATGATATGAACAAATTGATTCACATTCACAAGTGTCAATCTTTACACTATCTGTAAAACATTTCAGGTCAATATTAATTTATTAGATCGTAAGATAAGATCCAGAAATAAGGTGGAAGTTGATATATTTGCAGAAAAGCCTTTACTCACCATTTCTGTAAGAAGTTGGGTTGCTTTCGAGGTGTAGTTGTTTCGAAGAAATCCCTGGATCATTATATTATAACATAAGCTATCAAGTAAACAATCATTATCTCTCATGCTCCTAAACAACTAGTATGCTTCATCAGGGAGTCTCTCTCTACAAAACCCATTAATCAATATAGAGTTTGTATAAACATCTGAGAGCTCATGAAATAATTCCTTTCCAGTTTCAATATTCCTATCTTTGCACAAGCCATCAATTAAGATATTATAAAGGACAATATTAGGTTCAAACCTACTGTCCGCATTGCTGGAAAAAGTTTCAATGCCTCTTCAAGTTTACATGTCACTAGA
This sequence comes from Gossypium hirsutum, assembly GCF_007990345.1. NCBI lineage: Eukaryota > Viridiplantae > Streptophyta > Magnoliopsida > Malvales > Malvaceae > Gossypium > Gossypium hirsutum. Next base: position 64,773,462 of record NC_053444.1, read on the forward strand.
TTTGAAACTTGTCCTGAAGCACACATCTTGACCAGAAGTTCAAATGCAGTAGAAACTCTCCCTAATTGACACATACTTTGCATAAGAGTGTTGGATGTCATTGTATCAGGAATTGGCCCATCTTGAGTTATTTCATCAAAGAGTTCCATTGCTTTATCCAACCTCTTAGCTTTGCAATATCCGTTGATAATGATGTTGTGACTACGTATATCAAGTGCACAACCTTTTTCAACTGAGTACTCTTTTAGCTTTACCCATTTGGTTTTGCAAGAAATGCCCGTCTATTAACGCACTATAGGTAACAACATCAGGCTCAATGTCTTGCATTATCATTGTGTCAACAATATATTTAGCTTGAGAAAGCATCCCTTCTTTGTAACATGCATCGATACATCTATTGTACGTGATAACATTAGGCTCAATGCCATGCTTTCTCATTGTGTCAACAATTTCTACAGCTTCCGAAATCATACCCTCCTTGCAGTGTGCATCAATCATTGTATTATACGTGAAGATATTAAGTGAAATATTGTTATCCATCATCTCATTCAAAAGCCTTGTTGTCTCCTTCTGGACTGAATTACTCATAGCGTGAATTAAGCAAGTAAAGATATCTTGTCTAATTCCCTTAACCTTCACTTCGGAGAAGAGATTGAGAGCCTCATTTAGTAACCCGTTTTTACAAAGAGAGTCAATGACTGTATTATATGCTATAATATCGGGCTCAAAACCTCTTTCTTCCATCTTGCACAGCCCATTTAGTATTGTAGTGTAAACAATTAAATTAGGTCGATACCCATGTCCAATCATTTTATCAAACAAACTCACAGCCTCACAGATCTTACTTTGATTACAAAGTCCATTAATCAAAGTGAATAAAGTTACAACATCGGGTCTAACACCTAACTTCATCATTTTCCCCAAAACAGAAAATCGCCCGATCAATTTGACCTAAGTGGCAGAAACAATTAATCAAGATGTTCAGAGTACAAACATCAGGGGAAACTCCGAAGAATTCCATCTGCTTACACATAGAAACAGCAACGGCATAACGTTTCATTCGAAACAATGGCTCCTAATAATTTGGTAAATTCCACGACAGAAGGCATTGGGTACTTGTGAATCATCTTATTAAACAAAAACAAAGCATCATCAACATTATCCAAACTATCATACTGTTTTGGCTTTCCCCTTGCAGGCATGGAATTCTTACTTAAAGCATTGATATGGGTAGCAACAGAGTTAGAAGAAGAAGAGTGGAAATTAGAAAGATTACTTCCACCATTAACAATTGAACGGAAAATTAAAGAAGAATAAAGCTTACCCATATCTGGAAATGAAACAAAATGGAAAAGCAGGAACTGAACTAGAAATGAAAGCAGAAATGCGACGGCACTACCAGTACCAGAACAGGTTACTATGTCCTCCGTGTTCAAAAAGTGATACTCCTTATGGGCCTAATAACTGTGGTTGGTGATTGCCACTAGAAGATCACACCGAAGGAAACCAACTTTTTTTTTCCTTTAGTTTGGACTTTGATTTTCAAAACTATTGGCTTTATGAGGTTTAAGAATACAAGCATCTGAAAGATTAAAAAAAAAAAATTTATTTCATCACTCACACCAACTTTTAATATATGTATGATAGTTATGTTATATTTTCAGTCACAATAATTTTTAATAATATAAATAGGTAAATTTTTTAACATTTTTAATATATGTATGATAGTTATGTTATATGTTCAGTCACAATAATTTTTAATAATATAAATAGGTAAATTTTTTAACATAAATAATTAAATTACTCTTTAATCTAATGTACGATGAATAATTTACTCATTTTTCAAATAAAAAAGACAAAAAAAATTTTTGACTCTTTATACAACGACATCTATAGTACTTTTATTATTTTAAACCCGTAAAATTTAACCATTTATTGCTAACATAAATTATTCTTAGATTTCGAATTTTATTTTAATTTAGATTTAAATATATTTTAATTTTCACTCTCTTGTATTTTATGATGAATTTGTACTCCAAAAACTCCCAAAATATTTACTTTGCTGTATTCACTTATGATTGTAGAAATGACATAAGTTGGAAAAAAATAATCATAAAATTTGATGATTAATTATAAGGAATCCAGTGTTGAGAGCATATTATGAGAGTCTCTTCTTGTCCTCCAACCTGCACACCAGAATTACTTAAGGCAAGAGAGGGGCCAACACCCATTTTAATCATAATCATTTTTTTACATTGTGCTTCATGATAGCCCACACCATTTCCTTCAAGTTTTGTCAACTAAATGTTTTATATACATGGTTTAATATTTAATTTACGATTCGAATTTTTAATATAATATATGTGTTTTTTTAATACGATATTCAAATTTGACAAATAATATTCTGATATTTAAAGTTAATGTTATTAATTGTGATCACATGTCAATTTTTTTTTAAAAATGAATGATACAGTTATGCATAGCACATCTGTTGCATGTAATAAATGATTGTATGAAACAGAGACGCCACATCATTCTGTATCTCTTACTAAATTATTTAATGTTATTTCAATATTTTTTTCATGACACATTATTTTGGCATTTTTTAAACTTGAAATTAAACCTTGGACCTTAGACCCTAAACCTTTGATTATGTACCTTGAAACCCTAGACCATGGACCTAGGGTTCATGTTAAAAAGTTACTAAAATAATATGTCAATGACATAAAACAAGATGTTGAAATGACATTAAATAATTGGTAAAAGATATTGGATGATGTGGCGTTTTTGTTTCATACAATTCTTTCTTTCCTCGTTGCATTAATAGTTAATTTGTTGACGCCTCATTAATGTGCATTTAAAATTATATAAAATATTTATATATTTAATATTTTTTAAATATTAGAAATTAGAAATTATTTATTTTATCTAAGTTTAGAGTTAGGGGTTACGTTTAAAAGTATACATCATATAATAAAATAAAATATATAGAAAATTTAGAAATACAAAATATATTATAAAAAATTTAAAAATTTAAATATATAAAAAAACTATAAGAAGGGAATATGCACTATTGATTAGAGGTGATTATGGGCTATGTCGAGTCTAAACAAAAATTTAGGCCCATTTACTAGGCTCGAGCTTGACTCGAAAAATACTAAAATTTGGGCCCAATCCGGCCCACCCATATTAATTTTTTTATATTATATTATTTTTACATACTTATTAAATATATATGATACATCAAAAATACTAAAAATATTAAAATAAATATTTTCGAACAAATTGATAATAAATTTTAAAAAATATGTATACTTAAATAATACTAAAATAAATGTAACTTAACAATAAAATATCTCTAAAATAATAACAAAATTAACAATAAAACAAATATTATGCAATATATAAACAATAACAACAAAACAGTGGCAAAATAATAGTGAAATTGTAGCAAAATATGGAGAAAGCAACAAGAAGATACATTAAAATAACCAAAAAAATAGCAATTTTTTTTTTGTCATTTAGTGAATTCGGGCCAGGTTCAAGCCAAAAATGTATTACACAAGTTCGTCCAACCCTCCTACTTTTTGAACGGATATTCGAATCGGGCCGGGTGACTCGGCCCATGAGCAGGTCTATTGTAGATGTACCCATCTTTATTTATTTATTTTTGGTTGGGTAATAAAAAAAGAAGCAGGAGAACAATTAAAGAATTTTTTTTAATACTTAAATTTTATTATTATAAGTTTTTATGAATTTTTTGTGTTAAGATTTTCATATATTTATATTATGTTTGTGTAATTTTTTTTATTTTATTTCATCTTTATTTATTTTCTCCTATCTCATTTCGGCATATATTTTTGTATTGTTTGTTATTTTAGTTTAATTTTAAAATATTAAAATTCTTATTATTTAATATAATACACTTTAATTTTTATAACTAAATAAATAAAAATCAAGACCCCGGCATTAGGGGGTTGATGAATGCTAGTATATATAAATTCAATACAAAATATATAAAAAAAATTATTTTATGGACCTTTCTCACTACATCATCAATTATTATTTTTCAATTATTTAATAAAATTTTAACAAATTTTCATGTTATTAATACATAATTTTGGTAAATTTTTTACCCTGAATCTTAAATTCGAAACCCTAAACGTTAAACCTCGAACCTCGAATCCAGAATCTTGAACCATAAACTCGAACCCCTTAAGTTCACATTTAGATTCGAGATTTAGAGTTTAGGATTTAAAGTTTTGAGTTTCGAATTCGAGGTTCATGATTTATGATTTGAGGTTTAAGGTTATTGGTTTGAGATTTAGGGTACATGGTAAAAAATTACCAAAATTATGTATCAATGACATGAAATGTCATTAAATAATTGAAAATGGACAGTGAATGATATAGTGAGAACTGAGAAATGTCCATAAAATAATTTATCAATATTTCGACATTGACTAATGTTAAGTACAGGTAAATTCTAATCCACAATTAATATTGGTCAACTTAGGTTAATTTTTGTTTTTTGAATTTTATTTTATTTTTAGATATTTTGAAAAAAATATTTTTTCTTTTAATTTTAAGTTTTTTTTAGTTTTTAATGATTTTTGGATTTTTTAATTTTTTTAAAAAAAGGTACAATTGGCTAGATTTTAATCAAGCCAAATTAGAATTAAGAAAAGTATATATATAATTAATAGGAAATATTGCAAGCCATGATTTGATTTGATTACATAACTAAATAATTAGTTGTGATTAAGACCCGTTTAATTAAAAATAATTATTGAAGGGGGAAAACTACAGTTTTGGACTTGGGAATTTTATGAAGTTCTACAGCGTCATCTCTCTTCCCATGGTGGAGGAGCTGCCCACCGATTGTAGCCCCACACCTATTATTATTCGGCTCCACTTTTCATTTTTTCATGCCTTTTACTTATAATTAAGATATTATATATACGGTTAATAATTTATATTATACAAATTTTAATCCCATATAATATTATTATATATATATTTTTAAGATATAATGATTTATTTCTCCTTCAAAATTTATTAACAAAAGTCATTTTAGAATTGTGTGTATTGGCATGATGATTAAGGTGTTCACTATTTTAAGGGTAACCTGAGTTTGAGTCGTGCTAGTCGTGTTGTTATTAGGGCTTTGCCCTTATTGTAATTCACAAAAAGAAAAAAAAAACATCATTTTAACCCTCATTTAATTTTCTCCGTCTATTAACCATTAAATTTGTATTATTTGTCAAATCATCTAAATTTGATGAAAATTTTAACTTTGCTGATGTGATATACACGTGAATATCATGTTAGCAATTAAACAATTGTTTAAATATAAAAAAATTAAAAATATACAAATTATTAAAAATTATATAAAAAATAATTATTTGCTAAGGTAGCATAGATATGGACTTCCATGTACATGTCACATCGGTAAAGTTAATAAAGAGTAATTTTTTGATCATGTTGGGGTGTTTTGACAAACAATACAAATTTAAGGACTAAAAGTACATTAAAGGTCAAATTTTGCTATTAATCCATGTACCTTTTGTAAATTGTGCATTTAGTACTTGTACTTTAATTTGAGATTTTAGTCCGGACTCAATGGCAGCAGTTAAATATGTTTGATTAAATTATGTTTTTACTTTTCTATTATAAAAAAAGTTGTAAATTTAGACCACGTTTCCGATTGGGCCATTTTTAGTGGCTACATATATATATATATTAATTTTAAAATTTTAGTCTTAATGCAAACAACCATTATTAAATCTATTAATTAATTTTTTTGTGAATAATATGTAAAAATAACAAAACAAATATAGCATTACACATGTGATAATATATTTGACACATCAAATTTAAATTTTATAGAACTTAAATTAATAAATTTAATAATTATTATTTGGTTAGAACTAAAATTTTTAAATTCTAATAATATTAGAATTAAAAATAATTAAATTAAAGTATAAATATTAAATCTACAACTTATGTAAAATACAACGTGTAACATAAGACCCTAAATCCCAAATTTGAAGAATATTAAAAAGTATTAATTCTCTAAAGAATATAATTTTCTTTGAGGAATTACATTCCCTCAAATCCGGGAAAGTGATTTATCTGGGTAATGTTGGGAGGCATTTGGTATTACACGACATCTAGACTTTTTCTGAAAATGTAATTTTCATTTAACAAATACTTTTTTTTAAATATGGAATTTTTATATATTATTAGAAAGTGGAGACAAAGTTCACTTTTTTCTTATTTATTTGTATTCATTATTTTATGCAACGTCTTTTAGGGGATAGATTTTAAAATTACATAAACTTTAATTTAATTTAATGTGCAAATTGATATATGAATTTTAATTTAGTGTAATTATACATATAAAATTTTGATTATAGTTTAAATGTATATATGAACTTTTTATTCTTGATTCAATTGCACGCATTTAAAAAAAATACATCGATTTATTTATATATTAGATAAATATAATTATTTGTGCGTGCGGTATGCAAATGTAAAATAGCTATATGTTGATGATTATGTTAGTAATTTGTGAAAATTGAATCAAATGAAAATTTCAGTACAAAATCAAATTTTATGTATAATGTTGCGCATTTGACCAAAATTTATAAATAAATTTAAGATTTATTTGTTTAATCATCAAATCTTAAAAATATTTAATATTGATAAATAATAATTTTGAAAATAAATGTATCTTTTATTAAATGAGGTTTGCGTTTTCTTCTCCTTCTTTTTTTAAAATTTATTATCACGTTTTAAAATAGGAAGATAAACGCACTTCATTGCACTAGAACTCGTGAATTCTTACACTAATAATAATAACAATGCCAACTGAACTAAGATTCAATCAACTTCATTATTACATTTTTAATTAAGTGTTTAATACACCAAACATATAAATCAAAATTTCTTCTAAATGTATTGAAGAATCATATTCTTTTAGAATATTGAGATGAGAAAGCATCTTAAATATTTCAAACTTAATTTTAATTAATCATAAATTAACTTTGAGGCAAATTTATTAAATTATTTAATTTTAAATAAAATGTAAAAATATTAAACATTTATGCATCATCTTTTTTTTTTGGTTATGAATAAAAAACCTTTTATCTTTTTTTTTTTGTTATTTTGTTGGCCAATTATCTTTTGTTATTCTTTCAAAACTTAAAGAGTTTGAATTAATTTTTTAAAATATATTCTATAAAATTTTTTAACAAATTCATTATAAATTTTGATAATATTTGTTATTTTTACATAATTTTTAGAATTACTCAGAGTCTCACTCTAATAATAATAATGCAATTCAGCGCACTCGAACCCATGCATATCAATTTTCAATGAATATTTCCGTAGCTAAATACATAATCAGCAAATAATAAAAAAGGGAGGAAAATAAGTCTAAAAAGTAAAACTTTTTCTACCAAAAAAAAAAAAGTAAAAACTTTCAGCATCAAAGTTTTCTACTGCAGTTGTAATCGTATTTGTTATTAATATTATATTTTAAAGTTATTTATTATTTATTATGTGTATGTATATATATATAAATTTGTTCCGTTTTCCCCATTTTCTTTATTCATCATCAGATTCTTCACTGATAGGTCACAAAACTTGTAGAAGATCCAATCAATGCTAACTTCTTTGTAAACTTTCTCTATCAAAGTTTGGGTTTTTCTCATATTTCAAGCTCTCCTTTTTAACCCTTCAATTTCCTTCCGAAATTGCTTACTAAAAGTCCCACTCTTTTATCTTCTCAAAGGTTTCAGTTTGTTAGGGTTTATTGGGTTCGATCCAGGGTTAAATTCTTGCTTTTGAGGTCAGATCAGAGCTCAAATTGTTTTTTTATGGTCCTCTTTTCTTTTCTTTTTTCGGGTAGGATTTTGGAGTCTGTTGGTAGCTGTTTGATTTATTGACTTTCGGGATTGAATTTGTTGATTTAAGGTGGTTTAGATTGGGTTTTGGGGTGCCACATGTAGGCTTATTGAAACTAGGTTAAATTTTAGAGTGTTCCCATTTTAAGAATTCGGGGGTTTTATGTCATAATCAGAGAAAAAAAAAGTGATCTTATTTTTCTGGGTATGGTTTTGATTTGGTGGCTTTTAATGTATAACCGTTAAGGGGTCCTCTGCTTTTCGTTGTAGAGGATCCCTATTTGAAAATTTCATGTATTTTAAGTTATCAATCTCGGAAAGGTCAGGTGAAACTTAGCAAGTACTTCCAATTGCTTGAATTTAGTGCTTTTGTGGTGAAAAAAGGAGGAAAAAAAAAATCAAGTGGGAAAATTGTTGTATTTGTATTTGGCATCTCTGAAAAATTGTGGAGGAGATGTTCGGTTCTGGTCCAGATACCGGCCATGGCAATAGTGGAGTTTCAGGGCCACTTTTGATTCCAATGCGGTTCGTTTGGCCTTATGGGGGAAGAAGGGTGTTTCTTAGTGGCTCGTTTACTAGGTGAGAGGCTGATTTTTGTTTTCTCCATCACTTCCTAGACTTAATTGTTAGATTTAATTTATTTTAAGGGTTCCACTAATTTAGGTTGGGCATTGCAATTGTTTGTTTCATGTTGTGCACAGGTGGTTAGAGCATATACCTATGTCTCCAATGGAGGGTTGCCCTACTGTATTCCAAGCTATTTGTAGCTTAAGTCCTGGATATCATCAGGTTATTTGTGTTTTTATGATCATTATCTGTACTTTATTTGTGTTTTGGCGGGAAAGTGTTAGTGAACAATTTGATTACCATTTTAGCTGCATGCCAAGAACCTAGTAGCCAAAGTGCTATAAGTATGGATGGCATTCTCCCACCACTTATATGATATTGTTTTGTCCTTTTGTCCAGCCTATTTTATATGGAAGGATTGTGCTTGTCGCTTAAATAGCTCTTGTGCTTCTTTATAATATGTGTTGAGATTTTGTTATCAAATGTAACCATTCCGTAATAGTTTCTCTTTGAAATATTTTGAGTGATGAATCCAAGAGTAGAGAATGCATGTCCATATCTGGTATCACGTGGACTCTGACATGCAAACATATTCCTAAATTGGACACTTATATTAAGGTTTTATTTCCTTTTACTGGCAGTTTAAGTTCTTTGTTGATGGTGAATGGCGGCACGATGAGCACCAGCCCTTTGTAAACGATAATTATGGTATAGTTAACACCATCTTTATAGCTAGGGAACCAAACTTGGTTGCTCCTAGTTTTAGTCCTGAGACCCCGGGCAGATCCAACATGGATGTTGATGATGCTTTTGTTAGTTCGGTATGCTTCTTTTTGAACACTTAAATCTTATTCTCCTATGATTTTTGCCCGAGTCCTTTATTCACTTGTGTTTTAGCAGTCCTTTTTAAGGTGCTGTTTGCAAAGGAATCAAGCCTTTGTTAGAGTTTAGTTGGATAAGCACTTATGTTCATTTTGGGGGTGACTTGTAGGAACCAGTTCCAACAGTATCTGATGCTGATTTAGAGGCCTCTCGTAATCGTGTATCGTCTTTCTTGTCTAGACACACTGCATATGAGTTGCTTGCGGAGTCAGGCAAGGTTTGAATATGGATTACCTTTCTCTGCGAGCTGTTTCTGTCTCAACTTATTCTGGTGCCTTGAGACTGGTTGTATCTGACTCTGGCCGCTGTTGCAGGTTATTGCCTTGGATGTTAATATAGCTGTGAAGCAAGCATTCCATATTCTGTATGAACAGGTGAATCTCATTTCTAAACTCAGGAACATGTAGAAAGGCAAGATATGCACAATCACTCCTCATAAAAGGCCCACTTCATGTATTTCCTGATTTTTGGCATCTGTCATCTAGAGAGAAGATAACCTTGTACTGCATTTGTTTTATTTTTTGTTTTTCCCTTTTACTGCCTCCTCTTTTTATGTTTTAACTTTATGCATCCTATTTGAAGTAATTATTCCGTCTGTAGTTTCTTCTTCTTTTTCTTTCTCTTTATTTTTTTATGTATCAATTTCTTTGTTTTTAGACTTTTTCCTTGCTACAAGCATGTGCAATTTATCTAGGCTTTAATATTCACCTTGCTGATTTTGAGTTCAAATATCATCTTTGTTGATTTATACAACTTTCAGGGAATTCCTGTGGCTCCTCTCTGGGATTCTTGCAAGGGCCAGTTTGTTGGAGTTCTTAGTGCATTGGACTTCATTCTTATCTTAAGAGAGGTGAGCTTGGAAGAAAAATTACGGTTTTCTTCAAATTCTATCTAAGCTGCGATAAGTTTATGTTTAAGGAAATATTTATCTGTGTTTGGAATAAAAAATTGCAACTTCAGGAAAGCCGAGGCCCTTTTAGAGACCCAAAAATTTGTGAATTAGGGAAGTGAACTTTCATGGAATAAATTGTAGCTGTTACTTTAATGGGACTTTTGGCCTGGAAACTAACCATGCTTCTTTTATGCTGACTTAGAGGTTCATGGTTGTCAAGAGAGAGAAAGAGAGAGATGTTTAGGAAAGGAACACCGGAATATGCCTAACAATGGGTAGCCTTCTGGTACTTGTACTAAGAGGTTAAACATAAATAATACAGTTAGTGTATGCCTGCTTACTTAATACACCCTATAAGAGTGATGGCTAAGAGCTTGTATGTATCTGTCCGATAGATGATAGTTTGAGAAACAATTTGAAGTTGTTCTTCATTTTAAAAATATTGGTTAACTTTTAAATATTTAGCTATTTAATAATGATTACAAGTTCTGTGAGTAAACAACTCTTTTTGTTCTCTGTGGCTAACTGTATGTCTCAAAACTGTAAAGCAATAGTTAACATAACATATTTGTATAGTTGTAATAATGAGGCGTTCTTAAATTTTCTCATACATGATACAAGTTGAGATGTGGAAATGTATGTTAATTTCTCCTTATCTGCAACAATGTTCCTTGAGTATGTTTAACATATTTAATCTTTGGAGGACAGCTTGGGAATCATGGTTCAAATTTGACTGAGGAAGAACTAGAGACGCACACAATATCAGCTTGGAAGGAGGGAAAGGTGTATCTTGGCAGACAGATTGATGGCCATGCTAGGTCATATCCTAGATGTCTTGTTCAAGTAAGTGCTTCAATTTCCAGGATTATCTAGCATCTCTATTTCATCAGTCATGTCTCAGCCTCTGATTTGACTCATTAGGTGGTTAAATTTCCTCACTACCGACTTCATGCTCTGTGTGTTAAATGAAACTGTTAAAGTTCATCTAATGTTTTTGGCTAGAATGATGAGTTGTAACTATTGAGATTATTAGGATGAGTTGTTTTGACCGTATGATCTTGAACCTAGAGTTTTTTACTAGAGTTGTTGAAGTTCATCTAATGATGAGTTGTTACTAGAGTTTTCTTGAACCTATTCATGAAATAGAGAATGATTTCTTAGTCTTCATTGCAATTCTACATTTTGGAAGGATGATCATTTGGAATCTCTCAATACTGAGGTTATTCAATCTTGATGCCTCTCCCAAAATTTAGAATAGAATAAATGCCTTTCCTTTTAAGCTCTCAGAGTCTTTCTTTCATGGCCCATGCTTCTAAACAATCTTCATAGTACTTTCACAGCCCATGCAATCATGCCTTCAGTCAAACTTGCTTGTTTAAGTTAGGTAATATATACTTCTTTTGCTAATATTTGATCAGTGTCGGACTTCACTGAAGTTGAAGCTACCTTTTTTAAGGCTTGGCCTACCTTTGCATCAGTTCTGTAACATTTATGACCATTGTTTGTAGGCTGGGCCATATGATTCTTTGAAGGATGTTGCTCTGAAGATTTTGAAAAGTAAGGTAGCTACTGTTCCTATCATGCATTCTACGTCACAGGATGGTTCATTTCCACAGCTGCTACATCTTGCCACCTTGTCTGAAATACTAAAATGTAAGCTTTTCCTTCTGTCGTTGAAGATACTTGATTTCTTTCTCGTTTGATGAGGGCGCATGAGGTCTCACTAACCAGAACCTTATTTTCAGGTATTTGCAGACATTTTAAGCATTCTGCTAGCTCCTTGCCTATCCTTCAACAACCAATTTGTTCAATTCCATTGGGAACTTGGGTACCAAACATTGGGGAACCAAATGGTCGGCCATTGGCAATGCTGCGACCAACTGCCACTCTTGGTGCTGCCTTATCATTGTTAATTCAAGGTAACCCTTAGCTTTTGTGCCACTCTTTGCATAAGCTGTCCTGTTCTTTCACCATTGTCTATTTGCCTTCCCCACCTTTCTTGTTGTTAATCATCTCATGATTTCACACCTTGTTTTGCAGCTGAGGTAAGTTCGATACCAATAGTGGATGAGAATGACTCGTTGCTTGACATATATTCACGAAGGTAATGCCTTTTCTTATCATCGAATGAAAATTGACAGAAGAGGTTGTAGGATGCCAGACTTAATTACTTAATTATTTTTGTTCTGTAACTAAAGTTATTTTCTGTTTGTTTGCTTGACAGTGATATAACTGCTTTGGCTAAGGATAAAGCTTATGCACAAATTCATCTTGATGAAATGAGTGTTCATCAGGTAATTGTGAAATTTCGTTTATGTGCATCTATTATGTTAAATGCAAGTAGCGAAAAGGCTTTTCTTACTAGCCAAAATTACCATGCCCTTAAAATAAAAATGGTGATACTCGACGCTTGCAGGCCTTGCAACTGGGTCAAGATGCAAATTTTTTCAATGGACAAAGATGTCAGATGTGTCTAGGATCGGATACTTTGCACAAAGTGATGGAGCGGCTGGCAAATCCAGGTATCATTTTTAGTATCATATTATATATTTATATTTTCATATAATGCAGCTAGTTCTCTTATGGTTATTTCGTCAATGTGATTTACTCTATTGCTTTGTTGCCTGTGTGGTCTGGCAGGGGTTAGGAGACTTGTGATTGTGGAAGCCGGCACCAAGCGTGTAGAAGGAATAGTTTCGTTGAGTGATATCTTTAGGTTCTTGCTTGGTGTTTAGCTCAAAAAACCCTTTGAGGGTCACTACATTGGACATCGTGGAATATCCATTAATGCCATCGACTTTGGTTTTCCTCATCCATCCATCCATCCATCTCTCCTATGGTGTCTTCTTATCTGTTACTCTTTACAGTCTTTTGATTGGCAGGGCTTCATCACTCTGAGCCCAATCCTTTTTTTCTTTCTTCTTAGGATAGAAAGTTTCAAAAAGCAAGAAGTGAATTTGTAAATTGTGAGAAGTCAAAAAATTTCCCTTTCATTTTAACTCAACCATGCTGCCAAAACCGCAGCTCTCATGTTTATGCTAACAGAAAAGATTGAAACCCCAAAGTGAGGGAAAGAAAAAAAATAGTGAAAGGGGGGGGGGGTAAAACTGAATGGTGGTGGTACCCTGTGGTGGTGTTGTGATGTAGCTAAAAAAGTGGGGAGTTGCTTTTAGCTTTCTGATCTCCTTTGCTTCTATACAGTCTTCCCTGAAAACATTCGACATCTAAGGTAATGGTTGCATTTTCATGTTTATGTTGGTTCAAGGCCATTTCTATACTTGATAATTTTGGATAAATACAATTACAAGATAGTTAAAAATGATGCAAAACGTTAAACTTGAATAAATTTATGTAAATTGTCAACTTATCCATTTCATCAAATATGTATATATCAATTATATAAAACCTTGTAACAAGATGACAAAAGTAAAAGCAGAACAATGTCTAGATATATCGATTAGCAGGTGAAATGAACATGTAAAATTTCATTCCTTTAAAGTTTGGCTGAATCATCAGTCTCTTGCGTTTTATCCAAATTGCTAGCGTAAGATCATTTAGAAGATACGTAATTAATCTTCTCCCTAAATGCCTACTCATAATCTTTCGTCTTCTAAGTTAAGAATCATCTTTCCCATTGAAAAAAGAAAAATAAACAATATATTAAAGGGTAAAATACACTATAGTCACCCAACTATTAGTAACCGTTTTTTGGTTATCCAACTATGAAAAATTACGAAATTATCACTCAACTATTTGATTTTTATTTTTGTTTGGTAAGCAGAGTTTTAGGTCTTTTTTAGCTGATGGGCCTTATAAACTTGTTGAGCTAAAACATTCAAAATAAAAAAAGCTGGACACAACTAATTGAGAATATGTGAAATGACATATTTAAGCATGCTTATTCAAAAATTACTTGATAAGTATATTCTATTTGAAATATGTTACTTAACAAATTTATTCAGAGTATAACATAATTATCAATAATTTACAAACATCACATCATCATTTTTGACCTTTTTTTTACCGTTATTACCACCGTTTATCATCTTATTCCCCTCCACACCACTCCTGCTTCCACTATTCGTCTTCTTCCTTTGCACCCTACTTCTAGCCATCGCACTGGACTCAGCTGCGAGGGGAGGGATGAACTCAGTGGAAGGTTAGTGACTCAAATCCAGGGATTATCAAGCACTGCTTCTGATGTTTTAATGCTGCTTCTGACGAACTCAGTGGAAGGTTCTTCATGTCGAATCGTCTCGCTTGTTACCTTTTCTTGACCAACTTGCCCATTGCAAGCACTCTCTCGATTACCTCTATTTCTTGTGAATTATTTTCAATTTGTCTCTTCACAAAAGTAAATAAATAAATAAAGACTATGTTATTCTACGTGAAATTTTGCTTTTCTTTTGTGATCTCTTGGTCTTTTTTAGAATTTGCCGTTTGGTTGCTGAGAAATAAAAAAATATAAATTTATTTTAATGCTTAGGATGAAAAATAATTGTTAAGAATTTCATTAATGGTTGAACATTAAAGCATGCACTGCTGGTCTGGTTACAAAAGAGCAAGCTAGTTCATATGTGCTAATCATTGCTCAGATCATGTATTTTCGAGCAAATTCGACTGGCTTCTCAACAGTGTATAACTCTTTCTTTGAATCAAATTATATGTTAAGATTATTGAATCCCCTGCTTGTTTCATATTGGTACTGTTGATGTTGATCTCAACATGACTGCTAGTTATATATGTTTGTACGAGGTTCAAGGACCAAATTCTGTTGCCCAGAGAGCCCTTGCGCGGGGTTGCTCCGATGCTAACCGCTAGTGCTTTATAAAGCTTTTCAATTTTATGGTTAAGGCTTCATCGAGTTTGATTAGGTTTTGAAGATCATATAGTGTTGTTAGAATCATATCGAATAATCAATTAAGGATGAGATTTAAGTCAATTTCGAATATGACCCACATAAATAAGCTTTTTAACTCTTTTTTTTTTTAAGTTCATACGTGTGTGTATCTATGAAAAATTACACTCTCATATCCATGTCTAAAGAAGATGTATTACACAAGAAAATGAAGAATCAAAATACAACATAGATTAAAACCATATGCACTGAGGACAAACATAAGTAATAACCATTATTATGGTGATGCTTCATTTTAATTTTTGCAGATGCAACAAATGTACTGAGATGATATAGCTACCATAATGAAATCAAGCAAGAAGTAGAGTCTTGGGAAAGCTCTAGGTCACCAAAACTTTTAACTTTTGATTTTATGGGATAAACAACAATCAAATTGCTTCACCTTTCCTACCCTGCATTTTTCATTATCACAAATGCTTCAACTTCTAATATCTAAAGTCCATCAACCAAAGTGAAGAATGAAGTCACGGCAGTATAATATGAATAAATTGATTCACACTCACAAGTGTCAATCTTTACACTATCTGTGAAACATTTCAGATCAAGATTGACTCATTAGATCGTAAGATAAGATCCAGAAATAAGGTGGAAGTTGATATATCTGCAGAAAAGCCCTTACTCACCATTTCTGTAAGAAGTTGGGTTGCCTTCGAGGTATAGCTGTTTCGAAAAAATCCCCGGATCGTTGCATTATAACAGCAGCTATTAGTTGTCTCTCATGCTCCTAAACAACTGGTATGCTTCATCAGGCAATCCCTCTCTACAGAACCCGTTGATCAATATAGAGTATGTATAAACATTGGGTTTTAAACCACTGACTGACAGTTCATGAAATAACTCCTTTCCAGCTTCAACATTCCCAGCTTTGCACAAGCCATCAATTAAGATACTATAAGAGATGATATCAACTTCCAATCTACTCTTCTGCATTGCTCGAAAAAGTTTCAATGCCTCTTCAAGTTTACCACTTTTGCATAAACCATCCAACAAAATCGAACATGTCACTAGATCTGGAACTGGCCCAGAAGCAAGCAACGTCCTCAAAAGTTGACATGCAGTAGCAACTCTCCCTAATTGACACATACCTTGCATAAGAGTGTTGTATGTCACTGTATCAGGGATTTGTCCGTTTTGAGTTATTTCATCAAAGAGTTCCATTGCTTCATCCAACCTCTTAGCTTTGCAATATCCGTTGATCATAATGTTGTAACTACGTATATTAGGTGCACAACCCTTCTCAATCATCAACTGAAATACTCTTTTAGCTTTATCCATTTGCTTTTCCAAGCAAAGGCCGTCTATTATTGAATTATAGGTAACAACATCAGGCTCAATGCCCTGCTTTATCATTGTGTCAACAATATCTTTAGCTTTAGAAAGCATCCCTTCTTTGTAACATGCATCGATACATATATTGTACGTGATAACATTAGGCTCAATGCCATGCTTTCTCATTGTGTCAACAATTTCTACAGCTTCCGAAATTATACCCTCCTTGCAATGTGCATCGATCAATGTATTATATGTGACGATATCAAGTGAAATATTGTTATCCACCATCTCATTCAAAAGCCTTGTTGTCTCCTTATGCTCGCCCAAATTACTCATAGCGTGAATTAAGCAATTGTAAGTAAAGATATCTGGTCTAATGCCCTTAACCTTCACTTCGGAGAAGAGATTGAGAGCCTCATTTAGTAACTCGTTTTTACAAAGACAGTCAATGACTGTGCTATATGCTACAATATTGGGTTCAAAACCTCTTTCTTCCATCATCCCTAGAAACCTAATAGCTCGATCGGTATTCCCGGTCTTACACAATCCATTAAGTATGGTAGTGTAAATAATTAAATCAGGCTCATACCCTTTTTCGATAATCCCATCAAACAAAGTGACAGCCTGAGAAATCTTACTTTGATTACAAAGTCCATTAATCAAAGTAGAAAAAGTTACAACATCGGGTCCAACACCTAACTTGAGCATTTTCCCCAAAACAGAAAACCCACAATCAATTTGACCTAATCGACAAAAGCAATTGATCAAGATGCTCAAAGTATAAACATCAGGGGAAACTCTGAAGAATTCCATCTGCTTACACATAGAAACAGCAACGGCATAACGTTTCATTCGAACAATGGCTCCTAATAATTTGTTGAATTCCACAACAGAAGGCATTGGCTACTTGTGAACCATCTTATTAAACAAAAACAAAGCATCATCAACATTATCCAAACTATCATACTTTGAGCAGGAAATTAAGGAAGAATAAAGTTTACCCATATCTTGAATCGAAGCAAAATGGAAAAGCAAGTGCTATGAACTTCAGACGAAACCACAAATGGCAAGCTTAAGTCCTCAGTGTTGGAGAAGTGATGTTTTGAGCCAAAAACTTTTGAAATGAGAAGCTACAAGATAGATTCTCTTAATATGAGAAAATGTTAGTTTCCTCAGAGTCGGGCTGACGAATACAAACTGAGTTCACCATGTTCAGTGCGTCGGCCTAAAACTTGATTCTTGCAGGCAGAGCAAAGCTCTTCTTAGCCATTAAAAAAAAACCAAAATGCGATTAACAATTAACTTAAAAAATCGACAAAAGATTTTCACTTCATTTATATATTACAACTGGTTTTCTTAATATATTTTTATTTAAGTGTTATTAAAAAAATTAACACTCCTAATTATAATAAAACAAATTATATTTAAAATTTTAAAATATCATTACAAACATACTTCAATTAGGAACAAAATCCAAAATTTATGGAGAAAACTTGAATTCACAACACAGTAAAACTTTAAACTTTTGGTTCTAACGTCGCGGATTGCTTCCATCTTGACAAAGTTTTTAACGAAAGTCAAATTTTTTATTTCTCATTTTTAACGAAAGTCAATTTTTTTATTTCTCATAGAATAATATACTTCTTGTCTTCTAATTGAAAACATGAGCATCTCGTCCATATCAATTTATGCATTTTCCTATTAAGAGTACCGATCTGTTGCATGATGTTATAATTATTTAAATGCATCCCATAATTTAATAATTTATCTAACTAAAAAATTAACTTCACTCAATTTATAATCCGAATGTTTTACGATAAACATAATAACAACTTTAATTCTTAAATATTTATAAATTATGTTAATTTTGTCTTGCTTTTAAAAAAATGTAACGCTTAACATTTGCACATTTTTCCTTTTGCAGTTTTGTATTTTTTTAACATTGAGGGTTAATTTTAAAAGACTGAGAAAAGATGAAAACTGTTATCTTAGATTTTTTAATGTTTTTATTTTTATTTTTGTATATTTTCAATCAAATTTAGTTGATAAATTTATTTTTTTAACTTTTTAGGTGAAAGAGAGTCACAAAGAAAAATAAAAGTGAAAAAAAGACCAAATTACAAAATGTGTAAATGTTGAGGGTTAGATTTTTTAGAATTAAGACTAAATTGACATAATGTATAATTATTGAGGGTTAAAAGCTGCCACCGTCAGCTAATGGGTGACTAGAAAAAAATAAATTTAAATAATTAAATAACTATTTTATAAATTTTCATAATTTTCGTAGAAAAAAAATATTAATAATTAAACGAGTACTAATATACTTGATATATAGAAAGATGAAAATGAAAACAGTGGCCTTCTTTCTTTCTGGATTCATATTTACTTGGGCTAGAAAATGGAAAAGAAAAACAAAAAACATATCTCATCTACAGAATTGCCGAAACCCAATTTTCTAAATGAAGTCTGAAACATTAAGAGATCCAAATTCATTTTGGGCTTTACTGGGTTTGGTTACGTCTCTGACTCGACCTAGGGTAATGACTGTTCTCCTTCCTTGAGCTATAAAAACCTCAAGTTGGAGTGTGTTTCGTCCTTTTCAGCTCTGCCGCCTCCCACAAGCTTTGAGGTGTTTTTTAGGTTGCTCTTGGAACATCTAGCAGCCAACCAAAAATGGTCTGTTCAAGATCTTTTTGTTTTTGTTCTTTTCTTGTTTTGCTATGTTTTTCTTTTAATAATAATGTTTGATTTAAACTTGGGATTATTATTAGGTTCTCCAAAACGATATCGATTTGTTGAATCCTCCAGCAGAGCTTGAGAAGAAGAAGCACAAACTCAAACGTCTTGTCCAGTCTCCAAATTCTTTCTTCATGGTAATTCATTAAACCCCCTTTTGATCTATATTTGATCCTTTCATATAAATTTCTGGGGGATTAACACTGTTTATTTACTCTTTTTGGTTGGATATGGTAAAAAAAGGATGTCAAATGCCAAGGCTGTTTCAACATGTAAGTTCACATATTTATCTGAATTTACCATTGAATCTTAAAAATAAAAAAAGGGTTCATACTCATTGAATCATGCATGAAAAACTCATTTTCATCATTACAAATTCTTGTGTTTGGCAGAACAACAGTGTTTAGCCACTCTCAAACAGTGGTGGTATGTGGGAATTGTCAGACTGTTCTTTGTCAACCAACAGGAGGAAGAGCTAGACTCACTGAAGGATGCTCTTTCAGGAAGAAGGGTGATTGATCTCATATTTTGCTATTTTATGATTCACAAAAACAAAAGAAAGTAATCTTTGGATCAAATATGGGAATCATATGAGTAATCTTTTTCATGTGTTTCAGTTATGACATATGTTTGAAGTTTATTTTTGTAGTAAGTTTGTTCCTAAGCTTTGATACTTGATGATGGTATTAATCAATTATGGATTGTCTTTGTAGTGGATGAAGTTTATTTTTTTATGATATGAGTATTTGGAGTAATTTTTGATGGTTCATTTACCATTGTTGTAGATATCTTGTAAGGTAGATATATATATGCATTTTTGTTGGAGATATTTTATCTCAAATCATATGGTATTTTGTGTCATATATGTTGCTTAGTAGCATCCAAATTTTGGAATATAGAAATTTGGTATAATTTTGAATTTCATCCTTGTACTTTAGGGGAACTAAGATGATAGTCTTCTTAATTGAACTTGTTAGAATATGCTTGTATTTTTCATAAACTGAGAAGATGGTTTTGAGGGTAAATTTTAACAGTTGATTTTTGTTAATTTATTGTGTATATATATTTTTAATTATTGATTTTTGTTTTTTACATGTAAAATGTGGTTTAGACTATTTTTTCAATTTTTTAAGATAAAGTAAAGTGGTTTTTACTTCTATATTTTTTTATATAATTAATATTTTAATAAATCAATAATTATATTTTATGCTCAAGTTCATATATGTTTTATATCAAAAAATTTAGCAATATAAACTATTTTTAAATTTAATATAATAAAAATATTAGAAAACTATGAGAAGATGTGAAATCATTGTAGTTTTATACTAGTAAAATGAATTTCTCTTAATTTAATATTTTAAACAAATACAAAAATAGTATGATAAAACTGATGTTTAAAACATTACAGATTTATTATTTAAGATTTTGAGGTATTTATTAATTTTATTTCAATACACTGAAATTCTAGCAGTCCTCCCTTTTCCTATGTATTGAATTACATAATTTCATTGTTTTTACTTTGCAATAACTCGAGATTTAATCCCATAGAGATGATAAATTTGTCACTTGTAAATTCAATACAATGACTTACATTTCAATGACATTGAATTGGATCTCAGTTAACAAATCAATTCACTGTTGAGGACGTCTTTTATGTTTGAAATGTTATATTTTAGTCACGTTATCGTATAATCATTTTGTTATTAATGGTGTAACGGTAGTTTACCTGTACTCAAAGAAATAAGCTATTTTTCTGAAGTAAACCAACCTGTTTGAAAGAACAATATTTAATATGCCATTTCAGAAGTATGGGATGGGAAAAGAATTAAATTAAATATGCCATTGAAGAAGTACAGGGAAAAATATCAAAAATGGTGTTAACAATACAAGTAATTTATCTTTGAATAACACGCCTACTATTTCTAAATTCAGAAGGATCATGATCCACCTCCTTACCATATTCACGAGACTTTCCCCAGGGCCTGTTTCCAAATCCTCCAGGATTCCTACCACCTCCCTTCTGCCTACCATAGTCATCTTCTCCGACCCTCCTATTATCACCCCTAGACCCTCGATGTGATCTGTTAAAGTTGTTGTTCGAATTGTTTCTTCTGCCATCTGTCTTGGCATTCGATCTAGAATGTGAATTTTTTCTGAATTTGTAATCATTGCTGCCAGAGCCACGAACACTGTTTCCTCGGCTGCCTGATCCTGTTTTACTCCCTCTAGACACAATTCTCCTGGAATGAGGACCATTGTTTTCATAGTCCGAACCGGAGAAGGAACCACCTTTAAAACTAGAACTTTCTCTGTTCTGAGATTTGCCTCTACCATAACTCCCTTTGTCCTCTTTCCACCGTTTGGACCCGAAATTGTCAAAACCATCATTGCCATCGGAATCCAAATCAAGGTCTTCAGAGTCAAAACTCAAGTCCTTCGATGCAATTCTACCTTTATGCTTCGAATCAGCTACATGACTCGATTTCCAGTTAGGATGAGCTGAAAGTTCTTCATCTGAATCAAAATCTAAGTCATCCTCAGAGCCGGATAAAGCTATATTTTTACGCACGAACTTAGAGCCCCGACTTCTCTCTGGTTCAGGAAACACCTCCTTGTCAACATAAACATTCGAGGAAGCTTTCTGCCTTGGATTATTTTGCTGAGAGTCTACCTCGTAACTATTGATATCATCTTCATCATCAAAGTCATCAAACCCTAGTCCATGCTTGCTATTATTAAAATCTGAATACATTCTTTCCTGGACCCTCGATGCTCGGCCAACCATATCAGATTCATCTTCAAGCTCCCTAAAGTCCCCTCCACTCTTTACTGAAGTATCTGCATACTCAAAGGCCGCAACATCTGCCCCATCTGATTCATCATCATCAAAGTCAAAATTCCAGGCATTAGAGACCTCTGGTCGATTGGCAACTTTCTCCAACCTTGTTCTTGGACCAGGTTGCATTTCTTGTATTTTACTCCCCATAAATGCATCAGGTGGACGCTTGCAATCACAATGAAAACATGCCATGTTTCTTCTATAATTTAAGAAATTGCACCTGCCAAGAACAAAAACAGTTCAACATATCAAACTAATATAGAGGAACAAATGCAATTCCAGAGTTTATGCTCGATAAGTCGGAGTCATCTTCGTCGTTTAGAAGATCACTGAGAAGCAACAACATCAATATTTCAAGACTATCAACTTTATATTCATAACTCTTAACCAACACCCCAACCCCGGAAAAATATGTACTGAATCGACTTGTAAAAGTTAAACCCACAGTTTTAGACCGTAAACTTACTCGGGGCATTCCCATTCCCCAGGAAGCAGTTGTCGCTTAGGTCGCTTAGCGTCACACTGTAGACAGATGGTATTCTTTGCGAAATTCATGAAATCACACCTGAGACCAACGTTAAATGCGTCCAGAGATTAAAGTATGTTTGAATTTCTAATAAAACTAACATGAAGGATCACTAAAAAGGGTTCAAAACATTTTTTTTCTTTTAAATAACTATCCACTTGAAACTTATTTATCACATACTTGGGACAAAGCCAATCGCCCTTTTTCATCTCAATGTCATCACGCCCAACTCGCTTCTTTGGAGGAGGAGGAGGTTGTTTCACTTTTGGTGGTGGCTTCTTTATCACAGGTGGGGGAAGATTCGGATCTATAGGAACAGCACTCAACTTTACAACCTCATAAAGCAACTTACGGGCAACAGTTTTTACAGACTTTTTTTTCAGAACAGATTCATTTACCACTGAACCATTCACGTAATCAAAACCATAGGCCAATAGGACACGCATAACATCAATAGTTCGCGCCTCATCCTCTTTGTTCGTCAGAAGGTATGCTCTCTCGCAAGAATTCCTCAAACTGCAGGAACTACAAACCTGATTCACAAAACAATTTATCACTATCGGAAAACAGAAAGAAAGAATGGCAATCTTCTGCATAAAAAAGCTGCAAAATTGAAATATGAAGAACACCAAAAAGAAAGCAACATTATATACGAGTAAACAACAAAGGAGTAAAAGAATCAATACTTACATCTCCTTCATCAAGGTGGACACGTTTCCTCAAGAGTTTTGCAGAGAAAACCAGCTTCTTGTCAGCATTCGGGCATCCAAAACCGACCAAAATTTGAATATCCTGTCTCGATAATGACCTGAAATCAACTTTCTATTTCAGAGCCAAGCAAACTAACACTAATGAAAACAAGTGGTTCAAAATAAGTCCTTCCATAAACAATTTTTTCAGAAATTGAACATATTAATTCAGCCAAAGAAGCAGAAGACTGCTAAAGAGGGACCAACATTAAATTGTAACAAGTATATATTTATGCCAACAATCTTCCAAACCAAACTCGAATTCAAGTAAATATGCAACATAGCACTACAATAACTAAACAGAATCATTTCATTATACATACAATGCCAATCATTATAAACCAAATAACATAGCTGACAAACAAACCTCAATATATCAAATCGGTCCTTTCCAAAATTGATACAAGCAGTTTGCACAGTCTTGTAGTCCTTAAAATCAATTCCAGCATCATCCTTGACTTCCTCAACAACATTAGTCATATCAAATCCCAAGTTTTCCACCATCTTCTCATCATCTCTTCTTTTATGATCAAAGTAATTTTGCTGCACTAATCTCTCCATCAATTCTATCCACTCAGGCCATGGGTGCACCACCTCCACCTCCACCTTCTTCCCCTTCTTCTGCGTTTCTGACTCGCCCAACTTGGTCACTGAATCAGTACTCAAAACACCAACTTCAGCCTCACTTTTAGCATCCTCAGCACTTTCGTTATTCTCCCCATACTTGAGTTCCCTCCAAGCATGAATCCTCTGGAAAGCACCTCCGTTGTGTAAGTCAGTTAACTCGGGTGAATCAGACAAAGCGGCATCGTTTTTGGCACTACCAGAATCAGAATCTGGGTTTTGTTCTTTGGATTGAAATCGCTTCTGGGTTGCTTGAGATTCCTTCTTGGATTGACGCCAAGCTCTTATACGCTGCAGGGTGTCGTCGTTTTCGAGCGACTGCTGTTGCTTCTGTTTTTCTATTTTATCAATTTGTTCAAAAACAAAGCTCATACGAGCCGAGAGAGAATTCCGTTTCGGCGGATCTTCAGTGGCGGCACCCGCCGGCTGTGGAGAAGTAGAAGAGAAGGGCCTTACAAAAACGGTGGTAAAACCTGGAGGAGAAGATAAATGATGAGGCTTTAGACGGGATTTATAAGAGAGGGATAGGCGTTTTAGGAGAATGAGAGTGAACGGAGATTGCGCCATTTTTTGGTAAGTTATAATAAACAAAGTCATAAACCCTCCGCCATGGATGAACAAGAAATCAGGAGGAGGAGGTGAGGAAGCTTAAACCCTTGCGGGGAAAGAGAAGAGGAAATGAAAATTCAAGCCCAAAAGAGAGGAAAATCTCATTTAGGGTGTTTTCAGGCCATATGAGAGGCCCATTATTCATAAGGGAATTTCATTTAGAAATAGGCATATACATTAGCCGGCCCAAAATTCGTATTGGACCATTATTATTTACTTCTTATTCATATTTCAGATCAACTAACCAAAATTTATTTATATATGCATGGCATGAGTTAATCGAATATTAATTTAGATAAAATAAAAAAATATATATTTAAAATGTAAGAAATACCATTATTATGAAAATATTTTTATTTTTAAATAAAATTGAGAACTAAACTTAAAACATCAAAATTTTTGAAGTATCGATTTTGCCATCCCAACTAAACACCTTTTTTAACAACCAATCAAAACTTCAAATTTTTTCAAGTAACTTTTTTATGAATATAGTTTTATATAAAATTTTCACTAACATTATCGATGCATCAATAAAATTTATAAAATAAGATATTATAAATGTTTCGATAAGTATATAAAATATGAAAAAAATTAAAATAAATTGTCAGTTTTTTACAATGTTGTTTAGATTGAATTGGTTGGATCAAATTTTGGTTAGGATACCACTCTGAAGGGAGGGGTTAGATCGGCTGATCTATAAATAACTTGGAATAGTGCTAAGAAATTGGTTAAACCGACGGTTGAGCTGTTTTTCTCTATTTTTAATTTTTTTTATAAATTTTAATAATTTATTTAATTAAATCAATTAGATCGATCAAAATAATTGAATCAATCGTCTATTTGGCTCAAACACCGATCCAAATTTAAAAACATTGGTCTTCTAATCCCAGAAGGAAAACTAGAATACAAGAAAAAACAGAAACGAAAGGGAGTAACACGAATAACTACTAGGCTAAATTTATTAGCAATATAATTCATGGTACAGGGTAAGAAGAATGTTGCAGAACACATGATAGCAAGACAAACTCTTTTGAGATTAAAGACAACCTTAAGTTCAATAAAAACCAGTAAACAGACAAACTAACTAACTAAACCAAGTTTTGGATCAAGTACACATTTTAACCGAAGTTGCACTGGACGTACACAAGTACCCTGTAGCTCTGCTTTGCTTTTGTTGCAGACAGCAACTCATCATCTTCCTTAACCTTAATTCCTCCAAAAAATTTCTCGTTTCAGATGAGACTGTGTTAGACATGATGAAACCAGGTGGAAGACGAGGCTGAAACACTTTTTCCTCTTGAAAATATGATAAAAGATAGGGATGTGGGAGAAGATACCTTTGGCTTGAATCTATAACAAAGCATTCCCTTAAGAAATTCTTCCTCAACACTGACATGTCTTTCGGGATGGTTGGTGATTCTCCCTTCTACAGTTTCTCTTAAACCCTCTGTATCATGAATGGCTCATGGCAGTCTTCCCGTAATCATTTGAACCACGATGCAACTTAAAAGACCATACATCCATGCACTGGTAACTTCCCCCACAATTGATTCAGGGTATATGTAATATCTTATACCTCTACACCCAAACTTTGTATCTTTTGTCCTGTATTGTTTAACTAACCCGAAATTGGCAATTTTTAGGGTAATTAAACCAAAATATCATGCTGAAGAGAAAAAACAGAAGATTACCTGGTTTTAGATCATAATGAATGAACACTTTCCGATGAATGTACAAAAACCCTTCAAGTATCATCCGGGGTATAGTATTAGCATCTATTTTTAGTATTTTACTACCAATCTTGTTCATCAAGTCTACTAAACTACCTCTTGAAGCATATTCAAGAAACATATTGTAAACATTTTTTTGTTCTCGTTCAACGCTCATAAAATCATCGTAGCACTAGATAATATGAGGACAATCATCAAATGCACCACACCATAAGTACCTTCATCCTAGCTATTTTTAGAAACTATAGTCTTCACCAAATGCACCATACCATAAGAACCTTCATCCTACCTATTTTTATCTCCAACTTTTTTTTCCTTAACATGAAATATCGATTAGAATATTAAGAATACCGTAGCTCCTATATATATATATATATAAGAATGGGGTAGAGTTAAAATAGGTTTCCTAATTCTATTTGAAAAAGGTGTAGAGTATAAAGTAAGGATAAAAGATGAAGTACCTTTAGAAACCAAGGCGGTTTAAAATTCTTTTATTATACTATATCATTACTTAGTAAAATATTGTTTTGGTCTCTCTCAAAATTTAAAAATTTCATATAAAAATATATTTGAAGTCTTTTGTAATATTAAATAAATATATTTTATAATTAAAATTAAAAGGAAAACAAGTGATATGAGGCACATGTTCGGAGCTTCATTGCAAAATATTGGTTCGATTAATGTTACTCGAGCTTTATGAGATGAATAATCACTGCTACACATATAGAGACACTAAGGCAATAACTTCCAGGCTGAGGAACTTTTCTTTTCTCTATCACTATCATTTTTACATCAATTCATGAGGAAATAAACAACAAAACCAACCAGGCAGAGTGCTACTGAATGTTAATTTTACTTTACAGTTTTACATCAGAAAATATACAATAATTACAATTTTACTACCGTGTAAATGCAAAAGAGTCAGCTATATGAAACCTGAGAACGTGTTAGAGAGAACCCTGACCTTATTGAGTTCATGTGAGAAGAACTGAGTTTAAAACCACTCCACCATACACTTGGGATAGAAACCTTTATCAGTGGCAACGGCAGACAGACCTTGAAGTTCCTTCTGAACTTTACGCCTCTCATAGAAAACCGAGCATGCTAGTGAATTGCACTTTACCCCACTCTCCACAAGCCAGTCCCCTCCTCCACAGTGTCGGCATATCTGCCCGAGAATCAATAACCATGGTAAAGCAATGCAATTGCAAGCATCAATATTATGACATTCAATATGGGAAGTTTAAACAAACAGAAAATCGGGTAAATGATATGAGATTAGAAAGGGAAACATGTTACTCACAGCAACAAGGTGCTGCATTTCTCTCTCTAGTTTCGATGTCCTCCCAGTTATAGCAGCTACAACTGCAGTTTTGTTTTCAGAACATTTACTACACAGATGGGTTGATGCTTGAACCAATTCACCGCAGAGTATACAATGTTTTGAAAGATAATAGTAATCAATTCTTGTTCGCTGTGGATTTAGAGCATGTACGCCACATTTACCAAAAGCTTCCCTGGCAGGGCGGGGCATTTCTGAGAACCATCGGTTCAAGTCACCACCAACAAGCCCAAAAACTCTCTGCAATGCTGGGATTATCTGTTTGTTGATGTAATACAAATCATTTAATCTGTATGGGGAGTTAATAGCCAAAATTTCCAATGGATCAACCACCATGTCAACCAGGCGAGCCCCAGGCTCCCCATGGATAACAACATAGGGTACTCGCTCTGCATATCGTGGTTCTGCTCTGGGATCTGCTCTCATTGCTTTAGCTGCCACAATTGCTGCTGGTGGTAGAGAACTTACTTTTGTACTATAGGTTCCCAAGCGAACTTCTTTTGCAAAAACAAAATCCTGAAGCGAAACCCTACCCGACAAAATCCTTGTCCATTGACGATGCAAATATGCTCTAACCTACACAAAACAGCAAAATGTAAATTTCATTATCTATGATAAAAGAATTTTCCATCTCTTAAGGCAAACTATCATATGGCATTCACAGTGATGAGGCATAGCTTCATGGTAATTTCGAAACTGGGGGGCTTACTTTCCATAAATTACAATTTATCAGGTATATCAAGAGGCTCTGGCTCCACAATAACCAGACTGGCACTTAACTTAAAGCCTGGTTGCTAGCTTGATAGTTCTTCATTAAACCAACTTGTTAAATAATTAAGGCCAATCATTTTCATGTGGATTATCAGCTTAGAAGTAAAGCATAATATATAAATAATAAAACTTAGATACCTTTGATATATCTTGATGCTCAAAGAAGAGTTTCAATGACTGTTCCAATGTCTTCGCAACAGCACCACAAGTATCTCTGCGAACTGTCTCAATGCCTTTAGCATCAAAAATAGGTTTGACTTGGCCGGGGCTCTCATAACTATAGCCAACATAGCGCTTCTTAGTAAGGAGAAAACATGGGTGATAGACTTTCTCCATTTTCAGTGTAACTGGATATGGGTTCATTGCAGTTATTGCAGTTGCAATCTCGCGCCCTATTTTGAATGATTCCTCGACAGTGCGCCCCTTGAGGAGGACAAACATGCTGCAATAGATTAAGTTCTTTAGTCTAACCCTTCCCTAAATGCATGATGGAATTAAAAATCTAGTATTATATTTACCATGCACAATAAAAGATATTAAAAAGATTATGAACCTACTCAAATCATTTATTGTATATCACTTGTAAAACAACATGCATCACAAAACCTTTTTGACTTGCATTTCAACCCACTGCAGTAACAAGGTTTGACTACATACCTGTCAGTGTCACCATATATGACATTAGCCTTCCATTTCTCATGTGCATTTACGTAGGAAATAGCTTTTTCAAGTGTGCCACGACCACATTGAACAATACTGTCTGCTAGCTCCGCACAAGGCATGCGACCACTAAATCCAGCAGCAGTATAACCATATGTTACATTTGCTATCAGCTTCAAAGCAAGCTGTCTTGCATTGAATATCTGGAAAGAACATAAAGGAAAGCAACCTATCATATTTATAAATGGGCCTAGATAAAGCATCAAAATAAGAACAAAGCACGTCAAATGTTAATTTATCCAAACAAACTATAGGTTATTTCACATTAGTTCAAGTATATACACATAAAATCGAAACAGTTATAAAATGGTGTACATGGTTAAATAACCAAACAAACAAAATAAAATACATATCAAGAACTGTTTCTATTGGATTAACTCAGAAAAAAGTTATTGAACTTCTAGGAGGGTCAAGAATATTTGGTGGAGAGAAAAGAAGGTGAAAAAGGATAAGGAATGATCTGAGCTAAGCAAGACACTGCATCAGATAATTGGCAGCTTGAACTCCCAGAATATGAGTAATGTAATTATTCTGATTCTATTTTAAAGAAAAATATGATGAAACAAAATTATTAGGAACAAAAATACCCTCTGAAGAACTTTCTGTGAAGGAGTCAAATTCTTCATTGCTTGTTTCACCATTATTCTGGTTGACAATATTTCCTCCAGTAAGCGAGGAAGAACTCCTTTGCGTACCTATAGAACAACAAAAGTGGGCATAACTGGATATGCAGCATCCTCTTTATCTTCAGAAAATAAAAGGAATTTATACTATAGAAATGATAATTACCTTTGAAGGCACATACATAACACCATTTGGTGTAAGCAGCAGTTGGTCTTTTAAATCCCGCAAAACAGTTGGATCTGGTGCATATGAACTAACCCCAAGAGTATTTACTTCAGAATTTGCAATTTTTCCAAGGCATGTACAAAAGCAAAGATTGTAAGCAATTATCATCGATGGATAAAGAGACTGAAAGTCCAACACAACAACTGGATCTGCATAGAAGCCGGATTCAGGTTCCATCACAAGAGGCAAACACTCCATCGCAGGTTGACAAGCAACCTGTATAAGAGAAAAACTGAATCAATATTCGATCTCAACCTTCGCTAGTGCAAAATGCACAGTACAAGATGATTACAAAGAGAAAGATGAAGCAGCACAAGCAGTGTATATCATGGTCTAAAAGTCACCCAAGATGAAGCAAGGATGAAAATCATTAGCAACTGGAAAGGAGGAAGGAAAAATGATAAGCAATAACCTGCTGATTTCCAGGAGAAACAGCAAGATAATTCTGCGTATGTGCCAACCTCAGAAACATGGATTCAACACGAAACTGAGAACCTCGAGAAAGAACAGAAAAGAAATCGATGCCAAAAACACGAGCAAGTTCTGATGTTCGATTTATCTGTAAATGCCAATATGATCACAATGTAAAACAGGATGAACTGTAAAACCCGGGAGATTGACTTATCTTCATAGATTCACTGTAGACAACATGCACAGCAGGCCAATAAGGACAAATGAGAGCAATCAAAAGAATAAGACATTTTTGGACAAAGAAAATGCTAATAGTCCAAGGAGACAATAAAATTTGTCCCAACTGGCATTCTGCATGTAGAATTGAAGAAAAGTGTTCATTATCATACCATATCAAGTTGATTCATCATCTCTAAATTCAACTTTGCCCTTTCAACAACATATTCGACACATCTGTACCTTGCCTGTGCAGGACCACTTGAAAACCATTTTGTCAATACTTTATAAGGAATTGATGGAATTTTTAGCCCCAAAACAGATTCGGCTACAGCTTCAACTGTATACATATTAAGTTTAACTTCACTACGCATTAACCGCCAGACATTGAGGACAATTCTGCCACCAACATGGACACCACTTGCATGAGTTCGGCCCCATTCATCCTCTATTATTGCATCTTCAGTCACAATATTATCAGCAACCAATGGCTTAAGCAACAATTCATCTTCTAAACCCTCTTCAGATATGTTAGTTTCTTCAGCTTTTATCTTGGTTTCAGATGGTGTCCTAGATATTTTATTAAGCAATCCTATGCCAAGATATGAAGCTCTTTCAGCTAGAAAACCAAGAGAACTACCTTGTACATCCCAACCCATTAAAATATCAGGATCAAGAGAACATAAAACCTTCATAAACTGTCCAAATAAGTGCTTCTCCTCATCAAAAACAAACACTTTAAACCCAGATATTCCATCAAGACTCCTGCAATAATATCAAGATGATTTATGAAAAGTTAAAAAGGATGTACACTTGTTACATGAACAAAATAGCACAAGAAGTTTTTGGTGAAATTGATGTTGCCATCAATAGAAAGTAGAAATTAAATAAAACTAAAAGATGAGAATGACATGCAGAAACAAACTATAGAACACCAAAGGATGCAGAATAAACAAATCAAAGTGCATCACAAGCTAGCACACCTCTGACAGAATCCAGTGTTACTATACAAAAGCACATAAACTTCAGTCACATAATCATTGTCATTCTGAATTGCAAGAGCTATGACATTAATGGCATCAAATCGAGGATCAGGTCGTAGATCTCCTCTGGATTCTGACTGAACCTGCCAGAAAGCATTGCAGTCGTACAGAGATCAACCTCAGAACTTTTTCAAACCAAGAAATCATAATCAGTTATTTTATTTCAGTAAGGATATGAAATTTTCAAGCAACAACAAGAAATAATGCAACAACAAAAATTTTCATGACTGATACCTCCAAGCTTAACACCGTAAGCTGCTGCCCAGCACCGACACTTGCAGGATCTCGAAATCCAATTTTGCTTAGCGGAGTGGGCATGGATTTTCCATCTGGACCTGAAATCTGAGACAGATCTTGTGAGCCATCACTGCATGAATTAACTTTCGTAACTTTTCCCTCACTTGGACATGTTGATTCATCACAGCAAGGCTTCACTTCTGAACCAAGGACCACATTCTTCTCTGGATGCCCTTGTTCCCAGATTGGTCCCGTGTGATATTTAGAAGTGGTTTCAATCAAATCCTCATTACAGTTAACAGGCGAAGAGTTTTCTAGGGCAATCAGACACTCAGAAGAGCCTGCAAAATGTTCTAACTTATTAATATGGTTTATCCGATTTTTCTTTCTACAGAAGAAAAGTCATTAACTCTACCTGTTAAAGATGGAGACTCTGCTGATAGTGCATTTCTCTGTTTAGAAGCTCCTAGAAATAAAGAAAAAAAAATTATGGATAAGAAATTAAAAAAAAGTGTAGGAAATAAAGAGGCAGCACTATAAACAAATCTGGCCAATACCTTTGTCAACACATGACAGCCATCCATACACAGAATCTGCAGAAGGGGGTGAAAATACAGGTGTTAACAGGTACAAGAAAGACCCATCATTTTGATAGTGAGTAGGGACGCCCAAGGCAGCTTCTTGAAATTTAGAGTTCTTATTTTCAATGAAGTTGTTTTGACTTTCCGCCTCTTCTCTGTCCCCTGAAAAAAAAGGGAGAATCTCATCCAAAGCTCTCCCTTTTGAAAAGAATAAAATACACAAATTGGTCAACAATAAATGCAAGCAATCATCATAACTATAGCTTTTTCTAAGGGCCTTAGATATAATTCTTTTAAAAAAATGCACAGATGAAAGCAAATTGCCAAGAGTATTATACACTTTACTCTGACCAATACAAGCTGCCCAGCCAGTGACATATTGACAAATTTTTAACAATAAACCATAACCACGTGACAAAAGCAACCTGTTTTTCAATTTCTTTACAGACAAAACACACTTCCCTTTCTTTTCTTTCTGTTTTTTAGACAGAGGGGGAGGAATGTTCCTGATACATGGTAACAAGATACATAATTGCTTATGTTAAGGAGAAGTGGTTTTAACCAAAGATAAAATGCAATGAAATGTTACAGTACAAGATTTTAGAGAAATACAAAATTCACCTGATGCTACTTGATAATTCCCCTCAATAAAAACCGGAGACCAATATCTGGTAGTATGTGTATGTGAAACATTTTCAGTAGTTCCTTCATTCCAATCTGCTGCAGGGGGTCTCTTGCAGAAGGTCATGCCAACTAACTCCACAGGCTTTTCCTCATTGTCAACAGCCAAGCCAGTATGGGGACCATGTTGTCCACCAGGACCAACACCACAATCTTCATTCTGCAAATCTTTTTTGTCAGTCATTGCATCCATGAGCACAAGTTTGTCAGTAGATAAGGAAGTTCCACTCGCGTTGTAATCTTTGAGAATGTAACCATCCATTCCAAGCACTTCATGCTTACATGAAGACGCTGACAAACACCAAGAGCCACTAGTCCCTGTTTGCTGCATTCTCTCATCAGGAGAAACTATCTCCTTATGGGATTGTAAAGTGTCTGCATCAGGAGTTACGGGTTCTACAGAAGCTGCTAGAAAGTCAAACTTTTTACTGTTACAAGTTTCACAAGGGCTAATAGAAATTGCTGAGTCATGTTTCTCCGGGTAAAGCTTCACTGTTGACGTCTTACCCATTTGTTCAGGATTGCCTGTGTTAGCCTGTGGTGGATTATAAAAGCCAGAAATCCAGGGTAGAATACAATCTGTCGGATCAGAATGGGTAGGTTTGAAGCCAACAGCCTCGTGAAGTTCTTCTTGTACATTGGTAATTGATGGCCTATGGTTCAGAGAACCAGGGGCCTTCTTGTCAAGCTCATCATGTAACTCATGAAAATCTAATTGTTTTGGGCAAAAGAAATTAGGTGTTTCCTTTTCCCCCTTCAGATGAACACTTTTACTCCTAACAAATCCACAATTAGCAGACTCAATGTGGCGGCTTCGCTTTTTTCTCATCAAATCCCGTACAGAGCATTCAACTAATGTGCTTGCTTCTGTTTTATTGCAGTCGTTGGCATCTATATTTACATTTAAAGGATTTGAAGTTTTCCACAAATTATTTTCAGCTGGGAAACTTGTGCCTAAATGTTCTTTAATTTCATCTGCACATGCTTCAGTAATGTTGAAACCAACACTATCCAAGTTATCCTTCCCCTTTTCTGTCACGGAAAGAGGTAAAGAGCCCCATAAAGATTTTTTCCTTTTGCGTTTGATACTTAATGTTTTATCACTATCCTGTGAAGACTTCTTATATCCAGTTTTTATGTGACTTTTTGATAAATTTGTAACTGATCCTGCAGAAGGTGATAAAGGTAGATCATCACTGGAACCATCTATTTGGGGAATAGTTTTGCCTGATGAGACTTGGGTTTGATCAAAAGAATTGTAAGTACTATCCTTCAGACCCTCAAAGTCGATTAAATCCTCAACTGAATCAAGAATATCCTGACATTCCTTCTGTGATTCACTCTCATAATCTATACTGGCTTTCTCTAGCACCTTATCAATGGTTGTTGCAGGTAACAAAGGAGTCAGAATAGACTCACGAACAAGCTCATCATCTGAGTTTATATCTTCAGCAGCATGAGAAGTGGCAAGCCACCTCAAAAGCCCCAAAGCTTCTGTATCTGTAGCCTGTAAATGATAGGACAAGTAGAAGAAAGTGAAGCCCAAGTAAGCAGTTTCAAATAACTTCAATACGGCTAACCATAATGCTCTATGAATCCACTAAAGTTTATTCATCCACAATTCACAACTATGAATCCAGAAATGAGAACCAGACAAAGAATATTAACCTTACTGGCATTAAAATGCTAGTAGAACTAACCCCAGTATGAAAAAGATGCTTGCCTAGTAAATACCTGGCTATGGTATTCCATTGCAGATTATATGGTAACTTAAAAACCTAAAAGGAATTTACTTGGGAAGAAACTTATAAATGCCTCATCTAAGAGTTAGTAGGAGTGTTCCATTAAGCTATTCAATCGAAGGAAAGATGAAAAATGAATTCAAAAGCACCATGCAACACCTTTCCAGATAAGGTATAAACTTCTACCAACCACTAAAAATTATCATGCATTGAACTTTAACTGTTCGAAAAATAAAAATTATATCACCAAAAGACCCAAAACATGTACCTGATGCCTCTATGGAGAGACAAGGAGAAATTAGGAGGGCCAACGAAGCAGTCAAATGGCTGCTTCTATTACCCAAAAGAAATTCAGTAGCTAATGGCCCAAATATACATCTCCAATACTTATAAATGCATGCAAATATAAATGGTCAAGAAATGAGAGCTAATGAAGAGTAAAGAAACACTAGCATTCAGGAAGACAAACACAAATTATACAAGAACTACCTTTGAGTTAGAGGGCCGTAGCGTTTCCGATGAATGAATTTCACCAACAGACAGTAGTACAGGAGATACATCTTTGTCTTCAGATACTGCAGTATTCATCCCCTTTTCACATGGCTTACAGTGTTGAGGGAGAGATCCTAGCTGGTTTTGTTCTTTTGAACAACTCCGAGCTTGTGGAACATTATGCTCTGAATTGATATGTGTATGTCCAACCAAATTTCCATCATCAGCTGAAGGCAGGACTGAGTGTTCAAATCCCAAGTCACTGCAAGGCAAAATTTCAACTTTGCTGCACAATTCCATTAGTTTGTTGTCAAATCCAAGACCAAGTGAGAGAGCTTTTAGAACATCTTCAGGAAGTGGCTTGTCAGGGTCAGATAGTAGAACTCTCTCATGCATCCTTGTCCTTTTATACTCCTCCTATAAGACCAATTGTAAAGTTTAACGAAGGAGCAGAATATTCACACGTAGAACAGCTTACAGGTGGGAAGAGTTCAAACCTCCCAAATCGGAATAAGTGACTGAACCATTTTCACATCGGTAGAGGTCTGTGATAGAGATGTATATATTTTGAATTGGTGGTTAAGAATGTCTGAAAAGTAAAAGTAGTGAAAAATTTTAGATAGGAAATGAAGATTATACGTTGCAAGCATTGCAAGGAAAAGGCATACAAACCATCTATAGTAGTATCTCCCTCAAGTTCACATAAACTTTGACGTTTAACATTGCAAATGTCTTGGACTGAAGATTCATCAAGTTCATTTGGAACATGCCACATCCATTCACTTGGAATAGTGGAAGATATCCAAATTGGAGAACTTACACGCACATCAGAACTTGAATCTGCCTAATTGCAATTCATATCATAAAAGCGAATCAGATTTTACACAGGAAAGGAAATTCAAGGGTTTATGAAGCATCAGACAACAAGGGGGAAGGAAAGACAGAAGTGACCTGGAAACCACCAGAACCCGATATCAAGTCATCCACCTTCTGCTCATGTTGACCATAGCAATTAAATTTTCTTGGATGGAAAAGATCAGGTATGGGATTACGAAACTTCATCCCTGATAAATGAAGATGACCCATCCCATACAAGTTGTAATCCACCTAAAAGGAAGAGAAGAGATGAGATATTGAAAATGCCATAAAAAAGAAGAGAAGGATTGAGGAAGTAGTGTGATCGAATATTCCAAGGAGAATGGTTTGCATGAAGCATTTAAAGAAATAATAAGATTACTTTCAAGATGAATAGAAGTGCCACCATAAAATTTTCACAACCATTCAGCTCAATGGCTGCATTCTGAGTAGCCAATGACGAGAATTAGAAAACCATATTTAAGTTACCGGCTATTAAAAAAATTACATTAACCATTTGACAACAGAAAATACAACACAGGCCCACAATTAAGCATGTGGTGAAGTACGGTAGACAGATATAGTCAATTTGCAAAAGAAAAATAAAATAGACAGTAAATACCTACAGCCTCCCAATATAACAATTCTAATACATATTTCTGCTGTAACATGTGCAAGCCTAAATATGTGAAGCAATAGTATAAAACCATTTAACTACTGCTGGTATTTTAACAAATCCACTATTACAAAGAACTGTTTGTCACTCAAATTTGTGGAATATTAGTGTCAGACAAACAAAAGGAAAGTTCACAACACACACACACAGAGCAATAGTAATTAGTGATTAAATGCAATACTAAGATTCACACAAAAGAAAACTATATGCACTTACAAGAAACTGGAGAATAAATGGAATGTGCGATTCATGAGGCTGTAAGATTTTATCCAGCACGGCACCTGCCTGAAAAAGCATAAGCAATAACCTATGAGTTCGTTACGTAAAATTCTAGATCAAACTGAATCTGAGTCTAC
This sequence comes from Gossypium hirsutum, assembly GCF_007990345.1. Lineage (NCBI taxonomy): Eukaryota > Viridiplantae > Streptophyta > Magnoliopsida > Malvales > Malvaceae > Gossypium > Gossypium hirsutum. The sequence goes on from NC_053444.1 coordinate 64,810,688, forward strand.
AATGTAATAGCATAAGCAGAAAGTGACAATCAAATGTCATATATGTATTTCTAATTGCCATGCAACTCAGGGAACAATTTGAAATTATACTTTTAGAATATCTAAACAAAGAAAAAAATGAATAATTGAAATAAAGAAACGTCATTGAAATAAAGAAACGTCAATTGACATGCCGAATGTTCTAATTAATAGGCATGCTAAACATAATATACCACTTCTTATGACTAAGATTATCTACAAGTCAGTGCTGATTTGAGATCAGAAGGTAAAAACTGGCATAAGCATATAATCAAGAGTCCAAATGAAAACAAGATGGTTACAATGAGAACGGAAAAAGTCCAACGCATGAAACAATGAATGAAAGCAAATATCAAAATCGATGAATGATAGTGATAGCAAAATGTTGAATAGCATTAACAAGTCCCTACCAAAAGAAGATTGGCAGCACGAGAGACATCATGTGGATAGTAGCTTGGATCATGTCAAGGTCCTCAATATCTTAGTCTAATTTATGAATGCAAAAAGTTCTTTGTTTCAAAAGAAACACGGAAAAGAAAAAACAACTATCAGATAATATAAAATATGGATACAGGTGAATCTTCACAAATAGCTCCTCAGATGAATGATAACCATAAAATTTCTTTGCTCGTACAAGGCTGCAGCCATGGACATGCTGCCGTTTCGAACCAGCACCACCTTTAAGCTGCAAGTTCAGTTCAAAACAAATTCACACCATAACTGCTGCATCAGTGACAAGGAAAAAGAGACCAAATGCACAAATCAACAATAATAAATCCATGAATTTAACCAAACATACCTTCAAGGCTTTTTCTAAGGCAAGAGCTAAACCATGTGTGCATTCATCATCTGCTATAAAATAGACAAGGAGTGCAATTTATTTCAAATACTATCCATATAGACAAAGGCAAAGTGTACCAAACATGCTCAGTACCTTCTTGGAGTATACGAGTGCTCTGAGGTAACATATCTGCCAATGGAACATATAAATAGGGCAAAGCCTAGGAGAAAGAAATGCAACAATCAAGCCCTCGTAAACAAGAAAGTAATTATAGTTGTCAAGTTTACAAATAGTATAAGTCATTCTTTCCATTCGTACTTAAGAGGCTTAGTTAATAATACTATGCAAACACATCAGTGTAAGCTAATAAGCTCCACTTGCTTAACAATCTCGAAATCCAAAACACATAACAGCTCGAGTGCTGGGCCATTCATAAACTACAGCAACTTTCTAAACTAACTACAAACCCAAGCCAATAATCAAGAAAGAAAAGAGAGTAAGAATCTTACTCTATGAATATGCAAACAAGTCTTCTGACCAGCCGGTGTCGAACCATAAATTCGAATAACAGGAACTTCATTAACTTTTTCACCTTCAAATTTTCAACAATTGAATTTAAAATAAACTCGAAGATTCAAAAACATTTTAGCTTCATCACAAACAACAGTAGCTAAACAAACGTTCTAGATATAGTCGACAATTAAAAAAAATGTAAAGGAAATCGTACCTTGAAAGCTACTGTAGCAAACATCGAAGCCAGGGATTGGCGGTGCCATGTAATGATCGATGGACACGATTCGAACGCTGAAAACGCTCGAATCTGACTGCGAATTCAACATTTCGATTTCTCCTTTTTTATGAGAAAAAACGGAATTCAGAGGAAATGAGGGGTTTTGATTGTTTCGTTTTAGCGCTTTAAAGCACGCAACTACAGTAATAAAGAAAACAAACGAGATGAGTAATTAATCAAATAAAGGTTAAAATCTGCTATTAGTCTCTGTACTTCTACAAAATTTAAGATTTAGTCCTTGTACTTAAAAAGTTAAAATTAAGTCCTCCAACTTTCTAATTTAAAAAATCTCAGCCCAATCATTAACATTGTTAGTATTTTTGGTCAAAATTTGTCAACTTGACATAATAAGTAAGTTGCCCTCATATAATGTTGTATATAATTGACGGATAATAAACTTGTTAAGTTGACTAATTTTAATAGAAATTATTAACAACAATAATGATTAGACTAGGATTTTCAAACTTAAAAAGTAAGATGATTGAATTTTTAACTTTAGATTAAATCTCAAATTTTTTAGAAGTATAAAGACTAACAACATATTTTAACCTCAACTAAAATATTAATGCCTCCTTTGCTAGGTAGTAGATTAATTTACACATAATGTCAAATTTAGCCATTAATATTTATATATTTTGTCAATTTGACTCTTATTCATTTTTTAGTTAAATTTGACCATTAACCTTTCAATAAGAGTCAAATATTTTTCTTAATTATGTTAGTGTGGTAACCTACATGATATTCTACATGCATTTCACGCTGGAATGACATTATTTGTCTTGTATGTCACCTTAAAAGATAATTTTTTTTAAAAATAAAATATTCAAAAAATTCAAAAATAAAAATAAAACAAAAAGTCAAAAAGTTAGTATGAAGTACATGTGGATCGCCATGCAAACTGCCATGTTTAAATTTTTAATATTTTAGTATGTATCTTTGTTAAAAATAACAATGACTTTCTTTCTTTTTTTTTGAAAGATTGAAGGTTAAATTTGACTTTTTTTTAAGATTGGGCCAAATTTAGTTTAAAAGGGTTAAATTGATAAAAATATATAATATTGAGGGCTAAATTTAATATTATTATCTTTTTAAGAAAAAAGTTATTTTATCATAATATAAAAAATAATTAGTATAAATTTAAAATAAAATTAAAAAAAATATACTAAAATAGGCTTCTCTAAAATAAGTAAAATACCTTTGATGCTTTTGATAAAAACAAATCGTGGCTAAAAAATATAAGATTAACTCGTATATCTATATAGTAACTCTATATATTAAAGGAAACCTTTTATTCATTCTTTTTGCCATTATAATTATAATAGTAAATTTTCAGTTTTGGTCCCTCTATTATAATAACATTTAAGATTTAATTTTTATATTTAATTTAACATGGTCTTTAATTACATCCTTAACTATTTTAATTAAAATTTTTATGTTGATTTTTTTAAAAAATACTAATCTAATTAAAAAATTGTTTTAACATTCACATCATCTATAAAAAATATTAAGGAGGCTAAATATTTTGACTAAACTAATGACACAACTCTTTTTTGGTCATTATAATATAATGGTAAAGTTATAGTTTCGATCCTCACGTTTGAGATTTAGTTATTATATTTTAATTTGACTTAATTTGATCATCTACTTTTATAATAGTATTAATGAGTCTAAATAATTAGAATCCTCGGTCAAAATTATTATGTCAATTTCTCTTAAAAACACCTTTTGAACACAATATATATTGCATGAAATTGGAATGGATATTTTTAAGAAAAAATCAAACTTAACATTTTGACCAGAACTATTAAGGGTATCTACTATTTCATCTATCTGATGACATTATATAGAGGAACCAAATTATATCAAATTAAGGTATAGATGCAAAATTCTAAATTTAAACATAGTAGAGAGACCATAACCATTATTTGATCTAAAATAATTTATGTCTAACATAATCATTTACCATTTAATTTAATAAAAGAAGTTCGATAATTTTTTATAAAAAAAATCTTTGTTTTGGGGATAATAAATTACTAATAAAAATTATAAATGTATGTGCATAAGGAATGATAAAAAGAATTATGTTGGAATGATAAAAATGTTTACCTGAAGGAGGCTGATGAAGGGAGGAGTGCTATGGCCGGAGCTTAAGGAAGCAAGGGAGTAGCTGTTCGGCTAAGTGAGAGTGTTTTTTAGGTGAGAAAGTGAGGAGAGTAAAATGTATTTCTTAAGCACCGAATCAGACATTCAGTGGAGAAGAGACAAAATAAAAATAAATAAATTTCCCTACATAAGCTCGTAATGGAATACACCCGTAATAAGACGTTTCATTGAACCAAATAATTGTTTGTGCTGGGCCCTCAAAATAGAGTTGTAATGGCATAGCATTACATTGAACCAAACATGTAATATGAGTTCAAACAAATATATACCACGCAATACACACTGTATTATTGAAGTACTCAAGCAAATTACAAGTAGAAGCAGAGTGCATATATATCTCAAAGAAACGTGCAAAACACACCAAGGAAGCATAAAGAACATGACACTGACTAACACAAATTTGGGCAGCAATACGGTGATGTGTCGTAATGCCAGCGACACTTATTTAGTATAATGATGCATCCCACTTAGCTTAGTCTATTTAGATTGATATGCTATTCGGAATTCCCTTGCCAGGAAGTCCAACTTCACCGGTTGGAAACAACAAAGTGTACGGCACCTTGACCGGACCGACACGATTCTTCCACTTCCCGTCCTCGTTCATGCTTGTGATTTCATCTTCAATTTCAGCAAGTCTGTCGTGAAATGCCTTGAAATACGACAATGGTTCTTTATCTGTCGTCCAATTATCTTCTCGTGTTCCAAGATACACCTCTTCTGATGATTGTTGTGATAGAATTTCTACCATGGCCATCACTCGGAAGCATATTAGCTGTGAAGTAATTGTTTTGAGGAAAGCCTTCTCTGGGTTGTTCGCAAGCTCAGTATATTCAGGGGTGCCTTTCTCAGGCATAAACCGACGGCTCCCTGTTGGACGGTTCGGAGAGTAGCCTCCGTAGGCGTATTGTCCGAAGTTGACAGCTGCATGGAAAGCAGAGGCTAACCATATGATAATAGTGCAGGATTCTATCAGCTCTTCACGTGTTTGCATTTTAGGCCACCAGGGTTCATCTTTCTTGTCACCATGACCTACCTCTCGAAGTTCTTTCCACCATGCTTGAAGTTCAGGGTCTTCTTGGACCATTCCATCTGTCTTGTAATAGAAGGAACAGTAACCACTGACCCACTTTTTAATTGCAAACCATATCTTCAACCCATCCACAGCATATGGATAATCTTCTATTACTAGTTTGTCAAGGTCTTTGAGGGAGTTTATATCACCATCTGCAATTCCTCTGAATATAAAAAACAAAATACGACTTGAATGAATATATGATCATTCATAGTATTGTAATTGAGATTATTTTAAGGGTGAATTACGGGTAATTTTTCATTTTGGTCATTTAATTAAAAAATTTATAATTTAATCATTAAACTATTCAGAAGTTTTTATTATCATATTGCAGCCAAAAGCTTTTTTTTCTCCTTCTCTACTATAGTTCAAATCTTTTCATAAAATAGCTTTGGATGTCACAAATCTGTGAACCAAAATTTAAATAACTTTTTTCTCCAATTTCCGACACTGACTGTTGAATCGACTTGGATCTAAGGTATGTTCTTCTACTCATCGATATGTGCTAATCCACTGTACCAATCATCAAATCATTGCATGGAGCTTGCTAGTTTAGTGAGCAAATTATAAGTGATCAAAACGAAAATTTATCCATAATTTAGTAATTAATGGTATAGTTTACCTTTATTTTAATTACCTTTTCTTAAGATCATTAGGAAGTGATTGCTCCATGAAATTCCAACTCCTATAAATTACCGATGACATCTCCATGGAATATTGCCCTGTGTAAAATGTTGTCTCTAACACTCCACCTGCAATCACTAGAACTTCCCTGGCTAACGCATTAATAGCCATCGTGTCACGATAGTGTGGGTGCAGTAGTTTATAAATTGGATGAACCACACTCAGCTGCCTGTTTGTTGCAATAATGAATGGCTCTATAGCTGCATGAGTGTTCAACCTGAGACCCCCAAAACACACCTGATTAACACACACAGACACACACATATGTTTTTACTTTGAATTTGATGGAATATCCTTAATTAATTACCAGTGGCTTATTAGTTGATGGTGACCAGTATCAACCACAGCTACATAGGCTTTAGCTAACTGCCAAATATGACCCTCAACTCCATCCTGTGTTGGAGTGTACACCTTACTAACAGCACCAAACTTATCTCCTTTTTCATTCGGCAAGCTCAACTCGATCGCCACCGGTTTCAACGTGTTGTCGTCTCTTAAGAAGAGAAGTGTCCGTGATGCATAAGTCTTTGTTTCAGTTTCCTTGTTTATCTTCCGAAGATACGGCATCACCGAATCATGATGATCCAATATAAACAACCTCTTGTTCTTCAGTGCCTGTGCAATAAAATATTCCCAACTTATAAATATCCATAATAACAACTCTAGGTTAAGGATACTTAAGAAATAGTATCATTACCTGTTCAGCACTAAGTCCATCCAAGTTAGACTGGATATCCTGTTTTGTAATACAACTGTTTTGATTACCATAAAATTCAGGATCTAGCTTGCTAAGTGGAGGGAATTCATGTTCCTGTAGTTAATTTACAGGTTATGAGATCACATGCATATAAAGATTTAATATATGTAAAAGAATTGGACTTACTTTGAGAAGACGAATGAGAAGAGGGTTCAAACCGGCAATCATTTCTCTAGCAAATTCTTCATCACTACTCCATGCAACACGGTCCTCTGCTTCCATAATTTTTTATATATTAATGTTAATTAAGTCAAAGATTTTTAGCTCTAAATTTAGAGATCATATATATAAATAATACCTTTAATGACTTGAGGCAATGGAAATTTTCCTATGCGAGAAATAGCCTTGGAAAGGCCAGAAGTTCCATCGTCGACGTCGTACACGGTATTTATTTCTTGAAAAGATTCGAACTCGCCCATAATGCAAGCTTTAAATCCAGGAGGCACTGCATGAATCAAGCTTTTCCAATTATTAATTTGGAATTCCACTTTCTTGTGCAGGCTGAATTGTTCATCTCTAGGGACGTAAATATTAAACTTATCGTTAAACAGATCGTATTTGAAGTTCCTGTTCTCCGTCTTTTCCTTGTGATCTACGTAATTAAACATAACAAGAATTAATATATTATAAATATAAAAAAATCAATAAAAGTATCATGGAGGTCCTGCAGTAAGAATCTAATTATATTTTGTCTTTTCTACCAAAAAAAGAGGCAAGTTAGTTCATTTACATTATATCAAAGAGTAAATTGGTCATTTTATTAAAAATTTCATCTATTTCTACTATTAAAAACTTGTCTCCGTAGGTCAGCATGACATACACGTGACGTGTTTGGCTATTCTATCAGGCACGCCAATTTTTAACGGTGCAAATAGGATAAAATTTTAATAAAAATAACTAATTTGCTCATTGATCTAATGTATAGGGACTAATTTGTTATTTTTTAGTAAAATGGACAAATTGCAATTTAACTCTTAACACAGGACCACTATGGTACTTTTACCATAAAAAATCTAAATTACTTAATATATAAATACAATAATTTGTTTAACCTAATATCGGCCGACCGGTTCTTCCTCTCCTAGGATAAGGATGCTCATGGGAACCTCCGAGAACAGGGAGCCTTCCCAAGTCGTTGTACACAGCATAATCATAAACTCGATCCCATTCCTCAAGCTTTCCTTCTCCATTTCCTCTCAACATTCTCAGCTCTTCTTCTCTACACTTACGAAGTGCTTCTGGGGTATCACGTGGAAGATATGCCTATCCAAATATATAAACATAAACATATATATATATGTAGACATATATAATGATTGAGATAGTTGGAGTTACCTTGGTAGAGAAGAAAATACGGCTCCCTTGGTTTTGGTAAACCCAAGAATTACAAAGGAAGTGGATGGGACCTCGACCAGGAACATCTTGAAGAGTGATGGTTTTGAGGTAGAATTCACTTTCATATGGATTATGGACCAAGACAGCTCCTGGTGTTCCAAAATCTTCGTCCCACTCAAAGTAAACATGGAATGTTCTGTCTTCCCAGTAAGCGCTTTTGTTATCCCATCCTTCTAAGTGAATCTCTGATCCTACCTTTCCTCCATAATTATTTTCTACAAACAAAGACAAATCCAAAATGACTACACCTATGTTGATTATTTATAACTATTATCATTAATTCTTCATTCGTGTGAATCTGTTTAATTTAATAAAAAATAGGATTAATTCAAATAAATGAATTCGTGTCAACTCTAGTTATTGCTTAATAAAAAAATTGATATAATTATAAATTTAGCTTTTAAGGTTTACATTATTTGTCAATTAGGACTTTAAATTTTTTCTAAAAAGTTAAATTTGATCATCAACCTTTCAAAAAAAATTAAATTGTTGTTTTTTTAAAACATGACAGCTCACATGCCAATCCATATGCACTTTATTGTAATGATCTTTTATGAACTTTTTATAATTTTAAAATTATTTGTTGACATGGTATATAAGACAAATATTGTCATGCTAGCATGCAGTACACGTGGACTACCACATAGATTGTCATGCCAACATTGTTAAAAAAAATAATGTTTTAGTTAATATTTTCCTTAAAATAATTTGATTTTACTCTTTTTGAAAAGGTTAATAGTCAAATTTAGCTCAAGAAAAGAATAATTGTCAAATTGACAAAAAAATATAAACATTGAAGATTAAATTTATCATTATGCCAAAAAAATTTGTGAATCCCCGACCAAGGTATATAGGCCTGTATGCATACTTAATATTATGCATAATACTGACATCTTTCCCGTGAGCTTGCAGGTTGTATCTTCACCAATGAACCTGTTTAGACTCTCCTTAGAGTACGGGAGGCAAAAACCCACCATGAGGAGAACACATTAGTTCAAGGGTCCGATTGATTATTCGGCAAATCATACTTTAAAAACTTCTCCTCAACTCGAACCAACCCCTCAACTCATATTATATAATGATAAATTCCTTGATTTATTTTACTTACTAAAATAGTGTTATAATTTGAAAGAAAGTAATTAATCATTAACCAATACATGTTTTTAAGCACTTGTCAAGGAGTTGGGCATTAAATTCCTTAACTGTTAACTGATAGGAAAAGAAAAGAGATAGAGATTGAAGAAGTTTACCAGGGTTGGAATCGATGATATCAGCACTAATGAGCTTCAAGGAAACCTTTTTCTTATTTCCGAGATCGTTGTCATCAGGGTCGTTGAAGTCCTGTTCGGTCTTCCTCATTAATACTACGGTGCTCGGAATCTTCATGGCTACAAAGATAAAGAGGATCTGTTTATGTATGTTTTGGTCGTTGGCTTTGTAAAATGTGGGAACATTGGTGTGGTATTTATAGACAAAGATTGTCTGGTCTGGCTATAACTACAAGCCAAACTCTACTTCTTTTTATTTAAAAATAATAATATATAATTGGTTAAATTCTACTATTAGTATCTGTACTATATGTAATTTGTAGATTTAGTCTTTATACTTTAATTTTATCATTTTTTGTCTCTATACTTTTAGAATTTTACAATTTTAGTATTGACTAAATGGTAGGGTTAAGGAGGAAACAGCTCCTCAAAGAGAAATCTTTAAACTGTCATCCTCTGAGTAGTCAACTCGGATCTCAACAATAAAAAATATTTTCCCTGTGTCGGGGAGTTTTTCCCCAACTTCATTGGAGAGTCATGTACGGTTCATAGAGGGGTAGCGCCTCAGTTGGTGGGAGTAAGTACTTGCAAGACTTGGGATAGGTGTTAGTATTGGATGTGTGAATGATAATGGAGGTACTTGGGTGCGTCGTAGCTCGAAGTACCTATCCCTAATTTAATGACTAAAATAGACCTAGTTGTCAAGTGGACAAGAAAATATATATAAACAAAAGTGAACCTAGTTGCCAAAATTAAGAGCCAAAAATTATATTATCCCTAGAAAACTATATATATATCAAATTACTACTTTATGTGCAAGATGAGATAATTGTATTGCTAATTAAAATTATTAAAATACTAATCACATGAAAAATTATAAAATGTGGAAAATTAATTTAATTTTAGAATAATTTAAGCCATTCCTTTCAGTATTCCATCCATCCTTCCATTTATATACGTTTAGATCTCCATCTCTTGACTCATATCAACCCTTAAAACTAGTAAAAGAATATTTGTTTTAATTTAAATGCAGGTGTAGTAGTGAGTTGAAATTAGTGAAAAGAAAAAATTGTTGTTAAAGATATAAGAAGAAAATTAGATTATTTAACACATATGAATTTAATAAATAATTACAAAATCATGTAATTATATTTATGTTAAATAGTGGTCTTTTTAATAAATAATTAAAAAGTAATAAAAATGATAGTAATATATCAAATCATATTTTTATTTATTTCAATGAAAAATAAGAAGTTAAGTGATAAAAAAATGTATTTTATAAAATATTTAGTACACTATTAATGGAGTTTTTAGGCTCCACAAGAATGACCGAAGTGATGACAAGTGTCCTATAATGTATAATAAAATATTATATATATATATAAAAGAAATGAGACATGTGGTAATTTTTTGAATATGCTTTTGGAATTAAAAAAATTGCACTCAGTGTACCAAATACTAATCCTTATCTATATAAAATATTTTATTTTTATAACCAAGAAAACCTTAAATTTTAATATATTATAAATGAAATAGATTTAATAAGTTTATTTTAAATTTTTAAATATAAAAATACATCAAAATAAAAGAGGTTATTGAAATAGCTTATATATATATTGTTAGAAATTGAGTTTCTTGTTATGCATTGATGTCTAACAATGTTTGTTCAATGACTTGATCACTGATAAATTTGATTAGTCTAAATACGAGATAACCTGGGCGTATTTATATGTTGGTTTTTTTAACGTCAGTCTTATTGGATGCTTTAAAAAGCAAATGGACTTGTTGGACATTCTCATTCCAGTGGTCAAGGCTAGAATTAAAGTAGTTGTATTTGTGAAGAGTTTGGGTATGTTAAAGAGTTTGAGTTCGACTTGAGTTTATGGTGAGAGTTTTTCTCAATCTCAAAAGCGTATTTTTGACTATTTTCAAAGAGATTACTTCTAGTTTAAAAGGGCATCATTAATAAACAATTATTCAAAGATTATAATCTAAAAAAATGTCATGGTCAAATTTGGAGTTTTAAATGATGGCTAGCTTAAACTTGTTAGTACAAATTTCTGGTGAAAAAAATCTCGAACACACGAATGAAACTCAAATAGAAAAAGAAGAAATAGGATAAGGCTCCAAGTCGTGTATTAAGTCACTATCTTTAAAGTTATATTCGCCCCCACCTATTTTCGGTGTGCAAATGAGTTCCAAGCAAATTAACCTCGAGGATACAATGAAGCCAATGACTATTTACGTCTTGCACTGACGAGAATTACTCACTACACATTGAGCTATGTATGACAAAAAACTCAATTTTATAAAGGATTTCTGCAGTAATACTTTATAAAATAATTTAATAATATTAGAAAATGAAGGAAGGAAAGAAAGAATATTAGAATTTGTTGGTGTGTTTTCCAAATGAAATCTCATTCCTATTTATAAGAATTTTCACGTCTCTTCATAGAGACATCTTTCATCAATAGGTATCTTTTTGAATAATAATGTCTTTAAAATAAACACATAATTATTCATTTAATATTATAACTATTCAAATAATATTATTTAAATAGTTATAATTATTTTTCAAAAAATCAAATAATATAACTTTTGATTAATTACACCCATTCATTTATAGCTATTGGAACATTATAAATAATTGAAAATGTTCCAACAATCTCCCCCCATTTTCAAAATATTTTGGATTTTTATATTCTTGAAAATCAATTTGCATAAATGAAGGTATCTTACGATTGAACATTCACTTAGTGAAAACATGTTAAAGTTAATCGAAATTGCATGGTAAACTAAGCTTTGAACCAACTATTACATTTGATTAACCGAACACATGTCACACAATGATTTCAACATCGATCAATGCATAGTATCTAGGGACATTATTATGGCCATATGTCTATGTCCTCTTTTCATGAGTGCTGTCAGAGCCAAGCCTTTCGAGCTCTTAGAAGCGGCCACACTTCCACTCACATAGGTAGATCCCATCAAGAGTATTTCCATAATTATAACACTCTAACTTATTTATGTTACGGGTCCATTAAGAGTACATTAATCATCATTCCCTTATCATTACGGGTAACTATCACTTTAATCTTAGGATGGATTTATTTATAATGCTAACAGTCACATACTAATGATGTACTTTGTCTCATTGAACTCAAGACTTGACGTTATACCAAAGCGTTGAGTCGGTTTTCCATCATAGATGACTCTAATTAATAGGCTTGAGTCTCATCCCTCTTGAGGTCCTTTTTACTCATCTCTAGCAAGGCTTTTTGTTAAAAGATCCGCCAAATTTTCACTTGACCTCACATAATTAATAGTGATTACTCCATCAGAGATTAATTATCACACATAACTATGTCTTAATCCAATGTGTCTAGACTTTCCATTATATACTTGGCTATATGCCATTGCTAGAGTAGTCTCACTATCACAACGGGTAGAAATAGGTGAAATTGGCTTAGGCCATAAAGGTACATCATAAAGCAAATTTCTTAACCATTCTGCTTCTTTAGATGCAGTGGCTAATACAATAAATTCTGCTGCTATGGTGGAATCAGTAATACATGTTTTTTTCTTGAAACCCCAAGAAATGGCTCATCCACCAAGAAAGAAGATCCATCCACTATTAGATGCATGATCTTCCAAACTTGTAATCCAACTAGCACACGAATACCCTTCTAAAACTGAAGGATATCCATTATAACACAATTCATAGTCAATAGTTTCCTTTGAGTACCTAAGTACTCTATTCAAATCTTGTCAATACAAACTACTTGGATTACTTGTGTACCTACTCAATTTTCCAACAGCATATACAATATCTGGCCTTGTACAAGTTATTTTGTACATAAGACAACCAATTAGACTTGCATATTTCAATTGATCAATTTTCCTACCAACATTAGATACTAATTTTATTTGAGGATCCATGGGTGTAGATGCTGGAATACAGTTGAAAAGATCAAACTTTTTAAGCACATTTTTAATGTAATGTGATTGTGATAAAGCTATAATGCATTCATCTCGGGTTATTTTAATCCTAAGAATAACATCTGCTACACCCATATCCTTCATAGCAAAGTTGTTTGACAAGAATTTCTTCTTCTTTTTTCTGTTTGTTTCAAATCCGTGCAAAAAATGAGCATGTCATCTACATATAAACAAATTATGACACCTTTTTCATTTTCAAATTTGCCATATATGCACTTATCGGATTCATTTATTTTATAGCCATTAGCTAAAACAATCTTGCCAAACTTTTGGTGCCATTGTTTTAGTACTTGTTTAATTCAATATAAAGATTTAACAAACATACATACCTTTTGCTATTGTCCTGGAATAACAAATCCTTCTGGTTGCTCCATGTACATTGTAAGGCCCAATTTTGGCCCGGGTCCGCATAAATAAAAATAAAGTCCAAATATAAATTCAAAGTCCAATTAGCAACCCAAATTACAAAATCAAGCCCAAACCCGAATACATACGGCCTAACACCAAAAAGAAAAGAAACCTAGGCATTCAGCCCTAGCACGAGCGCCGTAACGGCTTCCAGCGCCATTCTCCCCACGCCTCCATACGTTACGCCGTGCCACGTCACCGTACGGCCTCGCACCTGCAACAACCTACAGCAAACGCAACAAACAAGCAGAGGCAGACCAAACAACAGAAAGAATAGCAAGAAAGGACAGATTTTTCTGTAATTTTTCCTTTTAATTTATTCCGTTGTTTTCGGCCATAAAAAAAGGGCCATTTTTCAGCATCCAAAAAAAAAACACACACACACAGAATATCAATACAAACACTGTAAATGATTACACATTGAATGGATACAAAGAAATTTGGAAACACCGAAAGGTGATTTGCTGGGCTTCATTTTTCTCCTTTTACCAGTTATTTCTTTTTTATATTTATTTTTTAGTTCATTAATCGAAGAGAAGAGAATAGAGAAATAAAAAAAAGGAAGAGACGTACCTCGTGGCCGGATCTTTTCTCCCTCCGTCGTAATCAGAGTTGGAGCGAAGGTTTGGAGATCCTTTTTGAACGATCGTTGTACAGAGCAACGCAAAAAAAATACTTACCTTCGTGTGAGCGCCGTCAAAGCCTTATTTGCTCCGTCCAAATCGGAGTCTGATGAGATTTTGGGTTTGGAAGCGGCGGATGAGGGTGAGAGTATATGTATCTCGGTAATCCCGCCGTCGTTCTGGTTGGTTTCGTGGATACCGGAGAGGCTGGGTTTGGTTTTGGCCTGAGAACGACGCTGTGAATAGAGAGCACCTAGGTTTTTTTCTTTTAGATTTGTTTTGGATTTTAAACGGTGGCTAATTTAGGGTTTAGTTAGTTTTGTTTTATAACCAAAGAAACAATGCCGTTTTGAGCCTGCTTAAGTGGCTTTAAAACGACGCCGTTTAGAGGCTTGCGGCTCGCGCGGTGACCCGACCCAGGGAAGGATCCGCTCGTTTTGCCCTCTGTTGGGAAATTTGCGCAGATGGTCCTCTCTCTTTTGTAGCGTGTTCAAATCAATTTTTTTCTTTTTAATTTTCACCCTTTAATTTGATTTTCATTTTATTTTAGTCCATGCCGCAACGCTGCGTTTTGGAGGGTGGGAAATATTCCCCTTTCAGTCCCCCATGTCATTCACGCTTTGTAATTCGGACCTTTCCTTTTATTTATTTTAGATTTCTCCCCTGAATTACTGCTTTAATGCCAATTTAGTCCTCTGTTTTGTTATTATTGCTATAAAATTATTTAGTTCATTATTATTACTTTTGTTATTATTGGTATTACTATTATATTAGTTCATATATTTACTTTTTTTATATACGTAAATTAGTTTATTAAATACTGTTATTTTAATTTTTTTATCTAATATATTAGTATGTATTTTACGTTAATCTAATATTATCTATATATTTTTAATAATTTTATTTTCATGATACATTTTTTTAGTTTTTATGTATATATATACTTTCGTGTTTTAAAAGTCAAATAATATTTTTGTAATACTATTTCATAAGTATACATATGCACCATTTATACTAAATTAATTTTGTTGTATGTATACGCAATATATATTTGATTTCATATTACTATACATTTTTTTTACCTATTTCATATAATATGGATTTCTTTTTAAATACTCTATTATATATTTTGCTCATTTCAACTCTTTTTTATATTGCCATATATATTATTGTATGAAGTTTTTCGTTCTATCATTTATTTCAATTAACTTATATACATTATCTTATAAATTTTTATAATATTGACTGTAAAATTCATGCACATTTTACTTATTTTCATTGATATTTTATAATTCAAACCTTTGTGTATTTCGTTTGAATTCTTTTATTCATACAATTTTCAATTCTTTTCTTTGTTATGTTTTTGTATTAGTGTGCATGATGTTTCATTCGAGATTAATTTTCCAATTCGTTTAGCCTTTAATTGTTAATATTGGTGTGGATATATTATATGGGATTATTGCTTGTGTACGTATGTATTGTGTTGCTCATATACCTTTAAGGGTTATTTGTGTTCATTAGTGTATACTTTGGCCTACGAATTATTACCTCGCATTATACATTCCATGGCGTTTATTTCGCCTAGAAAGTTATGTTTAATACCATTTAGGTATCAAAACCAATTTATTCAAAAACTTTCAAGATAACGCAATACTCGAAATTTGGAATCCTCGAGAGAATTGAGCCCTAACGTATTAGGTTCCAATTTTCCTCGTTGAATCTAAATAATCGAGGATATGCTCTAATCAAAAAATAAATAAAAAGCTCGTTCTTGGGAATTCGACACGTTGTATCCTAACGCATTGGATACGACATGTTGTTTTCTCGAGACGGGGATCTTTCTAAAAAATGAAAATAAAGGCAATATTCGATATTTAGGATTTTGTAAAATCAAACCCTAACTTACTGGGTTTCGATTTCCTCATCTAACCTATAGAATCTAACATCCTTCTCAAAATGTACAGGTTTTAAAAGTCAAACTTAATTTTGAGGATTTGAAACGTTGCATTCTAACTTACTGAGTGTGACAATTTATTTCCTTGAAGTAAGTAAACCTTATTATCCAATTCATTTTATTCAAGATAAAAGGATCTATTTTAAAATATTTTCAAAGTTTCAACATTAAGACATTAAACAATCAATTCGGTACCAATTTTGGGCGTCACGAGGGTGCTAACCCTTCCTCGTGCGTAACTGACTCCCGAACTTGTTTTCTTAAAATTCGCAGACCTAAAATTATTTTCAAGGTGATCCGATCACACCTCGACAAAAGATCGGTGGCGACTCCCATTTTCATTTTTAAAAGTCGATCCCCGTTTTTTTTTTTAAAAAAAGTGGTTTCGACAGCTTGGTGACTCCACTAGGGACTTAGAGAGTCAGGCCGTGAAATTGATTGTTTTTGTCTTATTGTCAAAAATTAAAATTTTGATTTGAAAAATTACGATCTTCTCTTTGCATTTGTTTGTATGATTACTGTAAATTGAGCTCTATATTTTGGCATCATATTGCATAAAGACTATTTGGTCTTACCCTTCTAAGTGGGAGTGAGAAGGTACTCCTTCGTGAGGTTTTCACCTTAGTGCAGTATAGTGGATCACTTTCGGAATACATCCGTACCTATGTCTTCGTGAGATTTTCATCTCCGTGTAGCCATAGGGAAATGTATTCCCCTGAACCGAACTCGGTCTGTATGAGCCTATAATGGGTGAAGATCGAGGAATTTGCTGATTCGGGTACCTTAAATTTAGAGCCAAACAGCATATAGAAGACCTAGGAACTCATCCTAGGTATAGCCACTCCAACCCCTAGTAGTCACCCGACTAGGTACTTTTGTTTTCCTTGTTTGTACTAACCCCTTTTGTTGTGTTTTGATTATGATTGCATTGCATTTGCATTTTAGGAAAGAGACATTGATTCAAATCCAGTTACTAAATTAGAAAGCTTGTCATGGAATACAGATTCTTTGATAAAGTGGAAAACAATACGGCTGTCTGAATATATTCTGAGAAACACAAGAAGGGCGATGGAGGAGTTCGTGACCTTGTTTCATGGCCTGAGGATTCAAGGCGATTGCCTAAGAGCCTTCGACGTTCCAACTCCTTTGAAGAAGCTGACGAGCCTTATGAAGATGGGCAGATGATGGATTGCGACCAAGATCAAGAAAAGGAGCTAGCAGTGGCATCTATTAGAAATTGGCGAGATTATCACAAACATGTGGATGAAGGAAAATATCGATATTGTCTCTTGGAATATAAGGGCAAGGTCGTACATGCATCTGCTTTATGTAAAGGAATTTGCTTTCTAGTAAAGTTTTCTAAATGTAATTGAATCTAAATCAATGTCTCTCTAGGCATTTATTTCATGCATCTGCATTACATGCATTAAAATCTATTGAAAGAGTTTAATTGGGTAAATTTATTTCAGCTAATCTAGAAAGCCAACCAACAAAACCCCTTACGGTCCTCGTCGCAAAACTAAAGAAATGGATCAAAGATTAGAGAAACTGGAGCAAATGCAAAAAGATATGCAAGATCAGCTACAGAGGCAAATGAAGGAGCAAATGGAAAAGATTCAGCAAGACATGACACAAAAGGTGCTGGAATCTCAAAATGAAATGATGACTAAGCTGACGCAATTACTGACTAATAAAGTAAATAAGGGGAAAAGTCCTATGGTTAATGATGAAGAAGAAGGACCTCTATATCCTCCAAGTTTTACGCCTCCTCATGCGCAAGTTTAGACCGAGATGTACCCGTGCAAATCCTCAGTCACGATTATGCCTCAGCAGTTTTAGATCGTTGCCCTAATAAACTTCCAAAATGGACCGGGCTCTAACCTTGGCAATAACCCTGTTAATCTCGCTACCCCTGACTTCGATGAAATAGCTGAAAAGGACAAAGCAAATGAAGAATTGCCAAAACAGTAGGAAGATAGGTGTAAATGGTTGGAGGAAAAATTCAAAGCCTTGGAAAGTGCTGATAGTTATCACGGAATTGACGCTAAAGATCTGAGCTTGGTACCAGACTTAGTACTTCCTCCCAAATTCAAAATGCCTGAATTTGAAAAATACAATGGAACTAGTTGCCCCGAAGCTCACCTCACCATGTTCTGCAGAAGGATGACTGGCTACGTCAATAATGATAAACTGCTAGTACACTGCTTCCAAGACAGTTTGGTAGGGGCAGCGTCTAAATGATACAATCAATTGAGCCGTACCGAGATTAGTTCATGGAGGGACCTAACACAAGCATTCATGAGGCAATACAGTCATATAACGGATATTACCCCTGGTAGAACTACGTTACAAAACATGGAGAAGAAACCGAGCGAGAGTTTCAAGCAATACGCACAGAGATGGAGGGAGGTTGAAGTCCAGGTTCAGCCACCCCCTTGGAGAAAGAGACGACAATGCTCTTTATCAACACATTGTAGGCCCCGTTCATCACTCACATGTTGGGAAGTGCTTCGAAGAGTTTTTCAGACATAGTCATGAGCGGTGAAATGATTGAAAGTGCCGTGAGAAGTGGAAAGATTGATGCTGGGGAGAATAATTGAAGGTCAGACTTAAAGAAGGAAAACGGGGTGAGCAATGTGAACACTTACAACAAATCGATTACACAGCCAAGAAAGGTGATTGCTAGTCAGCAAGGTTCATCTAAACAAGAACCTTGTGTGAAATAAGGTACGGAGAACCTCCAGTTCACGCCAATTCCGATGACGTATAAGGAGCTGTATCAAAAGTTATTCGATGTGTACATTGTTTCCCCTTTCTACTCAAAACCCCCACAACCTCCGTACCCCAAATGGCACAATGCGAATGCATAGTGCGGATATTATGCGGGAAATACGGGGCATTCAATAGAGAATTGCATTGCCTTTAAAAAAGCGATTGAAAGGCTTATCAGTAGGGGCGTCGTCAAATTTGATGACGACTCCAGTGCGGGAAATCTATTACCCAATCATAATTGATGATGGAGTCAATGCAATGCATGAAGAAGAGTGAGAAATGTTCACATCAACGAAAAGCAAATGAAAAGGGACCTTGTTGGATGTCGGCCCTTATAAATCTAGAGTGTTCTAAGCAATTAGCTTGTGGAAGAAATCCCTTTAATTTTTAGAGCTTATTTAGAGTAATGTTCAGAACATTTTTGCTGTTTTTAGCCTAAAAATGATAGAAATTCCTTTGTGAAATAGGCTAATGTCTGAATGTTATTATTCTAATAAAATACATATTTGCATTCACTTTTGAGCCAATGTTCTTTCATTCTTTTTGAATAAATTATTTCTGATTATTTTCATTCTTTTGATTTTTTCCCACATTATTCATTCATTCATAATCATATTGTACAAATAATTGATCATGAATTTATACATTTTTTTGTACATTCTTCGGTACTTATTAGGGGTCCCCAAATATCAATGACATGAATGACACTGCTACAGACTCAGATTTTCCTTTTGAGTGAGGCTTGTGTTTAGACGGATCTCATGACTTTGGAAATGACATGGATCGTAGCTTATCTCTAAACTTGTTGAGGATGGTAGGACAAGAGGATAAACAGATCCTACCTCTCAAGGAATCATTAAAAATTGTGAGCTTGATGAAGACTAGAATTGACCTGACCACAAAGACGAAGCAAGACCTTGTTGGGTTATCTCTAGAGTTCAAAGATGTTTTTGTTTGATCATACCAGGATATGCCTGGGTTAACCACTAATAATGAAACCTGCACAACAGCACCGTACAGCCCAATTTTCCCCAATCCCACTACCTAAAATTTCAGGCCCAATATCTAGCCCAAGAACCCAACCAAAACCCAAGCCCAAATGTTAAGGGTCAAACTAAGGTTTCAGCTTTTCTGAAACCCTAGTGCTGTCGCCGCCGTGTCAGAGCAAGTGGCACACCTGCCGCCGTCCCATTCCCACTTGCCCCACTTGCCGCCTCAATTACCTGCAAAACAAAAAAAAGAAAAACAAATCACAGCAACAGGAAAATGGGATCTTTGTTTTTATTTTTCGGTATAAAAGAACCGGTTGTAAAAAAATTGGGAGGCTTTTCTTTTTTTCATCTCTCCTTCTTGTAACAGACGCATATCAATCAAAAAAATAAAAAGGCAAAAGTTTGAATAGATCCAAGGCAAATAAGGTGCTTAGATCTCTGTTTTCATTTTTTTTATTTATTTTTCTTTATTTTCCCCTTCGAAAATACATATATCTACTTTCTTTACTCTTTTTTTTAAAAAAAAAACAATACATATATAAATATACAAATAAATTAGAAATAAAAAAGGAGAGAAAAAATTTACCTTTTTTGTGCAACGATGTCGACGGTGGCTCTCCTCGCCAGATTCTGGGCTGAGGGGGAAAGAGAGAGAGACTTGAGAGGAAAATTTTCTGGTTTTTTTTGGAGAATAAGAGAAAAATGAAAATTTAAAAATAAATTGGTTTTTATAAAGAGAATAAAACGGTGCCGTTTTAGGCCTCCCCTTTGACCCGCGCGGTGACCCGACCCAGGGGGAAGGATCCACACGTTTTGCTGTCGGGGGATATTTTCGCCATAGGTCCCATTTCCTTTGTGGCGTGTTCGATGTTATCCTTTTTATTGTTGATTTTGGCCACATAAAATTTTCTTCTGTTTTAATCTAGTCCAGAGACCATGAGCACGGGCCTACCAGAACGATGCCGTTCCATCAACAGGGAATATTGCCTTTCAAGTCCCCTTCCTGTTGCGCGCGTCGCGATTTAATCCCTTTTTTATTTTTGATTTCGCCCCTTAAGATTTTGTTTATTTTCAATTTAATCCTTTTTTGTTTTTGTTATTTTACTGTTAAACTAACTATTTTAATCTTGTTATTACTATTATATTATACCATTAGCCTTAAACTATTATTGTTATATTTTTATTTTTACTTTTATTTTATTTTATTTATTTTATATATATATACATACTTACATATATTATTATTTATACTTTATATATACACCCGTATACACATACACACTTGCACATTTATATCTCATGATTTTAAATATATATACATATGTTCTTCTTATTTTTATTTTTACGTATATACACATATATATCTTTTATATTTTTATAGTTTTATACATTTTCTTTTTTTATTTCTTTATTTACATTTTCATTATTTAGAACTAATGTTTTGATTTTATTGCTTATATGCTTGCGATTGTGTATTATATTAGTTTGTCTTTGTATTTATTTTACTTCGTAGTCTTCGCTCATATTATTTATGCTCATCATCGTATTCATTTTTGTTCGCATATTGACACCGTATTTTATTTCATATTAGATTAATTTTATTTGATGTATAAATTATGGTTTTATTTGAATAAGCAAAATCTCGTGTTTAGATTTGCGAAGGTCGTACCCTAACTTACTGGGTTTCGATTTTCACAATAAATCTAAATAGACGAATTTTTTTAACTCAAGTTTTTAAACGATCTCGGGAATTAAGAAAAGATCGTGTCCTAACTTACTGGGCATAATCCTTTTTTTAAAACCCGAGATAATTAAATGTCTTTTTAAATAAGTAAATTTTTCGGCATGTATTCTTCTATCGGGAATTCGATACGTTGTGTCCTAACGCATTGGATATGACATGTCATTTTCTCGAGATGAGGATTTTTCTAAGATAATAAAGGCAATATTTTGTGTTTGGAAATTCGAGGAAATGTGCCCTAATGTGCTCGGTTTCGATTTCTCATTTGACCAAATAGCCAAATATCCTTTTAAATATTAATCCATGTCATTCAAGTTTTTTTTAAGATCGTATTTTAAATCTCTTTAAAGTTTTTAGTTTTTCGACACTAAGACATTAAGTAATCAACTAGGTACCAATTTTGGGCCTATCGAGGGTGCTAGTCCTTCCTCATGCGTAACCGACTGCCAAACTTGTTTTTGAATTTCGTGGACCAAAACCGTTGTTTTAATAAAATCAAATCGTTTATTAAAAATAACCACTTTTCAAGGTGACCCGATCACACCTTATCAAAAAGGATTGGTGGCGACTCCCGTTTCTTTCGTTTTCATTTTTAAAATCCAAGTCGACCCCGTTTTCATCAAAAAAATGGTGTCAACAAGCGCGATATCAGAAATTTACAGTATGAACGATGCAATTCTTTGCAGGGGCCAATGCCTTTCTCGTTGACTCATCATAGCTTTGCCCATTGGAAGTCGAGTTTCTATCTCTTTAAGTTTTTCGTTGGATTTTATCCTGATTGAAGAGGAAGATCCAAAGTTTTCTGTCGTAGTTTTGCCCCAGAAGGCTCTATGAAAGAAATCAGGTACTGAAGAAGATTTTTCACATACAAGATGAAAGTGGAAGATCTTATGTGGAGGACTTTAGAATAACATAGATTCTGTTCGAAAATGATGACCAGGACTTACCTAATCCTATAAATTCAGACTCAAACGAAAAATTTAAAAAATAAAAAAATCAAAAAAGTCAAAGTCAAAAATAAGAGAAAAAGAAAGAAAGAAAAGAAAAAAAAAAGAAAAAAGAAAGGTCAAGGCGAAAACCCGCAAAAGGCGCTTTGACCAATGGTGGATTTGAGTTGAAAACCCGAAAATGGCGACTCAAATTTTGAGCAAAATAGGGCATGGACATCACCATTATCGAAGACTTCTAATGGGCATGACTTCATTTTTGAGATCATTAGAGGCTGCTTCACACACCAATGTCATCATATGCCGATATTAAATTCCAAAGAAGATTTTATTGGATAATGCGTTGAGCTTGAACAACAACACGAGAGCTGAGGTCTGAAATCAATTCTAAAGCAGACACCACATTTTGTCACCAAATTGCCTAGAGGTGAACAAGGACTGGCATGGGAAATTACCATTTGCCCTCATTGCTTGTCGACCATCTGTACTGGGGCAACACCTCTCTTTGGTTTACAGGGTTGAGGTAGTTTTAACCTATTGAAATCCCCACTCTCCGGATATTAGTTGAGCTAAGAGAAGAATGGATACAATTGCGATGTGATCACTGATCAGTTCAGCCTGATAAAGAAAAGGGCTAAAAGCTACTTCAGCACGGTCAGATGTATCAAAGGCGAATGATGCAAGCCTGCAACCAAAAGGATCGACTTAGAGATTTTCATAAGGTGAACCTAATGATGAGAAAGATTCTTCCTCAACGAAAGGATTCTAGAGGGAAATGAATGCCAAACCAGGAATGTCCCTATGTCGTTAAAAAGACCTTTTTCAAATGAGCACTGATCCTGAGTGGGATTGTTAATCATATAAACTTGGATCCAGTCAAGAAATACGTTGTTTAAAGAAGAAGAAAGGACCAAGGTGAAAACTCGCAAAAGACACTTCGAGTAAAAAACATGAAAAAATGAAAATGAAAAATGAAAAAAAATGAAAAGTAAAAATGGAGAGGCTAAGGGGAAAACCCGCAAATGGCGCCTTAGGCCAAAGGGGATTTGAATTGAAAACCTGAAAAGGACGGCTCAAATATCAATCAGAATGGGGCATGTGGTAATCTTGTTATGCCTGAATCAATAGAAAAGGGTAGGTGACGTCTTGGGGCATTGACAAAACACTGAAGATCTTCTAAACACGTGTCAAACTCAAAATGGTCTTCAGAAAGTTTGTATAGAGAAGTTCAAGCTGCGATATCTGGGGCACCCAATTTTCATTTTATTTATATTGAATTTATTGTTCTTGGAATACTTTTTCTTTTCCAAGATATACATTCCCAATCAATTTCTTTATTACCCTTCTTTACTATTTTTGATAATTTATTCCTTTCGAGCTATGCTCAGAACCAACTTTATTTTTATCCATTGTTATGACCCTTTTTGCAAGCATGTTGCATTGGAATAATGATTAATGGACTAATAGAACTTTCACAAAGGAAGTTTTGTATATTACTCTGAAAAGTTTCTAAATAATATAGGAACTTGAAACAGGACTATTTTTTAGAGCATACCAAATTTAAAGGGTGGAAATTTGAGAAGGAAGAGTCTAAATTTGGACTATCTCTTTGGATTTTGTTGTCAAATGAATTGATTGAACAAAATGACAAAATGTCACGTTATTGACAAAGCTTAAATGAACAAGAAAGCAATAATCATCAGGCAATAGGAAGAGGTTACCTCGGAGAAGAGAGCCCTCATTTGCACATGAGTACGACACATTGGGAATGGTGTGAGGAACTTGAACGATTTAGGTCCCGTATCCTTGATTTGTGATAAGAGAGGATTGAGGAAAAGCCACATATTTCTACCCTTGGATTGCAGTGGGAGAATGATGGTACAAGTTTTGCGCCCTAATGAATTAAACTTGGAGGTTCACAGTGGGGGGCAACCTGGCTAAATGTTTTTCAGAAAGGTCAGTCGAGCAAGAAGGCGTTATAGCACGTCAGTCACAAAGCCTTTGTAACACCCCCTACCCGTATCCGTCGCCGGAATAAGATACGAGGTATTACCAAATTTTACTGAAAATTTTTTTTAACTCAATATAACCCGTTTATAAATATCTACTCTTCCCTAAAATTTTAAAACCGAGACCAATCCAACAGAACCAATCCATTTCAAAATATTTTCAAGATAGATTTACCGTATTCATAAGGTAATCTTATCACATACCAAAACCAAAATTTGTTAGCCATATTAATGGCTAACCATACATTCATTCCACATTAACATCTACTTCACTAGCTTATACATGCCATTGATTTCCAAAATAAAGTTTCTTTATGTACCGAGATCTTGAGGTAGAGAGTGATTTGTCTCTGACCAAATCCGACCTCCGAGCTCTTAACTCTACAAACAGGGGAAAAAGAAACAGGGTAAGCACTTTGTGCTTAGTAAGCTCATGTAACAGGAATTATACTTACCTAATATATTATTTTTTTATTCAATGCAATAAACATTCATACATCCATTCGATTCATTATTCCCCTATCATGCACAAACTCAACATTCAAATTAGTCCAATAATTTTCACGTATCAATAATATATATCATGATTGATGAGCTCATCAATTCCATGATTTCCATTTCCTTGTTATTTTTCCATATTTACCCCGTTGAACTACTTGGAATTTCGATGGATTTTCAAAGGTACACTTTAGTGTACAATTTCGGGTCCGTCAATTCATATTCATGTGCGCACATTTCCATTTCAGAGAGCACACTCCCACGAACCTCATCCTTACAGCGGGATTACCAGTCCAGGCTAAATCCCCTGTAATATAAACTCACAGAGTATTGTCGGGATTACCAGTCCAGGCTAAATCCCCTGCAATGACAATTACTCTAATGAGCTTGGATCTGAATTACCAGTCCAGGCTAAATTCAGACCCTAATTCAGATTACCCGTCCGAGCTAAATCCATTTTCCACATATTCTTTGGGAGGGCTATATCAGGATAGGATCACCCGTCCGGGATAGATCCATTTTACCGTCAATTCCTTTTCAGAGATCCATCGAATTTTCCTTTCATTCAACCGAGATTTATTTCCTCTTTTCATCAAGAATATCAATACTTCATCAATTTTCATACAATAAACATCCAAATCATATTCATATCAATAACAAACATTTCAAGCATTTAAGAATATAATTCAAGTTACATGAACTTACCTCGACACTTGTTCGTAACTAAAAATCTACTAATCTCGAACTTTATCTTTTCCTTGATCTTGCTTCGTATTTGAATTTTCCGGATATAAATAAATAAATTTAATCATTAATCTAATACTTTTCATGTTCATATGTAACATTCTCTATAATTCCATTATTATTTGTAGTGCATTCAAAGCTGTCTCACTAAGTCACAGTCCCTAAATTATTTATATCTTGAGCTACGGAACTCCAAATCAAGATCCGTTAATTTTACCTAAAACTAGACTCACATATATTCTTACCATAAAATTTTTAGAATTTTTGGTGTAGCCAATAAGTACATTTTATTCTTTAAAGTTTCTCCTATTTCACTTGTTGACAGTTCCGACCCCTCTTCACTAAAAATTAATTATCTCATTGTACACAATTCGGATGATGTTTCCATTTGTTTCATATGAAAATAGACTAATTAAGGATTCTAAGAATATAAATTATAACTCATAATCATTTTTTTACAATTTTTAATGATTCTACAAAGTCAGAAAAGGGGAACCCAAATTCATTCTGACCTTGTCTCACAAAATCTATTATATCTCATGATTTACAATTTCATTGATTAAACCATTTCTTCTATGAGAAACTAGACTCAACAAGATTTAATTTCATATTTTATTCATCCTCTAATTCGATCTCTACAATTTTTGGTGAATTTTCAAAGTTGGACTACTGCTTCTGTCCAAAACTGTTTTAGTGTATGATGTTAATTACCATTTTTCCCTAAACTTTCAATACATGATAATTTCATCCCTGCTCAATTAACCTCTCAATTGAGCTGATTTTTTTCAATTAACATTTTATCCCATCACTTTAAACTACTTCATAAGCTTTGGAAATCAGAATTTTAATAATAGTCTTTAATTCCAAACTTTTTCACAATTAGGTCCTATAAATCAATTTCTATTGAAATTACCTAATAAAATCATCTCATAAACAAATTAAAGCTTCAATTTCATCCTATTTCATCATCAATTTCCAGCACATATACATAGCAACTTTCAAATTCATTCATAAAATCAAAATCTAATGAATTTAGTAATAGGACCTAGTTGTAAAAGTCTTAGAAACACAAAAATTACAAGAAAAAGGCAAGGATTAACTCACTTGGTGCAAAAATTATGAAAACCAGCTTTAAGAAAGCCTTAGGACGTTTTTGGCTGATGAGAATGCAGAAAATATGAAGAGAATTCTAGATATTCCACTTTAGTCCTAACTTTTAAAGCAATTTTTGCAATATTCTAATTTTACCCTTAATTCTTCAATTCTCCTGATTTTTCTCAGCGTATGCCACCCAAAATATCTCCTTTTGGGGTTATTTTCAATTTATGTCCCTTCTCATTTAACAATTGAGCTATTTAATCCTTCTAGTAACTTTTACACCTTTTCAATTTAGTCCTTTTTACATAATTGACTATCCAAACATTAAAATTTTCTAACGAAATTTTTATACCATATTACTAATATTTCATAATTATTTATAAAATTAATTTTGACTCGGTTTTATGAGATCAAAGTCTCGATACCTTATTTTTACCCAATTTTTTCAATAATTTCTTTTTCTAACTAACCACTAAATCGGTAAAATTTTTCTATCGATATTTTCATACGATTTACCTATAATATCAATATTCATGCAAAAAAATATTAAAATAAATTTATCTTTAAATCGAATTTGTGGTTACGAAACCACTATTCCGATAACTTTGAATTTGGGCCATTACAACTCTCCCCCTTTAAGGATTTTCGTCCTCGAAAATCTTACCAGTAAAGAGGTTCGGGTATTGTTTCCTCATTGCCTCCTCCGGTTCCCATGTCGCTTCCTCTATCCCGTGCTTTTGCCATAATACTTTCACCAAATTTATCTTTTTATTTCTAAGCTCCTTTGTTTCCCGTGCCAATATCTTGACTGGTTCTTCATTGTAAGTCATATCCGGCTGAATCTCCACTTCTGTCGGAGAAATAACATGTGAAGGATCTGATCGATACCGTCGTAGCATAAACACATGAAAAACATTATGAATTCTATCTAGTTCCGGTGGTAACGCCAATCTATAAGCAACCGGTCCAATTCTTTCTATGATTTCATATGGCCTGATAAATCTTGTACTCAATTTACCTTTTCGACCGAATCGGAGAACTTTCTTCTAAGGAGACACGTTTAAGAATACATTATCACCCACCTGAAATTCAATCTCTTTTCATTTAAGATCAGCATATGACTTCTGACGATCGGAAGCTGCTTTTAGACTATCTTGAATCACCTTGACTTTTTCTTCTGTTTCCCGGATCAAATCAACCCCATGCATCTTCCTTTCACTAAGCTCTGTCAAATATAATGGTGTTCTACATTTTCTACCATACAAAGCTTCATACGGAGCCATTTTAATACTGGACTGATAACTGTTATTGTAAGCAAATTCAATCAAAGGTAGATACCTTTCCCAATTACGTTCAAACTCTAATATACAACATCGAAGCATATCTTCCAATACCTGAATTATACGCTCAGATTGGCCATCTGTCTGAGGATGAAATACAGTGCTGAAATACAACTGAGTACCAAAGGCTTCTTGCAATTTGTCCCAGAAACGAGATGTAAATCGAGGATCTCTATCTGATATAATGGAGATTGGCACTCCATGTAGCCTGACAATCTCAGATATATATAGTTCAGCCAATTTATCTAGAGAATAATCCATATGTACCGGGATAAAATGTGCTGATTTTGTTAATCGATCAACGATCACCCAAATGGCATCTTTCTTTCTCGGTGACAATGGTAATTCTCACACAAAATCCATAGTAATTCTTTCCCATTTCCATTCCGGCATAGTAATTGGCTGGAGCAATCCTGAAGGTACCTGATGTTCAGCTTTGACTTGTTGATATGTCAAACATCTTGATACAAACTCAGAAATATCACGTTTCATACCTGGCCACCAGTACATCTTCTTCAAATCATTATACATTTTATTACCTCCCGGATGTACGGACATAATACCACTGTGTGCCTCATGTAAAATCTTCTGTATAAGCTCTGAATTCTTCGATATACATACTCTGCCTCTGAATAATAAACAACCATCAGTCCCAATCTGAAATTCTGAATCATTACCTAACTCACATTGTACCTGTTTAGCCTGTAACTTCTCATCGTTTTTCTGAGCTTCATATATTTGTTGTAGAAATGTCGGTTTAACTCTCAACTCAGCTACGGCTGAACCATCATCAACCAAAGATAATCGGGCATTCATAGCTCGTAAAGCAAATATAGATTTTCGACTCAGAGCATCAGCTACAACATTAGCCTTACCCAGATGGTAATCAATAACCAAATCATATCTTTTATCAGTTCAAGCCACCTACGTTGTCTCAAATTCAGATCTTTCTGTGTCATCAGATATTTTAGAGTTCTATGATCAGTATAAATATAACATTTCTCACCATACAAGTAATGCCGCCATATTTTTAATGCAAATACAATAGCAGCTAATTCAAAATCATGCACCGGGTAATTTCTTTCATGTGTCTTAAGTTGTCTCGAAGCATAAGCTATAACTTTACCTTCTTGCATCAAGACACAACCTAAACCATTTAATGATGCATCACTATAAATAATAAATTCTTTACCCGATTCAGGTTGTACCAACACAGGTGCTTTCGTCAGCAAATTTTTCAATCGATCGAAACTCTGCTGGCATTCATCAGTCCACTCGAATTTAACATCTTTCTGTAATAAACGGGTCATCGGAAAAGCTATCATAGAGAACCCTTGTACAAATCTCCGATAATAACCAGCTAAACCCAAGAAACTTCTAACTTCAAATACATTATTTGGTGGACTCCAATTGGCAATAGCTGAGATTTTACTCGGATCTACCCTGATGCCTTCCGCGGATACAATACGTCCGAGAAAACCCACTTCTCGAAGCCAAAATTCACATTTACTGAATTTAGCATATAGCTGCTTTTCTCGTAGAATTTGCAACATAATTCTCAAATGTTCTGCATGCTCATTTTCGTCTTGAGAATAGACCAAGATATCATCAATAAAAACTACCACAAACCTATCTAAGTACGGTCTGAATATCCGATTCATCAAGTCCATAAATACTGCAGGTGCATTAGTCAGCCCAAACGGCATAACCAGAAACTCATAATGCCCATACCTAGTTCTGAAAGTTGTTTTTGGTACATATGGCTCTTTTACCCGTAACTGATAATAACCTGATCGAAGATCAATCTTTGAAAATACAGTGGCACCCTTCAACTGGTCAAACAGGTCATCAATCCGAGGCAATGGGTACTTATTCTTTATAGTGACTTTGTTGAGCTGTCGGTAGTCGATACACAATCTCAAAGACCCGTCCTTCTTTTTCACAAATAGAACCGGAGCACCCCAAGGTGAATGACTCGGTCGAACAAAACCCCTGTCAACAAGTTCTTGCAACTGTGTCTTTAACTCCTTTAATTCTGTAGGAGCCATACGATACGGAGATATGGAGATTGGAGTAGTTCCCGGAATCAAATCTATAGAAAATTCCACTTCTCTTTCTGGTGGCAACCCCGGTAATTCCTCTAGAAACACATCAGAAAATTCACATACAACTGGCACTGCCTGGATCTTTGACTTAGATACCTTAGTGTCTAACACATATGCCAAATAAGCATCACACCCTTTTCTGATACACCTCTGAGCTGTTAGCACTGAAATCACATTAGATAATTCCTCTGTCTGATCAGATTTAACCCGAAGTAATTCTCCATTCTGACACTTCAATACAATATATTTCTGTCTACAGTTTACTACTGCATCATGCTGAGTTAGCCAGTCCATACCCAATATCACATCGAACTCATCAAAAGGAAGTAACATCAAGTCAGTCGAGAAACAATAACCTCTTACCATCAGTGGACAATTTTTACAAACTTTATCCACCATCACAAACTGGCCCAGGGGGTTCGAGACTTTAACCACAAATTCAGTAGGTTCAACAGATAAATTTTTAACAAATACTAATTTTGTGCATATGTACGAATGTGTAGAACCAGGATCAATCAATGCAGTAATATCAGTATCAAGTAAAAAAATGTACCAGTAATAACATCAGGTGCTGAAGCATCTTCTCTAGCACGGATGGCATAAGTCCTAACAGGTGCTCGTGCCTCTGGCCTGCCTGCAGTATCTCTCGTATCTCCTCGGCTACCACCGACATCACCAGATGGTCGAGGTGGTCTACCCCTCGAAACTGGATTACTAGGCTTTGATGTCTGTTCAACTTCTTTTTCACCCATTTCTGGACAATATCTGAGGATATGGTCGAAAGAACCACATCGGTAACAAGCCCTACTCTTTAATCGGCATTCACCAAAATGAGTTTTATTACAATACTAGCATCTTGGCTTAAGGGTACCAACACTGCCAACACTGGTCACTGATGGAGTGGAAGGTCTTGGATTAGTGCGTTGAAAACCTCTCTCTCTACCCAAATACCCAGTGGCTGAGGGAGAACGATCCTGGTATTTCTTCAATTTCTTTGAAGCAGAAAACTGGGATTTTTCTATCGATATTTTACTGAAAACCCGAGCTTTTCTTTTAGCTTGTTTCTTTTCTTTGCTCAGTTCTTCTGCTTTATAAGCTCGCTCTGCAAGGGTAGCAAACTCTCGGATTTCAAAAATTCCGATCAGTAGCTTAATCTCTTCATTCAACCCTTCTTCAAATTGTTTGCACATCTCGGCTTCTGATTTTACCCATTCTCGAGCATATTTGCTCAATCGGACAAATTCTTTTTCATACTCAGATACCGATCTGTTGCCCTGTTTCAGCTCAAGAAATTCTATTCTCTTCTAATCAAGGAACCTCTGACTGATATATTTCTTTTTAAATTCGTTCTGAAAGAACTCATAGGTAATCTCTTCTTTCGGAACCACCGAAGCTTTAGTATTCCATCAGTGGCAAGCTGTATCTTTTAGCAATGATACTGCACATTTCAGACACTCTTCTGGTGTGCAAGATAATTCCTCCAAAACCCGAATAGTATTCTCTAACCAAAACTCAGCCCGTTCGGGATCATCATTAACTGTAGCTCTGAATTCCTCTGCTCCATATTTTCTAATTTTATCAACCGGAGCTTTCCCTTTTCTGATAGATTCGGCACCTGTACCCTGCGAAATCTCGAGAACCGATGGAGGAGGAGGAGGGGGAGCTTGAGTTTGCTGCACTACAGGGTTAGTTCTTATATACTGAGTAAACCATTCATTCATCATTTGATAGAAGGCCATTTTAGCTTCTTCATTTTGGTCCCTTGCCTCGGACCTTCTACTACTAGTAGCTTCAGCTTCTCTTTGTTGTGAAGCCAGAGCATGACTCCCGGCTTCTTCGGGTTGAACTCGGTCGGCAGACATTTACTATAAGAAAATCACATTTCAAATGGTCAGGAGATATCACACTATCAATAATAATTTAAATGGCATGTATAGCTAATCTCATATTTGCTACATCGGTCCGAGAACCGGCTAAACCGTAGCTCTGATACCAACAAATGTAACACCCTCTACCCGTATCCGTCGTCGGAATAGGATACGAGGTATTACCAAATTTTACTGAAAATTTTTTTAACTCAATATAACCCGTTAATAAATATCTACTCTTCCCTAAAATTTTAAAACCGAGACCAATCCAACAGAACCAATCCATTTCAAAATATTTTCAAGATAGATTTACTTTATTCATAAGGTAATCTTATCACATACCAAAACCAAAATTTGTTAGCCATATTAATGGCTAACCATACATTCATTCCACATTAACATCTACTTCACTAGCTTATACATGCCATTGATTTCCAAAATAAAGTTTCTTTATGTACCGAGATCTTGAGGTTGATAGTGTGATGTGTCTCTGACCAAATCCGACCTCCGAGCTCTTAACTCTACAAACAGGGGAAAAAGAAACAGGGTAAGCACTTTGTGCTTAGTAAGCTCATGTAATAGGAATTATACTTACCTAATATTTTTTTTATTCAATGCAATAAACATTCATACATCCATTCAATACATTATTCCCCTATCATGCACAAACCCAACATTCAAATTAGTCCAATAATTTCCACGTATCAATAATATATATCATGATTGATGAGCTCATCAATTCCATGATTTCCATTTCCTTGTTATTTTTCCATATTTACCCCGTTGAACTACTTGGAATTTCGATGGATTTTCAGAGGTACACTTTAGTGTACAATTTCGGGTCCGTCAATTCATATTCATGTGCGCACATTTCCATTTCAGAGAGCACACTCCCGCGAACCTCATCCTTACAGCGGGATTACCAGTCCAGGCTAAATCCCCTGTAATATAAACTCACAGAGCATTGTCGGGATTACCAGTCCAGGCTAAATCCCCTGCAATGACAATTACTCTAAGGAGCTTGGATCTGAATTACCAGTCCAGGCTAAATTCAGACCCTAATTCGGATTACCCGTCCGGGCTAAATCCATTTTCCACATATTCTTCGGGAGGGCTATATCAGGATAGGATCACCCGTCCGGGCTAGATCCTTTTTACCGTCAATTCCTTTTCAAAGATCTATCGAATTTTCCTTTCATTCAACCAAGATTTATTTCCTCTTTTCATCAAGAATATCAATACTTCATCAATTATCATACAATAAACATCCAAATCATATTCACATCAATAACAAACATTTCAAGCATTTAAGAATATAATTCAAGTTACATGAACTTACCTCGACACTTGTTCGTAACCAAAAATCTACTAATCCCGAACTTTTTCTTTTCCTCGATCTTGCTTCGTATTTGAATTTTCCAGATATAATAAATAAATTTAATCATTAATCTAATACTTTTCATGTTCATATGTAACATTCTCTATAATTCCATTATTATTTGTAGTGCATTCAAAGCTGTCTCACTGAGTCACAATCACTAAATTATTTATATCTTAAGCTACGGAACTCCAAATCAAGATCTGTTAATTTTCCCTAAAACTAGACTCACATATATTCTTACCATAAAATTTTCAGAATTTTTAGTTTATCCAATAAGTACAGTTTATTCTTTAAAATTTCCCCTGTTTCACTTGTTGACAGTTCCGATCCCTCTTCACTAAAAATTAATTATCTCATTGTACACAATTCGGATGATGTTTCCATTTGTTTCACCTGAAAATAGACTCATTAACGATTCTAAGCATATAAATTATAACTCATAATCATTTTTTTATAATTTTTAATAATTTTACAAAGTCAGAACAGGGGAACCCCAATTCATTCTGACCTTGTCTCACAAAATCTATTATATCTCATGATTTACAATTCCATTGATTAAACCATTTCTTCTATGAGAAGCTAGACTCAACAAGCTTTAATTTCATATTTTATTCATCCTCTAATTCGATCTCTACAATTTTTGGTGAATTTTCAAAGTTGGACTACTGCTGCTGTCCAAAACTGTTTTAGTGTATGATGTTAATTACAATTTTTCCCTAAACTTTCAATAAATGATACTTTCATCCCTGCTCAATTAACCTCTCAATTGAGCTGATTTTTCTCAATTAACACTTTATCTCATCACTTTAAACTACTTTATAAGCTTTGGAAATCAGAATTTTAATACTAGTCTTTAATTCCAAACTTTTTCACAATTAGGTCCTATAAATCAATTTCTATTGAAATTACCTAATAAAATCATCTCATAAACAAATTAAAGCTTCAATTTCATACTATTTCATCATAAAATTCCAGCACATATTCATAGCAACTTTCAAATTCATTCATAAAATAAAAAACTAATGAATTTAGTAATAGGACCTAGTTGTAAAAGTCTTAGAAACACAAAAATTACAAGAAAAAGGCAAGGATTAACTCACTTGGTGAAAAAATTATGAAAAACCAGCTTGAAGAAACCCTTAGGACGTTTTTGGCTGATGAGAATGCAGAAAATATGAAGAGAATTCTAGATATTCCACTTTAGTCCTAACTTTTAAAGCAATTTTTGCAATATTCCAATTTTACCCTTAATTCTTCAATTCTCCTGATTTTTCTCAGCGTATGCCGCCCAAAATATCTCCTTTTGGGGTTATTTTCAATTTATGTCCCTTCTCATTTACAATTGAGCTATTTAATCCTTCTAGTAACTTTTACACCTTTTCAATTTAGTCCTTTTTACATAATTGACTATCCAAACATTAAAATTTTCTAACGAAATTTTTCTACCATATTACTAATATTTCATAATTATTTATAAAATTATTTTTGACTCGGTTTTACGAGATCAAAGTCTCGATACCTTATTTTTACCCAATTTCTTCAATAATTTATTTTTCTAACTAACCACTAAATCGGTAAAATTTTTCTATCGATATTTTCATATGATTTTCCTATCATATCAATATTCATGCAAAAAAATATTAAAATAAATTTATCTTTAAATCAGATTTGTAGTTACGAAACCAGTATTCCGATAACTTTGAATTTGGGCCATTACAGCCTTAATAAACTTTAAGTAATGACAACCTAAGCGGGATCATTCTCGGAAAAATAAAATTCTGCATTCATGCAAACACCATTCACACATGGCTAGTTAGGAGCATTTGATTCATTTTGATCATGCCATCCTAATAATTAGACATGATTAGGTTCATTGTACAGGTCATGTTCCCCGGAGAACAGATCAATGAAGACAACTGATCTTGCCTTCCTGTCTTGACAGCGAAGCAGATCGAAGACACAAACCTTGCCTCTCTCGGTTGTAGCGGAGCTGGTTAAAGACAACAGATCTTGCCTTCCTGCCTTGACAGTGAAGCAGATCGAAAACACAAACCTTGTCTCTCTCAGTTGTAGTGGAGTTGGTTGAAGACAGTAGATCTTGCCTTCCTGTATTGATAGCGAAGCAGATTGAAGACACAAGCCTTGCCTCCCTCGGTTGTAGTGGAGCTAGTTAAAGATAGCAAATCTTGCCTTCCTGCATTGACAGCGAAGCAGATCGAAGACACAAGCCTTGCCTCCGTCGGTTGTAGTGGAGCTGGTTGAAGACAACAGATCTTGCCTTCCTGCATCGACTGTAAAGCAGATCAAAGACACAAGCCTTGCCTCCCTGGTTGTAGTGGAGCTGGTTGAAGATAGCAGATTTTGCCTTCCTGCATCGCCAGCGAAGCAGATCGAAGACACAAGCCTTGCCTCCCTCGATTGTAGTAGAGCTGGTTGAAGACAGCAGATCTTGCCTTCCTGTATAGACAGGGTAGCAGATCGAAGACACAAGCCTTGCCTCCCTCAGTTGTAGTGGAGCTGGTTGAAGACGGTGAATCTTATCTTCCCTAGGAGTAGGGAAACAGATCTAAGCCACTAGTCCTATCTCCCTAGTTAGCAGTGGGATAGGTTGGAAATTGCAGATCTTATCTCCCTAAGCAGTAGTGGAGCAGATCGAAGATGGCGGATTTTACCTCCCTGTAGTTACAGTGGAGTACATTGAAGCCAGTAATTCTATCTCCCTGGTTGGCAGTGGAATAGATCGAAGATCCAGTCTCATCTCCCTGAAGTTGCAGTGGAGCAGACAGAAGAAACAAATCTTATCTCCCTGAAGTTGCAGTGGATCGAATTACAACCACAGATCTCATCTCCCTGAAGTTGTAGTGGAATGGATTACAACCTCAGATCTTATCTCTTTGAATTTTTAGTAGAACAAATCGCATTAAGTCTTGCCAACTAGAGATAGCAAATTTTGTTCCTTTTAGAAAGCTACAAGCTACAAATCCTATCTTCCTGATATTGCGGTGGAGTGGATCGAAGCACCAATTCCTAGACCTCTGAAGATGCAGTAGGATGGAATGAGGCTACTGGAAAAAGAAGAGCACCAAGGTCCAATATGATCGGGCAAAATTGGCCTTTTTAAGTATTTGCTCTGTTCTTGTTACATGACAACGAGCAAAGAGGGGCAGCTGTAAGGCCCAATTTTGGCCCGGGTCCGCATAAATAAAAATAAAGTCCAAATATAAATTCAAAGTCCAATTAGCAACCCAAATTACAAAATCAAGCCCAAACCCGAATACATACGGCCCAACACCAAAAAGAAAAGAAACCTAGGCATTCAGCCCTAGCACGAGCGCCGTAATAGCTTCCAGCGCCATTTCTCACGCCTCCACGCGTTACACCGTGCCACGTCACCGTACGGCCTCGCACCTGCAACAACCTGCAGCAAACGCAACAAACAAGCGGAGGGAGACCAAACAACAGAAAGAATTGCAAGAAAGGATAGATTTTTCTGTAATTTTTCCTTTTAATTTATTCTGTTGTTTTCGGCCATAAAAAATGGCCATTTTTCAGAATCCAAAAAAAACACACACACACAGACACAGAATATCAATACAAACACTGTAAATGATTACGCATTGAATGGATACAAAGAAATTTGGAAACACCGAAAGGTGATTTGCTGCGCTTCATTTTTCTCCTTTTACCAGTTATTTCTTTTTTATGTTTATGTTTTTAGTTCATTAATCGGAAAGAAGAGAAGAGAGAAATAAAAAAAGGAAGAGACGTACCTCGTGGCCGGATCTTTGCTCATTCCGTCGTAATCGGAGTTGGAGCGAAGGTTCAGAGATCCTTTTTGAACGATCGTTGTACAGAGCGCCGTCGAAGCCTTATTTGCTCCGTCCAAATCGGAGTCTAATGAGGTTTTGGGTTTGGAAGCGGCGGATGAGGGTGAGAGTTTATGTATCTCGGTAATCCCGCCGTCGTTCTGGTCAGTTTCGTGGATACCGGAGAGGCTGGGTTTGGTTTTGGCCTGAGAACGGCGCTGTGAATAGAGAGCACCTAGGTTTTTTTTTCTTTTAGATTTGTTTTGGATTTTAAACGGTGGCTAATTTAGGGTTTAGTTAGTTTTGTTTTATAACCAAAGAAACGACGCCGTTTTGAGCCTGCTTAAGTGGCTTTAAAACGACGCCGTTTAGAGGCTTGCGACCCGTACGGTGACCCGACCCAGGGAAGGATCCGCGCGTTTTGGCCTCTGTTTGGAAATTTGCGCAGATGGTCCTCTCTCTTTTGTAGCGTGTTCAAATCGATTTTTTTCTTTTTAATTTTCGCCCTTTAATTTGATTTTCGTTTTATTTTAGTCCATGCCGCAACGCTGCGTTTTGGAGGGTGGGGAATATTCCCCTTTTAGTCCCCCATGTCATTCGCGCTTTGTAATTCGGACCTTTCCTTTTATTTATTTTAGATTTCTCCCATGAATTATTGCTTTAATGCCAATTTAGTCCTCTGTTTTGTTATTATTGCTATAAAATTATTTAGTTCATTATTATTACTTTTGTTATTATTGGTATTACTATTATATTAGTTCATATATTTACTTTTTTTATATACGTAAATTAGTTTATTAAATACTGTTATTTTAATTTTTTTATCTAATATATTAGTATGTATTTTATGTTAATCTAATATTATCTATATATTTTTAATAATTTTATTTTCATGATACATTTTTTAGTTTTTATGTATATATATACTTTCGTGTTTTAAAAGTCAAATAATATTTTTGTAATACTATTTCATAAGTATACATATGCACCATTTATACTAAATTAATTTTGTTGTATGTATACGCAATATATATTTGATTTCATATTACTATACATTTTTTTTACCTATTTCATATAATATGGATTTCTTTTTAAATACTCTATTATATATTTTGCTCATTTCAACTCTTTTTTATATTGCCATATATATTATTGTATGAAGTTTTTCGTTCTATCATTTATTTCAATTAACTTATATACATTATCTTATAAATTTTTATAATATTGACTGTAAAATTCATGCACATTTTACTTATTTTCATTGATATTTTATAATTCAAACCTTTGTGTATTTCGTTTGAATTCTTTTATTCATACAATTTTCAATTCTTTTCTTTGTTATGTTTTTGTATTAGTGTGCATGATGTTTCATTCGAGATTACTTTTCCAATTCGTTTAGCCTTTAATTGTTAATATTGGTATGATATATTATATGGGATTATTACTTGTGTACGGATGTATTGTGTTGCTCATATACCTTTAAGGGTTATTTCTGTTCATTAGTGTATACTTTGGCCTACGAATTATTACCTCGCATTATACATTCCATGGCGTTTATTTCGCCTAGAAAGTTATGTTTAATACCATTTAGGTATCAAAACCAATTTATTCAAAAACTTTCAAGATAACGCAATACTCGAAATTTGGAATCCTCGAGAGAATTGAGCCCTAACGTATTGGGTTCCAATTTTCCTTGTTGAATCTAAATAATCGAGGATATGCTCTAATAAAAAAATAAATAAAAAGCTCGTTCTTGGGAATTCGACACGTTGTATCCTAACGCATTGGATACGACATGTTGTTTTCTCGAGACGGGAATCTTTCTAATAAATGAAAATAAAGGCAATATTCGATATTTAGGATTTTGTGAAATCAAACCCTAACTTACTGGGTTTCGATTTCCTCATCTGACCTATAGAATCGAACATCCTTCTCAAAATGTACAGGTTTTAAAAGTCAAACTTAATTTTGAGGATTTGAAACGTTGCATTCTAACTTACTGAGTGTGACAATTTATTTCCTTGAAGTAAGTAAGCCTTATTATCCAATTCATTTTATTAAAGATAAAAGGATCGTATTTTAAAATATTTTCAAAGTTTCGACATTAAGACATTAAACAATCAATTCGGTACCAATTTTGGGTGTCACGAGGGTGCTAACCCTTCCTCGTGCGTAACCGACTCTCGAACTTGTTTTCTCAAAATTCGCAGACCTAAAATTATTTTCAAGGTGATTCGATCACACCTCGACAAAAGATCGGTGGCGACTCCCATTTTTATTTTTAAAAGTATATCCCCGTTTTTTTTCTTTTTTTAAAAAAGTGGTTTCGACATACACTTCCTACTCTAATTCACTATTTAAAAGTGCAGTTTTAACATTCATTTGGTGAACAACCAAATTATATATAGAGGCAAGTGATATAAAGAGTCTAATTGTAGCAATTCTTACTACTGGAGCATAGGTATCAAAGTAATCAATACCTTATTTTTTTGTAAAACCTTTGGCTACCAACCTTACTTTAAATTTATCAATGGTTCCATCGACCTTCATTTTATTTTTGAAGCTCCATTTACAACCTATTGGTTTGGAACCTAGTGGAAGATCAACTAAGATCCAAGTTTGATTTCCCATTATTAAATCCATCTCATCATTTATTGCTTCTATTCAAAATGCAGAGTATTGAGATTTCATTGCCTCTTCAAATGTAATAGGATCAGATTATGTATTACAACAATAAGGTATCTTATTGCATATACTTTCACCTTTTCCTTCTACAAGAAACATAATGAAATCTAGTCATGCCGATTTGTTGGTGTATTTATAAAGGATTTCTGTTGTAATACTTTATAAAATAATCTAATAATATTAAAAAATGAAGGAATGAAAGAAATAATATTATAATTTGTTTGTGTATTTTCCAAATGAAATCTCATTCTTATTTATAGGAATTTTCATGTCTCTTCATATAGACGTCTTTCATCAATACGTGTTGTAACAGCCTGATTCTGGGCCTAGTCGGAACAGTGGTTTCGAAACCACAAATCCGACGAGGGAAAATATAATTATCATTATATTTTATGGTCTACAATTTCATGGAAAAAATTTGTAAAAATTTCGTTCGAAAATTTTGACGTTTGGGCACTCAATTTAGTCAAAAGAACTAAATTGTAAAAAGTACAAAACTTGAGTTCTACATGTTAGAAGTGTCAAATTGTTATGAAATTCTAAATTGGAGGTCCTTATGTTGTAATTAGACCATTATTTAATTGATGAACAAAAATGGGCATAGAATTATTGAAATAGATTTTTTTAAGTAAGGGCATTTTAGTCATTTAGTAATAAAAAGAAATAAAATGGGAAAAAGATGGAGAAATGGTGTCATCTTCTCCATAGTTGCTGCCAAATTTTGGAAGACACCATAGCTAGGGTTTCTTTTCTTTCTCAAGCTCATAGTAAGTGCATCCTAGCCCCGTTTTTAATGTTCTTCGCATTTTTGGAATCCTCGTAGCTCGGTTTAGCTTATTCTATCAATAATTCATGTTAAGGTTCATATTTGGAAAAATAACCATAGGTGAAATGTGTTTATTTTGCTGCTTTATGGTAGAATATGAAGTTATAAGTTATGTTAAACAACTTTTGCTAAGCGATTTTAAGCGAAAACGGGTAAATAGACATAATCGGTAAAAATACCTAATGTTCATAAATAAGTGTTAGAGTGGGAATTTGATGTTTCCATAGAAGAGGAAAATGTTCAGCATGTCATAAAACATAAGAAAAGGAGATGAAGTTTAATTTCCGAGCTTGGGGACAAAAGCGTAAATATGCAAAAGTTTGGGGGCAAAATTGTAATTTTTCAAAAAGTTGGGTGGAGGATTATTTTAATAAATGTGAACATTAAATGATTTAAATTTGCTATTATAGATCAAGAAAGACGAGAAGACTACCTCAAACGAGGAAAAGCGAAGATAGTGGAGTAAATTGTAAAATTGCGATATTTTGCACCGAGGTAAGTAAACATATGAATTAATGCATTATTTTGATATTATTTAATATTTTTTGAGATTTAATTGAACATAGAATAATTACTTGGCAAAGATCCTAAAAATGTAGTTAAGTTGGGAAATGTGGTAAAGTGTTGAAAAATACAGTTTCCGGTTGAACACTCGAAATAGGCCGGAGTACATTAAATGTAAAAAGGGGGTTGCTAAGTGCTGATTCCCCCAAGGGGTTGCTAAGTGCTGATTCCCCGACTCATTGGTGGTTGCTAAGTGCTGATTCCACCGTATCTTTGAATGTAAAAGGAGGTTGCTAAGTGCTGATTCCCCCAAGGGGTTGCTAAGTGTTGATTCCCTGAATTACTGGT
The DNA here is from genome assembly GCF_007990345.1 of Gossypium hirsutum. Classification (NCBI taxonomy): domain Eukaryota; kingdom Viridiplantae; phylum Streptophyta; class Magnoliopsida; order Malvales; family Malvaceae; genus Gossypium; species Gossypium hirsutum. The sequence continues at coordinate 64,852,267 of NC_053444.1, forward strand.
GGTTGCTAAGTGCTAAATCCACCGATAACGGACAACATTCCGAGTGTTCAACAAAGGAAAATCGGAAAGGTGAATATATATAAGGTGGACGAGATTATGTGAGGGATTTTGGGTTTGATACTTAATCAACCCATGTGTGAGATGGAAGGAAATATCAAACCTACAAAAGAGCAAATTTTAAATGCAAAACTGTTTTGAACAGCAACAGTTGGGAAACTTTGAAAAATCACCATAAATGGTGGAAAATTAATTAGAGGTTGAATAATATATAAAATTGAAGCTGAGTGAGTCTATTTTCATATGAAATAAAAAAGGCAAGCAAAAGAGTTGTATATTTGGGGTATTTTAATTTTATTGAGACAGGGTTGAATTGATTTTGAATTCCCCTGTTCCAACTTTGAAAAATCACCAAAAATTGTAAAAAAAATAATTATGGCTTGAAGTTTATATGCCTGGATTCCTTAATGAGTCTATTTTTAATAAAAACAAATGAGAACATTTTTATAATTTTTTACAGGGAGTTAAGTAAATTCTAGTAAAGGGAGGTCAGAACTATCAGGCAGTGAAACAGGGGAAGTTTAAAGAATAAATTGTACTAATTGGATAAACCAAAAATTCTGAAAATTTTATGGTGGAAAAGTATATGAGTCTAGTTTCAGGGAAAATTTACAGAATCCAATTTCGAGCCCTGTAGCTCCAGATAAAAATAAATTAGTGACCATGATGCAGAAAAACAGCTTGCTGGAAATTGAACAAATAATGAAATTTATGTGTGATTAAAATTATGTTACTATGTAATCATGTAAGGAATTTATTTATTTGTCCTATGTTTACTTACTAAGCTATATGCTTACTCGTTTTTATTTTCCCTTTATTATAGTGACATCAATCAGCTCGGAACTTGGACGACGTCAGATAATCATCTACACTATCATCAACTTTTTGGGTATTTTGCAATTAATACTTTGGAAAACATGGCATGTATAGATGACTTTATGTATTGCGGCTTAAATATGTATATATAGTATAGTTTGGTTTAAAATGTTGGTGTTTATTAATGGATAAATTGTGTCTGAACATACAACTGTATTTGGTTGGAATATTAAATTTGTTTGAAATTATGTTCGAAAATTTGCAAGGGGTTTTATGTAAAAATAAGTAGAAATGTTGCCGAAATTTTATAAATATATATATATTTAGTAATACGTCATACTCTGTTCCGTTAAGGAATACGGGTAAGGGGTGTTACAGGTGTCTTTCTGAATAATAATGTCTTTAAAATAAACACATAATTGTTCATTTAATATTATAACTATTCAAATAATATTATTTAAATAGTTATAATTCTTTTCAAAAAATCAAATAATATAACTTTTGATTAATTATACCTATTCATTTATAGTTATTAGAACACTATAAATATTTGAAAATGTTCCAACAAAACTTTGTGGATAAGGCTCGTTTGCACTTATCTTGTGTAAAGACCCGATAGTCACGGGTGTTACTGTAAATCAAATTCGTAAATATTTATAAAAAAATATTTACGAAGCTAGTTGTGTAGTTAATTAGGTTTTGGTTAGGTGAATTTACTTGAATTAAGAGTAATTAAGTAAAAGGACAAATTTGCATAAAGGGTGAATGTTGAATTATAGATTAAAGAAAAATTAAGGGAACTAAATAACAACTATACCAACGGTCATAATTGAAGTGGCATAAGATAGATATTTATAAAACTTATATATATTATAATATTATAATATTATATCTTAATTATTAAGTATATATATTATATTATATATTATAATAAGTAAATATAATAAATAAATAAAAAAACAAAAGGAAATAGAAAAGAAACAAAGAATAGAAACGAAACAGAGGGAAAAAGGAAAGAAAAGAAAAAGGAGAAAGCTAGGGTTTTCAAAGTTCCAAGCTCAATTGTTAACGTTGTCCTAAAATCCTCGATTAAAAAAGGAAAAGATAAAGTCAACGAGGAATAGCTCGAAATTTTTGGTTTGTATTTCTATAATCCGAATCTAATTATTAATTGTTTTATTTTGATTTAATGTTTATGGTAAGTACTTGAGTTGAGTATATGACATTTTGATATTGAATTGAATTGAATTGAATTCATGTACATGTGATTATATGGAAAATTGATATTTGATATTGATTGTTATTGAATTGTGAAATTGAAACCCTATTAACTATATCGGGCTGAGTCGGATATAGATGGCATGCCATAGGATTGGAAGAGTTGAGGGATTACTTCGAATTTGAGTCGATGAGAAATTGGGTATCAATTTATTACTTCGGATTAATTCGAAGAGGCACTGGGTGCCAATTTACTTCGATTTAGCCGATGAGACACTGGGTGTCAAATTATTACTTCAAATTATCCGATGAGGTATTGGGTACCAAACTAGTTTGTTTTGGTTGGATCCGTGTATCCGTCATAGTCCGAGTCGTGTTAATAAGGGTGATTAAATGAAATAATACTATGATTGGCATTGGAAAACATTGAATGTGAAAAGCTATTTGGACAGCAAGTATGAGATTTGAAATAGCAGAAGATGAGAATTGAATATGTTATAAATGATGTGTTGATGAATTGATTAATTGAATGATTAATGTTATTGTGTGATTAAATGTATATATTAAATTATCTTGCCTTTAATATTCGGATTATAAAAATATATACCACTGATTTTATACTCAGCGTATGGTTTGGTTTTCCGTGCGCAGGTTAGGTACTTGATTTTGTTTGTCGATTCAGCATCCAAACAACGATCCTGATCTCAAATGTCGTGATGTTTATTCCTTTTGTGTCGGCATGTACCTAGGGCGTCTAAATCTTAACTATTTTGTGGATTGATTGTAAATAATATTATAAATTAATATTGGTTGGTTATATATATATATGAGTATATCTTATATTAAGGCTCTAATATGACATGTTTTAAATTATTGCATAAATGAACATGATATAGATAAATTAGATTGAATTTGGTATCTTTACAAATTTAATTTGAATGATGTTTAAATTAATATGTTTTGATAATGTAATTGCGGTACCTATAAGGGTACATTGGTTAGACAACTAGGTTGATTATTTTGATATGTTTTGAAGATATTTGATTGTGTTTCAAATTGGTTGAACGATTGATTTTTGAGTTGCTTAGTGTCCAAGATTGCAAGGAATAGTAAACTTGATGTTTAATGTACATATTGAGTCCACACATGTAACAACCCAATTTTTAGTAGTGTCAGAGTAGTGATTTGAGATCACTAAATCCGATGAAAAAGTTAGAAAAAAATTATTAATTAATAATTATAAGTTATGCGTAATTTTAGAAATATTTTTGAATTAGTGATTTTTGTGATTTACAAGAAATTATTAGGTAAATTGGGTCGAAAATGAGGTATCGAGACCTCGATATTATAAAATGAGCCGTAAATATTTTTATAAATATTTACTGAGTGTCATTAGGGTAGTATTAAAGTTTCATTAAGAAATTTTAATGTGTTGATGGTTAATTGATTAAAAAGGACTAAATTACAATAGGAGTAAAAGTTAAATAATAGATTAAAGAAAAGTTAAAAGGACTAAATAAGTAAATATGCCAAGTCCCATAAATGAGGCGGCATATGCATGTAAAATCTGAGATTTTTTTTAAGTATATTATTATTTTATTATATTGTAAATTATATTAATTATATTATATTATTATATTTCAAATAAACAAAATTGTTGATAAATGCATGGTGTATATGATGACATGTGGAAAAATGAAATACATACATATTAGTAATGATTACATATTTCCTTATTATTTAAGTAAGTAATATTATATTATTCTTTTATTGTTATTATATTAAACTAACTAAATAAAAGAAATAAAAAGATGGAAAAAGAGAAATGGAAACAGAATAGGCAAACGAAAACAGGGGAGAAAGGATCACACTTATTAAAAGAATTAAATAAAGTGAAGTCTGCTAAAATAGCACGCCTCTATCTGCGCTCCTTGCAATTCTTTAGGGTTTCTTTTGTTTTTGTTTATTTTAGGTTTTATTTTATCTTGATTTGTTGCTTTCTGTCTCTTGATGCGACGGTAAATATCAGATCTCTTTAGTACAGCTATTTCAAGGAACGAGTTAGTATGGAGACGGAATTTGCGGGACTATCTTTGGAGGAGGAGGAAGATGAAATTTTACAAGTACAAACTGAAACTGATACAGACAGAGAAACGGAAGTTTTGCAATTGGTGGGATGCTTTTTAACTGCAAGTATTGTTCATTTTCCAGCAATGAGGAGTACAATGGCGAATTTGTGGCACCCTGTAAAAGGAGTTCAGATTAGAGATTTGGGGGAAAAAGGTATCTATTTCAATTATTTCATATAATGGATCTTGAAAGGGTTATTAAAGGTTCACCTTCGACTTTTAACAATCATTTATTGATTCTTCATAAGTTGCAAAGGGGGGAGGATCCTTTGAAGGTTTCTTTAATCTACTCACCTTTGTGGGTTCAACTTTATAATGTTCCTATTGGTTTTGTTTCGGAAAATCTGGCAATTCAATTGGGCAATTTCATTGGTGAATTCATGGAGTATGATGGTTCAAGTCTGGGTAGAGATAGCAGGAATTTCATGAGAATAAGAGTTAAAATTGATGTACGGCGTCCTTTGAAAAAGAAAAAACAGATAATGTGTTATGGAAAGTGTTCATATGTCTGGTTTAAATATGAAAGGCTATCACTCTTTTGCTTTTATTGTGGTTGTTTGGGCCATAGTGATTCCTTTTGTGAAGCAAGGATGGCGGAAGGAGTGGAAACTAAAGAGATGAGATGGGATTTATCACTTAGGGCACAGTCTCGACGAGCTCAAACGATGACAAGTGTATGGTTGCGTGAAGAAGGGGAGGAACAAGGAAGTGGGATCAATGGAAAAAGGCAACTTAGAAGGAACACTGCAAGAGATCTGGCGAAAAATATGGTTAATAATGAAAATATCGATCCAATATTGGGGATTAATCTTGTAGGAAGTAGATCTCAGACACGAGAAGTAAACGGGAAGTGGAGTGGGATTTTGATGAATAACTTAATGGAACATGATCTTGAAGATGAAGTACTTATTGGAGAGGAGGGAAAGAAGAGAAATAGAAGGGAGATGGAGGCAGATTTGGCCAAAGTAGAGTCTAACATCTCGACGGTAAGGAGTAGGAGGACATTGGAGGTGAGCAATCAATCATCGGCGGCTGCCAAATGGCAAGCCAACCGAGGGCAATGAAAATCCTAAGTTGGAATGTTCGTGGATTGGGGAGTCCACGGACAATTTGGAGACTTCGGTACATGCTGAAGTTATATAATCCCCAAGTAGTCTTCTTTATGGAGACAAAAATAAGTAGTAATCAAATGGAAAGAGTTCGAAAGAGTTGTGGGTTTTTACACGGTATTGATGTGAGTTCAGATGGTTCTAGGGGTGGGTTGTGTTTGGCTTGGCGTGAGCACAAAAGAATCCAGCTAAAGAGTTTTTCAAGAAGACATATTGATGTGATCATTGATGAAGAGGATTAAGGGCACAAATGGAGGTATACAGGTTTTTATGGGTCTCCATATTCACAAGGCAGAGCTGAAGCCTGGAACCTATTAAGGCTTCTAGGTACAGAAAGGGAGTTACCATGGATGGTTTGTGGAGATTTTAATGAAATTCTGTATAGTTTTGAAAAAAAAAGCGGTTTAGTGCGAGAGGAAGGACGAATGGAAGATTTTCGTAAGACTTTGGAGGAATGTGATTTATCTGATTGGGGTTTACTGGGAACTGGTTTACTTGGGAAAGGGGGAATTTACCTAAGAATAATATTCAAGAGAGGTTAGATAGAGGAGTGGCGACTGCAGAGTGGCTGCATTTGTTTCCTGATTTTCAGCTTCAACATCTTCCTCATACGTTTTCTGACCACTGCCCATTACTGGTTAATACAAAGGAGTGCAGAGAGAGAACACAAAAAAGCTTCAAATTTGAGGCTTGGTGGGTATTGGAGGATTCGTTTTTAAATACAGTTAAAGACATATGGGAACATTCTGAAGGAGATTTTTTAAGCAAGTTGGACAGCATGAAAGAGGGGCTGGAGTGATGGGCTAGTCAAATTCGGTTCTCTAGAAAAGTAAAGAAGAAGTTGTTATCATCCAAGCTGGTTTCATTACTTGAAGAGGAAAGAGATGAAGAAAATTTAGCTGACCTGATTGATACAAAGATCCAACTTAATTTCGAAATAGAAAAGGATGAGTGCTATTGGGAACAAAGGGCAAGGGTGAACTGGTTGAAATTTGGGGATAAAAATACAGCCTTTTTTCACAAACAAGCTACACAGAAACGACAGAGGAATCTGATTCGCAAAATGAAGAACGAGGATGGGATGGAGATAGAAGATTTAAAGGAAATGGAATTAATTGCCAGGTCATATTTCAATCAGTTATTTTCTGGTGGCAGACCTGGAAATTTTGAGCATGTTTTATCTGGAGTTCACAGGTGTATCTCAAACGAAGATAATTCAATGCTAAAAGAGAGTTATACAAAGGAGGAGATTCAGCAGGCTCTGTCAGAATTAGGGCCCACTAAGGCTCCAGGGGAAGATGGATTTCCAGCGTTATTCTACCAGAAGTGTTAGGCAATTATCGGAGAAGAGGTGATTTCTTTTTGTCTCGATCAACTGAATGGAAGAATGGAGATAGGACCAATTAATAGAACAAATATTGTTTTAATCCCCAAAATTTCAAATCCAGTGGATATATCACATTTCAGGCCTATTAATTTGTGTAATGTCATATACAAATTAATGGCTAAAGTTTTAGCAAATCGTACTACGAAAGTGTTAGACAAATGCATTGATCTTGCACAAAGTGCTTTTGTGCCTGGGAGATTGATATCGGATAATGTGTTGCTGGCTTATGAATTAATCCATACGTTGAAACAGAAGAGGTCAGGGAAGAAGGGTTTTATGGCAGTCAAGTTGGATATGAGTAAGGCATATGATAGGGTAGATTAGAGTTTTGTGGAGGAAATAATGAAGAAAATGGGTTTTGATCCAGAGTGGGTGACCAAACTGTTAAAATGCGTTAATACAGTCTCTTATTCAATAGGTATTAATGGGCATCGTGGAGACTTCTTTTATCCTTCAAGAGGTTTACAACAAGGGGATCCGTTGAGTCCGTTCTTATTTCTGTTCTGTGAAGAAGGTCTCTCTATCCTTATGAGATTGGGTATGCAGGAAAACAAAATTAGAGGCGTCAAAGCAAGCAGAAGAGGGCCGTATGTTTCACATTTGCTTTTTGCGGATGATTGTATTCTGTTTGGGGAAGCTTCTGAGAGGGGTTCAATTTTTTTAAAACAGGTCCTCTGTGAATACGAATTTTGCTCGGGTCAGAAAGTTAACTTTTCAAAATCTATAATTTTTTTCAGCAGCAACACTCAGGAAGGAGAAAGAAGAACAATTACTCGGATGCTTGGGGTACGAAGTTCAGATGATCTGGAAAGATATTTAGGGTTACCTAGCCTGGTGGGTAAAAAGAAGAAGATAGCGTTTCAGATGCTGAAGGATAGATTCAAGCAACGAATTGACAATTGGAGTATCAAATATCTCTCACAAGGAGGTAAAGAGGTCTTCATAAAAGCTGTTTTAAAATCTATACCAACCTACTCGATGATGTGTTTTTTACTTCCTAAATCTTTCTGCAAGGAACTAGAGGGTATTATTGATAAATTTTGGTGGCAGAAAAATAAGGGGAAAAAAGGGATCCATGGTGCTCTTGGAAGGATATATGTATTGAAAAAGAATTGGGTGGGTTAGGTTTTAGAAGTCTTGATAAATTCAATATAGCTTTACTGGCAAAACAGGGTTGGCGTCTTCTTAATTATCTGAGTTCTTTATTAGCCCGAGTTTTAAAAGTGAAATATTTTCCAGAAACAAAATTCTTAAATGCTCCTCTGAGTAACTCACCTTCACTTACCTGGAGGAGTATTTGGTCGTCAAAAAAACTCTTGACAGATGGATTATGTTGGAGGGTTGGTAAAGGTGACCATATTTCAGTATGGGATGATATATGGGTGCCGAAAATGGCTGCAGACAGATTACAGAAGGACAATAACATTGAAAATATCAGAGTAGTGTCCGATTTAATCAATGAAGATAGCAAAACATGGAACAGAGATTTGATTGTTCATACCTTTAGCTCGGATATCGCTAGGAAAATACTACAGATTCCGCTGTCAAAGTCAATTCAGAAAGACATCCAAGTGTGGAGAGGGGAGGCAACTGGTGACTTTTCCGTAAGGAGCGCCTATAAATTATTACAGAAAGCTACAATTGATCCTAGTGTTTATTTACAGACCGATACAAAAAATTTCTTTAGAAAACTATGGAATTTACATTTACCCTCAAAAATCAAGATTACAATTTGGAGAATAGCTTGGAACTACATTTCCACTTTTTCAATCTGAAAATGCGGACAGTGATGGCTGAGGATCGATGCTCGAGATGCGGTCAGGAAGGAGAAGATAGTTTCCATGTTTTCTATCTGTGCCCTACAGCAAAGGAGATATGGAGTCACTTAAATTTCTCATGGATATTCAACAACAGTCATATGGATACTTGGAGTTGGCTTACCTGGGTTTTCAGCCAAGGGACAAATGAACAGTGCAGGAGTTTCTGTTGTGGGCTCTGGTTAATCTGGACAAATAGGAATAAATTATTATATGAAAACATATCAAACACTAGTTGGGATATCTCCAAACAAATACAAAGTTATATTCTAGAGCTAGAAGGAAGTAGAGAAAGAGAACTTATCGAGGGAACTAGCGTGAGGTCTAGACAAAGTTCACAAAGGGGGAAAAATACCATCCTTTTTTATGCGGCCTTCGACTTAAAGAACTCCAGATCTGCGACAGGCCTTGTTGTTTGTAATGAGGAAGGTAAGATCGTTGCAGCAAAGTCGACCCTTCATGAAGATATCGTATCTCCATTTACGGCGGAAGCAGTGGCAGGTCTTCAAGCCGCAAGGTTAGGGATTCAGTTGGGTTTTCATATTGTAGACATAATCGGAGACTCAAGAACAGTGATTACAAAATGCCAAAATACAAGTCGTGACAAATCAGAAATAGGGGCGATAATCAGTGATATTCAAAGCTTAAAGGATCAATATCGAAGGATCAGATTCCATTTTATCCCAAGGTCAGAGAACAAAGAAGCCCACAGTCTAGCTAGAGAAACACACAAGAAGGGAAGAGAGCAGTACCTGGAGGGAGAGACCTTTCGATCATCTAGAGGAGAAATGGTACCAAATCATCAGATTTCTTCAGAGTAAAAGAAATTGGAAGACTTCAGCGTTCGGTAATATGGGACGACGCTTGAAATGGGTGGAATAGCACCGTTCTGAAAAGAAAAATTGATAGTGCAAAGATATGGAAAGATTTGCTTTTACGTTTCAGTGGTCTTGGGCAGAAGAAACGTCAGTATCATTTATGAAGATCAACTGACTGTTCGGCTGGAAACAATTTGAATTTTCATTTATTTTTTCTTTTCTTGTGCAAGACAAACAGATATTAGGCCTGCTTATTTTTGTTATTTTGTTTTCTTAGGGCAAATTGGGTTTAGCCCAATTGAACTTTATTTTTACAATTTATCAATAAAGTCCAGTCGAATTTTTCAAAAAAAAAAACAGGGGAGAAAGGAAAGAAAAAGAAAAAGGGAAGCAAGGGAAAAAATTTGGGATTTCAAGATTCCAAGCTCAATTGCTAATGTCATTCAAGAGTTATTGTCTGAGAAAGGAAAGGAGAAGGTGAACAAGGAGTGACTCGAGAAAATTTACGGTTAGTATTATCATAATTCAAATTTAATTATTAATTGTTAAAATTTAAATTAATATACATGATAAGCAAATTGAAGTAAGTATCATGATTGAATTGGATGATAAATAAATATTGATATTGAATTTATTAATAGCAATTATTGAAATTTGAATAATATGTTTAGTAAATAAAAATAAGGTGAATATCGATATTGAATTAAATGATATTGAATTGTATGTGAATTGAATGAAATTAAAATGAAGTATGAATATGTATGAGCAATTGATGGTATACTGATTGGAAGGTGAAAAATGTATTGAATTAAATTGTGATTAAATTGGAATTGAAAGTATGAGAAAGTGATTGAATTGAAATGTGATTCGAATACCCTATTAACTTATCGGACTAGATTGGATACAAATGGCATGCCATAGGATTTGTGATTTGATGAGGAGATCTGTAGCTCTGCCGAGAAGATGATTATGTTATTATATGCTTCGGTTTATCCAAAGATGCATTTAATGTCTTATTGGTGTGTTTGGGAGGATATGATATATTGGTGTGTTATGGAGGATTTATATTTATTTCGGGTGTGTTTTGGTTGGATATTCTGGTGTGTTTGGGTAGAATCCGCGTATCTGTCAGAGTCCGAGTCAAGTTAATAGGGGCAAATGAATAATTTTGATAATATAATTTTTATTGAATGATCTTGAATATGAATCGAAAAGAGATATTAAATTGAGATATAGAAAATGAAATGTATAAACCATGGGTTCAAGAAATAGATAATGATATAGTTCATTAAGTGGTTTTGGCAGTATGAGATAATGTAAAAAAAAATCTAAGTGAATAAAAGCAAATTAAAATAGCTATTGTTGAGAAATGAGAAGTGAAAATAAAATGATTTGAAATAGTGAAATAATATGTGAATTTAATTGAATACAAGTTATTGAAATTTATTTATGAATTTAATGAATAAATTGAGTGTTAAAAGATTTTTAGTGTAAATTGATTATAATGAACAAATCGAATTAAAAGATAGTTATTATTATTGTTGTTGTTGTTGAAACAAGTTGATTTAATGTATTAAATGTTTATTGAAAAATTAATGGTATAAATTGAATTAAGAAATAGTGTATGAGTTAATTTGAATACAAATTTATAAAATTAGTTATTATAATTGTTGTTGTTGAAAAATCCAATAAAATTTAGATAGTGAAATAAGGTATGAATACAATTAAGTATAAGATTGAAATATTGCTTATTATTATTAATTATCAAGTTAATTTAAAGTACGAGATAATTAATGAATAATTATAGACATAAATTTAAATGTGTATAATTTATCGATTAATGTTATTAATTTGAATTATGGTAATACCACTGAGTATTCCTATACTCAGCGTACGGTTGTTTCCGTGTGCAGATTAGTAGAAAGTCAGTGTCCGGTCCAGCATCCAGAGTAATCCCGACCTCAGAGAAATTTTAGTGATGTACCTTTGTTTGATAATGTGGCATGTACCTAGGTGATGTATAGGTTAAGTATAAAAGTTTTGTTATTACGGTTGTAGAATGATGTTTAAACTAGTTATAAGTTATCTGATATATCTGGTAATGCTCTGTAACCCTGTTCCGGCGATGGTTTAGGGTTAAGGGGTGTTACAACACAGCCAGACACACGGGCGCGTGACTGGGTCGTGTAAGACACACGGCTATCACACGAGCGTGCGGCTTGGCCGTGTGACTCAAGTTAGAGAGTTACACGGGCATAAACACGGGTTGAGACACGGGCGTGTGAACCCTGCAGCTTTGAAAAAAATTTAATATTTTGCAAAAAATTCTTTGAGTTTCTGAATTAGTCTCGATTTGTTTCTATCATGTAGCTTGGGCCTCGAGAGTTCGAATAAGGGACAATATGTATGAGTTTGATTGATTTTGACTTGAATATTATGTGATATGAAATGTTCTGAAATTATGTCTATATTATATGATATGAAATGTTTCAAAATTATGCATGTTTGATCGATAATGCTCTGAAATCCTATTCTGACGGCAGATGTGGGTTAGGGTGTTACATCTTGACAGATTTATGGGCTAATTTTAAGGAAATTAATTCTACTTTATCTTGGATAATATTGGAGGCTATTTATCTTGATTATTTTATTGAAGAAGAGTTTATATTAAACTATGATTATAGAATAAACTGTCGTATTAAGCCTGTAATTAGGAAGCTAATTCACATGGAATACGTATCTTTTAAGAAAGAGTGTTTTGCGGAATTTTTTATTATTTTTTTAATTTTTCGTTGTATTTTTGCAGTTGTTTAATAGGCAATCTTAGTGAGAGATTAAACTTATGTATGTGAGGTTTTGGATGAGTGACTGTAAAAAGTTGGGACTAACTATTGGAGTTGTAATTACTTCTTTGTGTAAAAGTATATTAGATTTTAGCTGATAGACAGTTGGGTCAATTGTGGAATAAAATCATTAATTGAGTGGGGCTTTACAAAGTAAGTTTATTTCCGAACTATGTTAATAAATGGTTGTGTGGAAATCTCTCTTTACTTCTTTGTTTTTCATTTCTGTTTCACTATCTGATCAATACTGTGACTAAACACAACATTGAACATACATACCGAACTTGTATCAAACTGACGTGTTTTTTCATATATATCAACATTAAAATCTAGCTAAATTCATAATAAAGTTGCATTGAACCCTAGATTACAAATTTTTTCTAGCATTGTTTTTTCTGCCCAAAACTCAAACTTGAAATCGTGTTTAAGGGAATATTGAGTTCATTATCAATTATTATTTGATCCAACTTGATATATTTTCATCTATTTTATATTCATATTTAAATTATTATATATTATATATAAATTTTAATATATTAGTTATTTGTGTTATATAAAATATAATATATTTTTGTGTTGTGTTGTGTGTATATAATATGCATATTTTATATGGGGTTCGTGTTATATATAATTGAATTGTAAATTATCGAGACTAATTTTAAGGCCTAAAACCTAGCATATATATGAGCCACCAAATTATTATCACCTTTGCTTGTCTCTAGTGAAAAGTCAGACGTTTAAATCTGTCCATATCTGTCGAAACCATTCAGACACTGGTATAAACAAACAAACAAAGTTGCTTTTTTTTAAAAAAAATTAAAAAAAATTATCGATTAAATTTTAACTCGATTGGTATTAGTATTGTTACTAGTATAAGAAGACGTAACTTCAAGTGTGCTGAAATACATTTATTCTCTATTAAGGGTCGAAAGGAGTTATGCATGTTTCTAAGCTTTGTATAAAAAAATTTAAAAGAATGGTTCAATTTCAGTTTTAATCCCTCTAATATGCTTAAATTTTAAATTCAATTTTTATACTTTAATTTTTATATAATTTGGTACTTCTATTTTTATAATATCATATTTAGTCTAAATATTTCATTTGGATTAAAGCGTTTCCTTTTTGAGATTATATAATACTTGTCAAATTTTAGTTTTGGTCCCTATACTATGATCAAATTTAAAATTTAATCTTCATATTTTAAATTTTGACATAATTTAGCACTCTTAACTTCTTTTAATGCCATTAGTTACTTTAAATACCTTATTTTGATTAAAATGTTGATGTAATTTTATAAGAATTGTCAACACTATTAAAATTCTCAATTAAATTAAAGTCTATTAGATTGTCAAATTTTTTATTACATAGTTATTAAATGAGTATATTTTCTTGTTAAATTCAAGTCTATTACGGCTTTTAATAATTTTTAATATACTTATATCTTTGTATTATATTTATTTATTTTATGATAATCTAATATTTGAACTCAGGCTATTCTTTAATAATGTGAACACCCTACTAATAAACCATGTATCATATTTATTTATATTTCATACTATGTTATATTTTATATGATATTTTAAATATTATTTTCATATTATATTTAAACTTATTCAAAATGGTTAATATTAAGGCTATTTTACCAAAATAATCTAAAAAAATTTATATTTACAAAAATAACCCAGGTTTAAAAACAATCACCAAAATAATCTAAAATGAACAGTAAAATGGGGTTGTGGTCTGTCAATAGCCGGCACCACCTGGTATTTTGGACCCATGATTGCCTGATAATTGTGTCAGACTTAAAAAAATGATTTTTTTGGTTCTGGCCTATCAATGGCTGGAACCAGTGTATTTTTTTAAAATCATATCATACTGGTATACGTGGAAAAAAAAGAAAAAAAAATTTGGGTGCTGGTCTGTCAATGGCCGGCACCACATTTATGTAAAAAAAAAAATTTACATTTTGGGCTGTCATTGGCCGGCACCAGTATACGAAAAAATTCAAAAAAAATTTTGGTGGTGCCCTGCCAATGGCCGACACCACCTTTATATAAAAAAAAAATTACATTTTGGCTTGTCATTGGCCGGCACCAGTATACGAAAAAATTCAAAAAAAATTTTGTGGTGGCTTGCCAATGGCTGGCACCACCTTTATGTAAAAAAAAAATTACATTTTGGGCTGTCATTGGTCGGCACTAGTATACGAAAAAATTCAAAAAAAAATTTTGTGGTGGCTTGCCAATGGCTGGTACCACTTTTATGTAATTTTTTTTACATTTTAGGCTGTCATTAGCCGACACCAATATACGAAAAAATTCAAAAAAAAATTGGTAGTGGCCTACCAATGGCCGACAACACCTTTATGTAAATTTTTTTTTTACATTTTGGGCTATCATTGGCCGGTACCAGTATACGAAAAAATTCAAAAAAAAATTTTGGTGGTGGCCTGCCAATGGCCGGCACCACCTTTATGTAAAAAAGAATACATTTGGGGCTGTCATTGGCCGGCACCAGTATACCGTGAAGGATCGCCCAATTCCCAGTACAGTTGCCCATCTAAAAATAAATTATCAAATTATTTTTCTCATGCAAAAAAATAAAGACAACACATTACAGTAAAAAAATAGATGACAAAATTTAACTACATATTTACCTATTAACGAATGGCTAGACATACGGTTGGTGGCTCACTAATGCCAGAAATGGCATTCGGTATAATGCGCAAGACTGCAGTAGAAGGCAGCAATCGCCCATTGTTTTCGTAGACGGCTTTGCTGAGCCCCAACTAGATCGTCCGGCAAGCTCGAGATCCTCTAATAATGGGAGATACATTATTAAGACTTTATTTTGATTGACGTCCGGCAAAAGTATCCCACCTATAAGTTGCAAAATGAACGCTCTTGCAGCGTAGATAATGTTCATATGTGTTGGACTGCTCGGAAGATGTTGGAAGTTTTCTTTCAACCAATTAAATTTAATATATGTTAAACGTTCATCCTCGTTGCTCGGGGGCACCCTTCCAAGTAACCGCTCGCAAGTGCCCTACGGATCGGGCACTTTTCCAAGCCCGATCACTGCTTCTCCATTTATAGACAGCCTTAGTTGGACTGCTACGTCTTGTAGCGTAATACTTACCTCCCCACATGGGAGGTGGAATGTATGTGTCTCCGGGCGCCATCTTTCAACTAATGCTGATATTAAATCTGCCTGTAGCTCAAATATCTGAATGTACGCGGCAACCCCAAAACCCGCTACATTCAAATATAGTATAACTCTTTGATCGGGAAAATAACTGGGATCATGCAACCGGGGTCTAACAATTCTGTACAAATCCTGTATTTATAGTAAATATATAATGTTATATTTATCATTTTAAAAATAATTTAAAAGAATATTTAAAATTAAATAAGACATTTTATTTCTCGGTTACCTTGTGCACAATGCTTGCAATGTGGTCGTTGTTATTTAAAAGAACATTCGGATTAGGATCCATGGAGTGATCGATGGTCGTTGGCGATGGTTAAGCGTGAACAGCGGCGGTCGTCAACAGTGGTTGAGGGTGAACCGTGGTGGTGAACAGAATGGCCTATTTATAGTGGGGACGATTTGAAAGGGGCAAAATTGGAAAAAAAATTAATACTTCTGACACCCTTTTTTTTCATCTGAGACTTTTTTTTTTCATTCAATCTCATTTATTACAACTTTATTTTTCTACATCTAACACCTTTTTTTTTCATTCAATCCCATTTATTTCAATTTTATTTTTCTACATCTAACACCCTTTTTTTTCATTCAATCTCATTTATTTTAATTTTATTTTTCTACATCTAATACCCTTTTTTTTCATCATCTAATACCCTTTTTTTTCATTCAATCTAATTTATTTCAATTTTATTTTTCTACATTTAACACCCATTTTTTTCATTAAATCTCATTTATTACAACTTTATTTTTCTACATCTAACACCCATTTTTTCATTAAATCTCATTTATTACAACTTTATTTTTCTACATCTAACACTCATTTTTTTCATTCAATCTCATTTATTACAACTTTATTTTTCTACATCTAACACCTATTTTTTTCATTCAATCTCATTTATTTCAATTTTATTTTTTTACATGTAACACCCTTTTTTTGGTTTTTTAGGCGTGACACCCCCATTCAGATGAATTAAATTTGTTAAAATAAATCTAATTTTTATTTTTTTGGTTTTAATATTTTATTTAAATATTTTAATTTATTTATTATTTTTGTCAATTGAAAATTTAAACTTATTAAAAATATCTGATTTTTTTTAGATTTTTTTAAGCCTGACACCACATTTATCAGGCCTGAGAACATTTATTTTTACCTCATTTCATTTTATATTTAAATTTTATATTTCCAATGGAAATTTAATTTTTTTCTCATTTCATTTTATATTTAAATTTTCTATTTTCAATGCAAATTTGTTTTTACAAGAATATGCGCTCAATAATATATCAGTCGTCATATTGGAGTCCAGCATTACGATACGATTGGCCAGAAACGTAGACACAATATGGGCATGTTGATCGGTTGTGTCCGGATGTTCGACACACACTACACAATTTGGGTTCACCCGTCTCCCTAACGTCCATGTCATTTAAAATTCTCGTCGATTGTGGTCGACTTTTAGGTTGTCTGAGGAGACTACGATCAGGCACCATCTCGAAAGTAGGCGGTGGAACTTCCTAGTTTGAGACATCAGGCATTACAGGAAATTCGTTCCCCCATATACGTAATGTGCGTTGCAACTTGTAGATCTCGTCTATGTACTGTTCAACATTTAAATTTGCTCTCGCACACGCTGCATGAACATGCACACACAGATATCGAAGAGTCTGAAATATCCCGCACTCGCATCGTCTGTTTTGCAGATTAACTACGTACGACCTAGGTGGAAGACCCGAACGATGGCTGATGTACTCCTGAACTTGGAAAGTCTTCAAGTCACACGAATACAATTCTGCGTTCATTGTTTGTGCCCTTTAACTATTTACCGCCATGGCCTTTCGGTACACGTGCCTGGCCTCGATCTGCTTAGCTTGTCTCAACCCCATCTTAGGCATCAACGTCACCAACTGATAAAATGTTGCCAAGAATACAGCAGAAATCAGGAGATGGTGTGTGCGCCTCAATACATAGTTGACCACCTCTACGAGGTTAGTCGTCATCTGCCCATACCGAAACCCCTCATCGTAACTTTGAGTCCATTGCCAGTTCTCCATGCTGCCCAACCATGTCCGGGGATTTGTTGGTAAAGATGACATCTGAGATTCAAGCCTTGCAAACCTCTGCCTGAATCTTCTCGGTTCTAACTCTTGGGCTGCATATTGAATTTGAGATCACCAATTTAAAAACAACAAAAAATTTGAAAAGTAATTTTTCAAATAAATACAAACAAATTTTTTAACTCATGTTCACAGTTCTTTTTTCTAATCTTTATTCTTGTAATCTCTATGAAAGTTTGCCGCGATGTGTCGGATGCAATAAACAGACCTCCACGGGACCCCCGATCGCCTTATCGCAGCAAATAATCCATTCGATCTATCTGATATAAGGAAAATGTTGTCTTTTCTGACAATATGCCTCCACAAATTTGTGAGGAAAAATTTCAAGACTCGAAGCACTCGCGCTCCACGATGGCGAAAGCGATCGGAAGTACATTTCGATTATCGTCTTGTGCAACAGCAATCAGGAGGATTTGCGTGTATTTGCCATACAACCATGTCTCGTCCACCTGCCCCATCGACTTGCAATAAGGGAAGGCCCTAACACACGGCTCGAATGTCCAAAACAATCAGTGAAAAACTCGTTTCTCTGGTTGTATCTCCTTGTCAGGGCTTTATACGGTAGTGTTTACAAATCAGTCACTGTCCACGGCACGTACTCCTGTATTCTAGCTATCCACCATTGAAGCTCGTTGTATGACGCATCTCAGTCATCGTACAACTCTCGCATCGCCATTTGCTTCACCTACCATGCCTTTTGGTACGACACTTTGTACTTGAATTAAGCTTGCATATCCGCAATAAGGACCGAGACTTGAATGGTGGGTGACTCTTTCACCAAAGGGATGGTGCAGTTACATATAGTTTTTGCGTCTAACTTTCTATGGTCTTGCGACATACGAACGGACGTGCATGTGTGTGGACATTCTAGTTTCCTTATCATCCACATATGTGTCCGCTGCATTAACGCGGCTCGGACACGCCATTTACAACCACTCAACGCTTTCCAACATTCTTCTGCATACAAAGACTGCGTCGACTTCGTTACTTTATAATCCACCCCTAACTTTAAGCTAAGTTGTTTTATAGCATGTAAACATTCTTTTTTACTATCAAATTGTTGCCCTACAAACAATGCTTCTTCATCAAAATCATTGTCAACTATGTGAGTCGGCATAATATTTGGGTATTCCGGGAACTCACATGCAAGAGCCGCATCAGGATCCATGTCGGTCATGAAGGACCCTGGATTATTTCTTATAACTATACCAGGGTCCATGTTTTCGGCCGAATAGGGGTTCGTACTTTCACCTTCTATCGGGCCTTCTTCGTCTATGTCTTCAGGTATGTCATCCAAATCGGGGTCACTAAAATCATCGTTGGGATCACGGTGGGACTGATCATCATTATTGGACCCTTTATCACAATCTTCTATAGTGGTCAACACCTCAGGATGGATAGCAAATAATCCTTTCGATCTATCTGATATAAGGCAAATGTTGTCTTCTCTGACAATATGCCTCCGCAGATTTGTGAGGAAAAATTCCCAAGACTCGAAGCACTTACGCTCCATGATGGCAAAAGCGATCAGAAGTACATTTTGATTGTCGTCTTGTGCAACAGTAATCAGGAGGATTTGCATGTATTTTCCATACAACCATGTCCCGTTCACCTGCCCTATCGGCTTGCAATAAGGGAAGGCCCTAACACACGGCTCGAACGTCTAAAACAATCAGTGAAAAACTCATTTCTCTGGTTGTATCTCCCCGTCAGGGCTTTTATACGGCAGTGTTTACAAATCAGTTACTGTCCACGGCACATACTCATGTATTCTAGCTATCCACCCTTGAAGCTCGTTGTATGACGCATCCCAGTCATCGTACAACTCTCGCATCGCCATTTGCTTCACCCACCATGCCTTTCGGTACGACACTTTGTACTTGAATTGAGCTTACATATCCGCAATAAGGACCGAGACTTGAATGGTGGGTGACTCTTTCACCAAAGGGATGATGCAGTTACATATAGTTTTTGCGTCTAACTTTCTATAGTCTTGCGACATACGAGCGGACGTGTATATGTGTGGACCTTCTAGTTTCCTTATCATCTACATTTGTGTCCGCTGCATTAATGCGGCTCGGACATGCCATTTACAACCACTCAACGCTTTCCAACATTCTCCTGCGTACAAAGACTGCGTTGACTTCGTTACTTTATAATCCACCCCTAAATTCAAGCTAAGTTGTTTTATAGCATGTAAACAGTCTTTTTTGTTATCAAATTGTTGCCCTACAAACAATGCTTCTTCATCAAAATCATTGTCAACTATGTGAGTCGGCACAATAATTGGGTATTCTGAGAACTCGCATGCAAGAGCCGCATCAGGATCCATGTCGGTCATGAAGGAACCTGGATTATTTCTTATAACTATACCAGGGCCCATGTTTCCGGCCGAATAGGGATTCGCATTTTCACCTTCTATCCCTTCTTCGTCTATGTCTTCAGGTATGTCATCCAAATCAGGGTCACTAAAATCATCGTTGGGATCACGGTGGGACTAATCATCATTATTGAACCCTTTATCACAATCTTCTATTGTGGTCAACACCTCAGGATGGATCTCTAGACGAGGATACGAGCATGGGGTGTTATACGAACATCCATCAATGTTTGAATTTTCGGGAGTTGGCGTTGACCGTCCAAAACATTACTGATCTTCCCAAGAGACCTTAAAATCAAAATTAATTCCGGAGCGCTGGCTTGCTGGAATTACCACTTGAATGGGATCTAATTCAGCTATCTCCGCGAACAACTCAACTAGGCTGGGATTTTCTATTTCAGGGGGGCAATAAATTGCTATCATTGTCCCTAAATCATCATCATCTTCAAGCTCCATTTCTGAGAACTTTAGCGAATCAGTTGAAACCGAAAATCTGTAAAACAGTCTCAAAATTGCTTCCCGCAACGGCTTGCTATCTTTGTACTGATTTTTCGTTTTAAATCCGACACTGAAATCTGTTTGTTGAACCTCATTCCTATTTTTTTCGGCTTCGAAATATACAGCCTTCTTTAGTTGTATTTATCGTTTATCCATCGAAATGAACATAAACAAACAATATTTGGGAACTCATTTTTTTAAAAAAATTGCTTTCTTCTAAACAGAGGGAAAAAAATTCAAACCAAACAAAATGGAAGATTAAATACCTATATATATATTTGATAAATTTGGTGTCGACCATTGGCAGGCTACCACCAAAATTTTTTTTTAAAATTTTTTTCGTATACTGGTGCCGGTCAATGACAGCCCAAAATGTAAAAAAAAAAATTTACATAAAGGTAGTGCCGGTCATTGGCAGGCCACCACCAAAAAACTAATTTTTTTTGAATTTTTTCTTGTACTGGTGCCGACCATGACAGCCCAAAATGTAAAAAAAAAAATTTACATACAGGTGGTGCCGGTCATTGGTAGGCCACCACCAAAAAAATATTTTTTTTAAAATTTTTTCGTATACTGGTGCCAGCTAATGACAACCCAAAATGCAAAAAAAAAATTACATAAAGGTAGTGCCGGCCATTAGTAGGCCATCACCAAAATTTTTTTTTGAATTTTTTCGTATACTGGTGTCGGCCAATGACAACGCAAAATGTAAAAAAAATTAAATAAAGGTGGCGCCGGCCATATGCAGGCCACCATTAAAATAATTTTTTTGAATTTTTTCGTCTACTGATACCGACTAATAACAGCCCAAAATGTAATTTTTTTTACATAAAGGTAGTGCTGGCCATTAGCAGGCCACTACCAAAAAAAATTCGCTGAATTTTTTGTATATTGGTGCCTGCCAATGACAGCCCAAAATGTAAAAAAAAAATTTACATAAAGGTGGTGCCGGCCATTGGCAGGCCACCATCAAAAAAAAATTTTGAATTTTTTTTTATATTGGTACCGACCAATGACAGCCCAAAATGTAAATTTTTTTTTACACAAAGGTGGTGCCGGCCATTGGCAGGCCACCACAAATTTTTTTTTTAATTTTTTTGTACACTGGTGCTTGCCAATGACAGCCCAAAATGAAAAACTTTTTTTACATAAAGATGATGCCGGCCATTGGTAGGCCACCACCAAATTTTTTTTTTTTGAATTTTTTGTATACTGGTGTCGGCCAATGACAGCCTAAAATGTAATTTTTTTTTACATAAAGGTGGTGTTGGCCATTGGCAGGCCACCACAAAAAATTTTATTTTAAATTTTTTTGTATACTGGTGCCGGCCAATGACAGCCCAAAATGTAAATTTTTTTACATAAAGGTGATGCCGGCCATTGACAGGTCATTACCAAAAAAAAATTTTATTTTATTTTTTTATATACTGGTACTGACCAATGACAGCCCAAAATGTATTTTTTTTACATAAAGGTGGTGCCGACTATTGGCAGGTCACCACCAAAAATTTTTTTTTGAATTTTTTCGTATACTGGTGCCGGCCAATGACAGCCCAAAATGTAATTTTTTTTACATAAAGGTGGTGCCGGCTATTGAATGGCCAGCACCTAAAATTTTTTTCTTTTTTTTCCCTGTATACCAGTATGATACGATTTTTTAAAAAAATATACTAGTTTCGGCCATTCACAGGCCAGAACCAAAAAAATCATTTTTTTTAAGTCTGACATAATTATTAGGCAATCATGGGTCCAAAATTTCAAGTTGTGCCGGCAATTGACAGGTCACAACCCCATTTTACTGTTCATTTCAAGTTATTTTAGTAATTATTTTTAAACCTGAATTATTTTTATAAATATAATTTTTTTGAATTATTTTAATAAAATAGCCTAATATTAATTTAGGGCCCCAACATCACAATCACATTAGTGGTCGGTAGCGGAGCGTGTTACACGATGAATCTTGTCGATATATAAATAATAGATAATATTATGTTTGTCTGTGCGAAAAAAATTATATACAGATCCTCGGATTTTTTTTTTTTTAGATTCCAAGCAAAAATAGTCATAACGGTAAAGCATATTTTATATTTAAAAAAAACTTAAAATAATAAATTTTGAATTTTGAAAGAATTTAATTTTTATTAATTAAACTTAAAAGTGTTTTTACTATAGAGTATTTCACCATATATTTGTACTTTATAAAGATTTATATTTAATACATTTTCCATGTACAAATTCATATACAATCGATTTTTATGTAATGTCGGATGTTAAAAGTTTATGTAGCGAGTAAGTAAATGAGACTACAATATGAAAAAAAATTATGTATTACCCAAAACTTTAAATACAAAGCTTAAAATCCTAAATATCATAGCACACTCATAAAATGAATATAAAATATTCTTTATAATTATCATGAAACTTTTACTAAAACTTATATATAACTAGATCTTGTCAACTTCAAAAAAAATCTTTACGGATTGACCTCACAAAAAAGGAATATAATACCCCTTTAAATAAGTTAAAATTAAAATTTTAATAATATTAAAATATCTCTAAACTAACGGGAAGAAAAACTCATTCTTGAAACTTAGAACAGGGTTATCAAATAGAAAGACATATCGTCATGTTGTGACGTCCCGAGTGACACAATCGCGTTGTCATGACCTTTGTTATCTTACGAGGTAGACTCCACACAAGGTATACGACAAAGATAAAAGAAGATTTTAAAAATTAAACCAAGACTGAATGCTAGCCACACGATCATTAGGATGCACAACAATGACACCCCCATGGTAAACAAATGCGGCCAAATTTGACAAATAAATTCACGCGAGAAAAACGAAATATTGGAGACTTTAAAAATACTTACTTAGTACTTTTTATCTAATTACAGCACGTTTGGTTCGCTGTATTGGAATAGAGGCGTAATAGCAAATCAATTGTTTGGTTAAATGTAACGGAATAGAAGCGTAATAGTATTCTTGTGTTTGGTTGAATGGAATAGAGGTGTTATAGCATAATGGAAAAAACTAAAATGACTAGAATACCGTTAGCATAAATTTGTTTGGGTAAATAATTATTGTTATTGTTATTTAAATTTTAATAAGATTATTAATATCAATAATAAATAATTTAATCATATTTTAACATAATTATTATTAAATATATTATAATTAAAATATATAATTTAATAAAATTCTTAATAATCAATATTCTTATATGAATTTACTCAAATCATAATATATGATACTATAAAATATAATTTAACATAATTATTATTAAATATATTATATTTAAAATATATAATTTAATAAAATCCTAAATAATCAATATTCTTATATGAATTTACTAAAATCATAATATATGATACTATAAAATATAATTTGAAATAATTAATATTAAATATATTTTAATTAAAATATATGATTTAATAAAATTTAAAATAATTATAAATAATAAATTTTCTTATATGAATTTGTATAATTTAAAATAATTATTATTAATTATAATTAATAATATATTATTTCATAAAATTCTTGATAATAAATTTTCTTATATGAATTTATATAATTTAAAATAATTAATATTAAATATAATTTAATAATGATATATAATTTCATAAAATTCTTGATAATAAATTTTCTTATATGAATTTATATAATTTAAAATAATTAATATTAAATATAATTTAATAATGAACGATCAATGGTGTTGGTATTTTTAATCAATAAAAGCCAACATGAACGATGAAAATGAGAATGTGTTAGCTACAAATGCGGTTTAAGAGAATAGTCACTTAAAATATACATGGTTGTAGTAAATACTGAACATGGCTATGCTTAAATAATATTTTTTAAAATTATTTAAAAATATTTTTAATTAAGAGAATAGTCACTTAAGTAGTTGCCACCGATTCAAAAGTCGATATATATGTAATATTATTAAAATAATATTTTTTAATTATTTAAAAATATTTTTAATTAATGCGGTGTATATGAATATACACATTTAATTAGTTTTATTTTTAATAAATTTTTCTAATTTATTCATTCAATTTTAACCACCTTACAATTTATTCATTGTATTATATCTACTGATCCAATTTTAATATATTGAATATTTGTTTTTTAATCAAGTTCTTTACTTGATTATATCTAATGTTCCAATTTTAAAAAATTCGATTAAAATTTTCGAACTACATCAACTTAAGAAATTCGATCCCAAATTCAAAATTTTCAATACCAATAAAAATTAACTTACTACATCACCACTTGCAAAATATAACTCTCCAAACATTACTATGGAGTAAACCAAAAAACAAACAGAACATATATAGTTCTCGTACATCACCACTCAGACGCAAGTTCATTTTTTGGACAACCGATTCATACATGATAATAAGGGTAAAATAACTTGCATGTGAACATTAGCAATCTAACGTATGCATTCATGATAATATGAAGGTCAGGAAGCATGATTTACAACAGACCAAACACATCCACAACCATATGCAAAAAATCAGCATGTATGTGTTTTACTATGTTTCTCTATATTTGATTTTGAAGTCTTACAATTTTTCTTTAGTTTAGAAGGTTGGATAAGTTACCAAACCTCTTGAATTGCAACTACAGCTTCAGCTTGCCAACGATTTATGTCTGGAGCAAATCGGTAGCTAACAGTCCAATACCTACAAAATTCCACATAGAACATCAATTTACTGGAACAACAGTGACTATTCAGAATAATAATATATGACTTATGTAACTATTACACAAGTAATGGTTTTACATTTCAATGATGTGTTCAGAATAATGCATATATTGACAACGCTACTATGACTTGAGAACAATTCAGGGACAACATGAAACTGGAAAAAGATCATCAATACAAACTACTACAGCAGCAATAAAATTTTATTACTTAAGTGGGGGCGGCACAGCAATATGTTGACTCAAATTTCCACATTTTCAACACTATTGAGGCCATGTTCTGTCATGCCACTAAAAACCAACAAATCAAACACCCTTTTTCTTTTAGCTTCAGGCTGATTGGACAAATGAAGGCCATGTTCCTGTTTTTATTGTGGCCATGTTCCTGAGTTGAACAATATGATTAATAGAAAAAACCTGAACATCTTCTATTTGATATGAAGGTTACTAACTCAGAAAAATATATATATGAAGGTGATACGAGCCAAGGAGGTGACATTCAAGGGGTTGTTTTTCCTAGTGGTCCAATCACTCGAAGCAAGGCACGACAATTAAAATCAAAGATGAATGCTTTTGTCCAAGACTTTGTTGCTACAAATTTAATTCGTCATGTTCGTGACGTTGACAAATACGGGAATGCAATTCACTGGACCAATATTGGAATAGTGAAAGCCCATAAATTGGTGGATTAATCTTTTATGTATCTTATTATTATTGTTATTTACATAATTCTCATTGGTTGGGACACATCACTTATGAGTTTTAAGTAATTTTATTGGTTAGGTTATTATTTATTTATTTTCTTAGATAATTTTAAAGAGTTTTATTAGGGTTCAACTACTCTTGTATTTTGCCTATAAATAGGCTTGCTTTCTACACATTGAGGAGGGTGGAATAGAAAGAGAGTATTTGTTTTCTTCCAAATTTGTGTGAGGCAAATTTTTAAGAGTAGAGTGATTCTTCTCTTGCTATTTAGTTTGGAGTTTGTTACTTTCGAGGGTATTTCGGAGTTACAAATATTCAAATTTCTTTCCCGTTCATCGGTGTTTCTTCTAGGGGTTTCGTAGGGAGCCGCTCAATCATTGGCGTTTTTTATTACAAGTTAACCAAGGGTTCCATAGGGCAAATCTATCATTTTTTTCTTTTATTATTATTTAACTAATTTTATTTATTCTCATTTTATTTCTAATTTGTGTTTCTCTTGTGTCTAGATCCGGGATTCTGCATCAGTTGGTATCAGTTTCAGGCCATTTAGTGTTATTTTTGAAGCTAAAAAAAAGAATCGACGAAACCGATGAAAAGTTGTTATTTTTTTTACTTAAGATGATTAATTTTTTTAAATTTAATATTTTATTATTTAATATTTTTATTCTTAATATTTTAATAATTCAACTGCTGAATTTCGTATTTTATTCATATAGACCATGCATATCAAATTTGACAAGCATTTAAAAATTTTAATTATTTATTTTATGTAAAAATTTTAACCGTTCAATAAATAATAATATATATAATATTTTACAAGCCTTCGATGATGATGACTACCATGCCCCATTTTGCTCAAAATTTGAGTCGCCCTTTTCGGGTTTTCAACTCAAAACCACCTTTGGTCACAAAGCGCCATTTGCGGGTCTTCGCTTTGGCCTATCCTTTTTTCTTTCCTTTTTCTTTTTTCTTCTTTCTTTTTCTCTTATTTTTGATTTTTCAATTTTTTGATTTTTTTGATTTTTTTTATTTTTTTCTTTTGAGTCTGAACTCATAGGATTAGGCAAGTCCTGGTGATCGAATCAATGTTATTCTAAAGTCTTCTACATAAGATCTTCCACTTTCATCTTGTATGTGAAAAATCTTCTTTAGTACCGGATTTCTTTCATAGAGCCTTTTGGGGCACAACTACGACAGAAAACTTTGGATCTTCCTATTTAATCAGGACGAAATCCAACAACATCTTGAAGGGATGAAAACTCGACTTCAAATGGGCAAAGCTATGATGACTCAACGAGAAAAGAAGTACCCCGGCAAAGAATTGCATCGTTCATACTACAAATTTTTGAAATCGTGCTGTTGTGCAGATTTCATTATAAGTGGTTAATCGAGGCATATCCTGGTATGATCATACAACGACATCTTTGAACTCCAGAGGTAACTCAACAAGGTCTTGCTTCGTCCTTGCGGTCAAGTCAATTCTAATCTTCACCAAGCTCACAATTTCTAATGATTCCTTGTGAGGTAGGATCTGTCTATCTTCTTGTTCTACCCTCCTCACCAAGTCTAGAGATAAGCTACGATCTATGTCATTTCCAAAGTCATGAGATCCGTCTAAACTCATGCCTCGTTCATGAGGGAAATCTGAGTTTGTAGCAGTGTCATTCATGCCATTGATATCTGAGGACTCATAGCAAGTACCAAAGAATATACAAAAAAATGTGTGAATTTAT
Organism: Gossypium hirsutum; assembly: GCF_007990345.1. Classification (NCBI taxonomy): domain Eukaryota; kingdom Viridiplantae; phylum Streptophyta; class Magnoliopsida; order Malvales; family Malvaceae; genus Gossypium; species Gossypium hirsutum. The sequence goes on from NC_053444.1 coordinate 64,879,808, forward strand.
GAATAATTATTTGTACAATATAATTATGAATGAGAGAATGATGTGGAAGACAATTTAAAAGAATAAATGAGTAATTATTCAAAAAGAATGAAAGAATATTGGCTCAAAAGTGATCGCAAAGACGTATTTCATTAGAATAATAACGTTCAGACATGAGCCTATTTCACAAAGAAGTTCTCATTGCTCTTAGGCTAAAAACAACAAAAATGTTCTGAACATTACTCTAAATAAGCTCTAAAAACTACAGAGATTTCTTCTGCAGTTTAATTGCTTAAAACACTCCAGATTTATAAGGGCAGATATCTAACAAGATCCATTTTCATTTGTGTCTGCCAACATTGTGTGTATGTTTTTGTCCTCTTTAATTTCCTCACAGAGCTTCATCTCCTTGTCGTCCATCATGCTCGGAGCCAAGTCCTTAAATTTCACACTCTCTTGGGTCTCGTACCCCATCTCGTGATGGAACTCACAATGGTTCCTTGTCTTTCCATGGTCTCCTCCTGAATCAGAAATAACTAATCCCCTTCCCTCCCTCACATCTACCCCATTATCAATATGATTGGGTAGTGGATTTTTTACGCTAGATGAGTCATCAAATTTGACAACACTCATGTTAATGAGTTTTTCAACTAGTTTCTTGAAGGCAGTGCAATTCTCTATTGAATGCCCGTAATTCCTGCATGATAGTCGTATTGTGCGTTTATGTCATACCATTTGGGATATGGAAGTTGTATGGGTTTTAAGTAGAAGGGGGACACCATACGTGCATCAAATAAGCTTCGGTATAACTCACTATATGACATTGTTGTAGGTGTGAACTGAAGCCTTTCTGTATTTGTCTTTGTGTAAGATTCTTGCTCTAAAGGACTCCGATGTCTGGTGGTTTCTGTCTTTGGCCTGCTCATAATGATTAGCTTTGAGTGGCCCCTGTTATACTTGCCTGCATTATCCCATTTATTTCCCTTATTCTTTGGGGCCTTCGTGGTATCTAGGTACTCCACCTTCACCTGCTTTGTTTCAGCTGGGTTATCAAGAGCAACAGGAAAAGTGTTCCTTAAATTGGATCTTGGGTCCGTCAAGCAACTCACTGGTGTTACTGTACCAGTATGATATTGTTGAGATATGATAGTGAAGAGTGCCCCTTGTAGGCGCCCATCTGACTGGACCTGGGCACTTGTCGAAGTACAATCTAGGAAATAAACAAAATCCTCATTATCAACCCCAGAGTGGTCAATCGGGTCCTTCCTTTTTTCTCCAGCTATCAATCGGCTGAACTGGCTCATCATGGTTCTCTGTAATTCTAGCATCTGATCTCTCATCTCCTGTTGAAATTCGGTCAATTGCTCCTGCATCTGTATCTACATTCGCTCTAATTTTTTCCAACCTTTGTTCCATTTCTCTAGTCTTTGCTTGAATACTGCAAGGGTGTTTGGTTGGTTGGTTTTCCAAATTAGCTGAAATAAATTTACTCAATTAGGCTCTTTCAAAGGATTTATGCATGTGATGTCATGTAATGCAAATGCATGAAATGAATGCCTAAAGAGACGTTAATTCTGATTCAATTACATTTACAAAACTTTATTAGAAGACAAATTTCTTTATATAAAGCGGATATATATACGGCCTCTCCCTTATATTCCAAGAGAAAACATCGATTTTTTTTTCATCCGCATGTTTGGGATAATCACGCCAATTTCCAATAGATGCCACAGCTAGCTCCTTTTTTCTTGATATTGGTCGTGATCCATCATCTGCCCATCTTCATAAGGCTCGTCAACTTCTTTAAGGGAGTTGGAATGTCGAAGGCTCTTAGACAATCTCATTGAATCCTCAGGCCACGAAGAAAGGTCACAAATTCTTCCATCGTCCTTCTTGTGTTTCTCAGATATATTCAGGAAGTCGTATTATTTTCCACTTTATCAAGAAATCCATATTCTATGACAAGCTTTCTAATTTAGTAATCGAACTTGAATCAACATCTTCTTCCTAAGATGCAAATGCAATGTAATCACAATCAAAACACAACAAGAAGGGTTAGTAAAAAACATAAGTAAACAAGGAAAACCTAATCAGGCAAGCCCTAGGGGTTTGGAGAGGCTCTACCTAGGATGGGTTCCTAAGGTCTTCTACATGCGGTTTGGCTCTAAAGTCAAGGTACCCGAACCAGCAGATTCCTCGATCTTCACCCATTATAGGCTCATACAGGCCGAGTTCGATTCAGGGGAATACATTTCCTTATGGCTGCATGAAGATGAAGATCTCACGAAGATATAGGTACGGATGTATTCCAGAAGTGATCAACTATCCTGCACGGAGGTGAAAACCTCACGAAGGAGTAACTTCTCACTCCCACTTAAGAGGGTGTGACCAACGGTCATGCAATGCAATGCGCAGAAATATATACCATCTTAAACTAATATGGCAATCACAACGACGAAAATCGTAAAAAAGGTGAATAAAAATGTAACGAGAGGATCGTATATTTAAATCAAGTTTTCAAAAAAAACAAAAACTAATCAACTCGTGGCTTGACTCACTTATTTTGAAAAAATTCCCCAGTGGAGTCGCCAAGCCATTGACACCATTTTTTTTGTTGAAAACGGGGTCGACTTGACTTTTGAAAAATGAAAACAAGAATGGAAGTCGCCACCAATCTTTTTTTGATAAGGTGTGATGGGGTCACCTCGTAAAAGTGGTTATTTTTAATAAACAATCTAATTTTATTAAAACAACAAGTTTGGTCCGCGAACTTCAGAAAAATGGGTTTGGAATTCGGTTACGTACGAGGAAGGATTAGCACCCTCGTAACGCCCAAAATTGGTACCTAATTGATTAGTTAATGTCTTAATGTCGAAATTAAAAACTTTGAATAATTTTAAAAATACGATCCTTGTATTAAAATGTTAAAAATTTTTGGGAAACGAAGCATATTTCACGTTAATCGAGAAAAAAAGTATCATATACAGTAAGTTAGGACACAATGTCTCAAATTTCTAATACGCGAATGAATGCCAAAAAAATTGCTTATTTAAAAGATATTTAGTTATCTCGGATTTAAAAAAGGATCAGGCCCAGCAAGTTAGAGCTTAATGAAAATGAAAAAAAATCAAAAATCAAAATAAAAAAACAAAAGAAAAAGAAAAAATCAAAATCAAAATCAAGATCAAAATGAAAATGAGAAAAAGAAAGAAGAATGAAAAAGGGAAATCTAGATGAAAAAAATCAGAATGAAAAAGGAAAAAGAAAAAGGAAAATGAGAGGCCAAAGCGAAAACCCGCAAGGGGCGCTTCGTGACCAAATGTGGTTTTGAGTTGAAAACTCGAAAAGGGCGACTCAAATTTTGAGCGAAATGGGGCATTTAGATCACCATTATTGAAGACTCCTAATGGGCATTGCTTCATTTTAGATATCATTAGACGCTGCTTCATATGCCAATGTCATCACATGCTTATTCCAGAGAAGATGGTATTGGAAAATGCATTGAATTTGAACAATAACGCTATAGCTGAGGTCTGAAATCAATTCAGAAGTGGACACCACAATTCGTCACTGAATTGCCTAGAGATGAATATCGAAAATTGAAGGAAAATGACTGAGACTTACAAGGATTGGTATAAGAAATCACCATTTGTCCTTTTTGCTTGCCTAACATTTATCAAGATTTCCATCAGAGCAAAGTTGTTCTCTTTGGTTTACGGGACTGAGGTAGTTTTACCTATTGAAATCCCCTCTCTTCGGGTATTAGAGAGGGAAGGATCCAATTCGCGATGTGATCATTTGGACTTGGGAAAAGGGTTAAAAGCTATTCATCAGGGTCGGATGTACCAGAAAAAATGGCATGAGCCCATAATGAACAGTGTCATCTCAGAGAGTTCCACGAGAGGGTTGGATGTTGAAAAGATCCTTCGAAATGATTCCAGAGAGAAATGAATGCTAAACCGGGAATATCCCTACGTTGTAAAGAAGACATTCTTCAGAAGAGCACTAATGCTAGTCCTATAAACTCGGATCTAGTTAAGAAATACTTCGTTTAAAGAAGGAGAAAGGACCAAGATGAAAACCCGCAAAGGGCACTCTGAGTCAAAAAAAATGAGAATGAAAAATGAAAATAAAAAATAAAAAAATAGAGAAGCTAAGGGGAAAACCCGCAAAGGGCGCCTTAGGCCAAAGGTGATTTGAGTTGAAAACCCGAAAATGGCGGCTCAAATATTGTTCAGAATGAGGCATGAGGCGATCAGAGTAATTCAAATTTTGATCATATTGGGCCATGTGGTGATCTTGCTATGCCTGAATCAACAGGAAAGGATAGGCGACATCTTGGGGCATCGACATAGCGCTGTAGATCTCCTAAACACATGTCCAACTCAAAATAGTCTTCAGAAAGTTTGTACAGAGAAGTTTAAGCTGCGATATCTGGGGCACCCAATTCTCATATTATTTGTCGTTCTTGGAATACTTTTTTTTCTTTTCCAAGATATACATTCCCAATTGTCATCCTTCTTTACTATTTTCGATAATTTGTTCTTTCGAGCTATGCTCAGAACCAACTTTATTCTTATCCATTGTTATGACCTTTTTGCAAACATGTTGCATTGGAATAATGATTGATGGACTAATAAAACTTTCACAAGTGAAGTTTTGCATATTACTCTGAAAAGTTTCTAAATAATATAGGAGCCTGAAACAGGACTATTGTTTAGAACACATCAAGTTTAAAGGTTGGAAATTTGAAAAGGAATAGTATAAATTTAGACTTTCTCTTTGGATTTTTGTTGTCAAATGTGTTGATTGACAAGATGCCATGTTAGTGATAAAGCTTAAGTAAACAAGCAAGCAATGATCACTAGGCAAGAGGAAGAGGTTACCTCGGAGAAGAGAGCCTTCATCTGCGCCTAAGTCTTTGGTATGACACCCTGAGAATGGTGTAAGAAACCAGAACGATTCAGATCCTATATCATTGAATTGTGAGGATTGAGGAAAAGCCACATATTTCTACCCTTTGGATTGCGGTGGAAGAATGATGATACAAATTTTGCGCCCCAATGGATTAAACTTTGAGGTCTACAGTGGGGGCAATCTGACTAAAGTGATTATTTGAAGAAGTTGGTCAAGCGAGAAGACGTTTTAACACGTCAGCATTAAAGCTTTAATGAACTTCGAGTAATGACAACCTAAGCGGGATCATTCTCAAAAAAATAAAATTATGCATTCATGCAAACACCATTTACACATGTCTAGTTAGGAGCATTTGATTCATTCAGATCATGACATCCTAATCACTAGGCATAATTAAGTTCATAAACGAATTATACAGGTCTTATCCCCCTGAACTTGCAGTGGAACAGATCGACGATGGCGAATCTCATCTTCAAGTGTAAGGAAGTAGATTTAAGCCACGAGTTATTTCTCCCTGAGGTTGCAGTGGAGCAGACTAAGTAAGCAGGTCTTATCCCGACTGAAGTTGCAGTGGGACAGATCGAAGACGGCGAATCTTATCTTCAAGTGTAAGGAAGCAAATTTAAGCCACGAGTCATTTCTCCCTGGGGTTGCAGTGGAGCAGACTAAGTAAGCAGGTCTTATCCTAACTGAAGTTGCAGTGGGACAGATCGAAGACGGCGAATCTTATCTTCAAGTGTAAGGAAGCAGATTTAAGCCACGAGTCCTTTCTCCCTGAGGTTGCAGTGGAGCAGGCTAAGTAAGCAGGTCTTATCCCGACTGAAGTTGCAGTGGGACAGATCAAAGACGGTGAATCTTATCTTCAAGTGTAAGGAAGCAGATTTAAGCCACGAGTCATTTCTCCTTGATGTTGCAGAGGAGCAGACTAAGTAAGCAGGTCTTATCCCGACTGAAGCTGCAGTGGGGTAGACTAAATAAGCCAATCTTATCTCCCTGAAGTTACAGTGGAGCAGATTGAAGCCGATAATCCTATCTCCTTGAAGTTGTAGTGGAGCGGATTAAAGTAATAGATCTTATCTCTCTGAAGTTGCAGTAGAGTGGTTCGCATCAGGTCTTGTCTCCCTGAGGTTGCAGTGGAGCAGACTAAGTAAGCAGGTCTTATCCCGACTGAAGTTGCAGTGGGGCAGGCTGAAGAAGTAAATCTTATCTCCCTGAGGTTGCAGTGGAGCAGATTGAATTCAATAATCCTATCTCCCTGAAGTTGTAGTGGAGCGGATTAAAAAGCTACGAGTTACGAATCCTATCTCCCCGACGTTGTGGTGTGGTGGATCGAAGCACCAGTTCCTATACCTCTGAAGATGCAATAGAATGGAATGGAGCCACTTGAAGAAGAAGAGCACCAAGGTCCAACATGACCGGGCAAAATTGGCCCTTGTTAGTCTTTACTTCATTCCCGTTACACGACAATGAGCAAAGAGGGGCAGCTGTAAGGCCCAATATTTACCCGGCCCATTTTATCAAACCAAATAAAATAAAATAAAATAAAATAAAATAAAAACCATAGTGTCCATTTACAAATTTCAGCTAGCCCAAACCTAATTTGACCCAAGCCGAAACCCAACTACATCTAGCCCAAAACAGAAAAAGAACCAGAAAACCCTAGGTAGCACCCAGCTCCCAGCGCCGCAATGAGCCACTGCCCTTGCACGAGCGCCACCGCCACACGCGCGCCTCCGTGCCACGTCTTCGTACGAAACCTGCAACAATGCAACAAACACCTGCAACGCACAAAGCAACAGAGAACGCAACAAACGTAAACAAAAATAATAGCAGAAATCGACAGCAAATGAAGAAAAGGACAAATTCCTTTCATTTTTATTTTTTCTTTTCTTTTCATTTTTGGCTATAAAGGCCGATTTAAAAACCCTTGTAAGGAGGTTACAAAACACCACGAATATTGTATCAAAAAAATCTTTGAGAGAAAAGCAATAGAACAAAAGTAGTTTTCAAGAGGTGATTGAAAATTGATTTTATTTTTTCTTTCTTTTCGATTTCTTCCTTCTTTTCTGTTTCTTCAACCTTAGTTTTATTATTCTTGTTTGCAAAATAGAAAAAAGAGATAAAAAAAGGCTTAGGGATCTTACCGGGGGTCGGTACGACGCTGAATCCCTCCTCCGTTCAGGTCGAGGTTGAATGAGAGGGGAGGGACCTTCGATTTTGAAGCGGTGCTGAGAGGAGAGCAGTCGGATTCCTTTTATTTTTTTGTTTGTTTTTTACTTCTGTTTTGAAAAAAATGAAATGGTGGCTGCTAATTTAGGGTTTAGCTTTTTACCCTTGCCTGTTGTATGAAACGACGCCGTTTGGAGTCTGACCAGTGGCTCCAAAATGGCGTCGCATTGATCCAGACCCGCGCGCGACCCGACCCGCTCCATGGGGGATTCGCGCGTTATTTGTTAATTGGGTTATTTATCCATCTAGTCCCTCTACATTGGAAACGTGTTCCAATTTGGGCCATGTCAACGCACTGCGTTTTGAGGGAAGGGAATATTTCCTATTTGCCCCTCATGTTATCCGCATGTCGTTTTTTTGGCCCTCGGTTTTGGTTTATTTATTTATTTTCTTTAATTTTGTTTCAAATTCAATTCAATCCTCATTAATAGATTTAAATTCGCTTGTTTGCTTATTTATTCAATTATTTATTGTTATGATATTTTTAACTTAAGATTTAATATTACTGGAATGTTTAAACTTGTTATTATTATTTTTATACTAATCCAATATATTTCATAAATTTTATAATGGTTTTATTTTATAATACTTTTTAAAATTCACTATACAATAATATTCTTATACAATGCTCTATTTATATATGTAAACATAGTTCATATTAAACTATTTTCATACATACATGTACATATATTATATTAACGATTTCATATTATATATTTTCCCTTATTCCAATATTTATATAATTGTTTTCTTTTAAAAGCCCTACTTTATATATTTCGTCTATTTCAACCTCATTTATATATATTATTCGGCATATATTATCATTCATATTGTTATTAACGCCTTCTTTTCACATGCGTAATATTTTTTAAATTAATATGTATATATTATTTCATGTATTTTGGTTTTCTTCGTATACAATATTCACCTTAAACTTCATTTTGATATTTTTTAGGGTATTTATTTTTTATCTTCATTTTTGACTTATTTTAAACTCATGTATGTATATTGTTTATTGTAAATTTTATGCATATAACTCATTTTTTATTGATAATTCGTTTATTCTTTGGATGCCGATGTTATTAGCATTGGCATAATGTATGGTTGAGATTGTCGTTACTATGTTTGTTTGTATTTGCCTATTGATTATTCGCAATTCATTAGTGTATGTTATTTACAAATCATCCTTTATGCCGTACGTTATAATTCAATCGTTTTTATTCGAAAGATCACAAATGTCAAAGTCATTTCATACAAAAGTTTTCAAGATAACGCAATACTCGAAATTTGGAATCCTCGAGAGAATTGAGCCCTAACGTATTGGGTTCCGATTCTCCCTGATGAATCTAAATAATCGAAAACTTTCTTAAACCAAAACACATGAATAAAAAATTAATTTTATAGAATTCGATACGTCGTGTCCTAATGCATTGGATGTGACATGTCGGTTTCTCAAAATGAAGATTTCAAATAATAAGGGCTATATTCAATGCTAGGAATTTTGAGAAATTGTACCCTAACGTATTGGGTTTCAATTTTTCATCTGACTTAAAGCGATTGAATATCCTTTTTTTATGCAAGAGTTTTGAAAATCAAAAGACAAGCTAATTCTCGAGGACTAAAAATGTCGTGTCCTAATGTATTGGGCATGACATTTTATTACTCTGAGACGAGAAGGTCTTTAGCATTCGCCTCGATTTATCCAAGCATCTTTTATAAAATTAACATTAATAAAGAAGGGAGGATCGTATTTTAAAATCTTTTCAAATTCCCGACACTAAGACATTAAACAATCAATTCGGTACTAATTTTGGGCGTCACGAGGGTGTTAACCCTTTCTCGTACGTAACCGACTCCCGAACCCGTTTTGTTAAAATTCGCAGCCCTAAAATTATTTTCAAGGTGATCCGATCACACCTCAATGAAAGATCGGTGGCGACTCCTTTTTTTTATTTTTAATAAGTCGATAATCAAATTTTTATTTTTTTATCAAAAAAATGGTTTCGACAATGGGCATGATAATACAAGCATAACTAATATGAGCAACAATAATAAGAATGAATAAATAAATAAAAATGGACAAATTCATAACATGCAAAATAACAAGTATAAGCAAATAAAGTTAAGATATTCATTTAAAGTAATAATAAAAACATAAATAAATAAATAAAAGAAATGAACAAATTGTAAAATGTAAAGTATGCATATATATATATGTGTATTAAAATTATGAAGTATAAAGAAAGAAATATGTGAATATATATACGCATGTGAATTGTAAAATGTATGAAAAATATATACGTATATATGAATTATAAAATATATAAAAAATACTATTTGTGTAAAGATTTAAAGAAGGGGGTGTATTTTAAAATATAAAACATATCTATGAAACTGAGTTAATTAATAAAATAACAAAATAACAAAAAAAGACTAATTTGAATTCTAAGACAAAGATTCGGGGCAAAATCGAAAGTAAAATAAAAGGGGAGGACCAAACTGAATGCGCGCACAATACGGGAGGACCAGAATGGGAATTTTCCTTTTTCCTCAAAACGACATCGTTCCAGAGTAGACCGAATTGAAATCGCAATAAAATAATTGCTAAAAATTAAAAATTTAAAAATACCTAATTAAAAAACTCTAAAAAGTGGAAAGGCTAAAGGTGCAATTAGCCCTTCCAACGAAAACACGCGGATCCTCCCCCAGGGTCGGGTCACCGCCAAAACGGTGTCGTTTTGGCACCTGACCTTTAATGGCAAAACGGCGCAGTTTTGAGAGGGCTATAAGTCCAAATTTTTTTAAAAAAATTCATTTTCTTTCTTCCTCAAAAAAACCCCCAGAAAACTCTCTCAAATCCTCTCCCCCTCTCAAAAATTCGGCCAGGAGTCCGGTCATCAGCCGCCGCTCCGGCCGTTGGCGACGGCGCCGCCTTCCGTGGTGGCCGATAAAACAAAAATAACCCCTTTCGAAGCCCTTTACACGTGGAGCAAGGATCCAAGGCCAAAACCCCCGTAAACGCGGCCAAACCTGGCGGAGCAACGAAGAAACGTGACGCTTCTTCTCCTTTTCTGGCGAGGCCGTCGACGGCGAGTAGATCGGCCGACGCAGGTGAGTTTCTTTTTCTCTTCTTTTTTTTTGCTTTGTTTTCGTTTACAAAATAAAAAAATAATAAAAAAATAAAATAGAAAGATTGAAATAAAAAAAATCACCTTTAAGTTTTTGTTCTCTTTTTATTTTCTAATATCTGTAAAAAAGGAAGTAGAAGTTACAATTCGTTTGAATGGGCTTTATATAGCCATTTTTACGCAATTTATTTTATTATTGTTTCTACTGTTTTGTCCTTCTTTGCTTGCGTGTTCTCCTTTGTTTTGCAAGTAGAGCAGATGGTGCATGTGGGCGAAACAATGGCGGTGGCAGAGGATAGGTGACGGCGGCGATGGTAGTAGAGGGGTCAGAAGAGGCAGTTAGGGTTAGGCAGTAGGCTAGGGTTTCATTTTTTTTTGAAATGTTTTGGGCTTAGTGGGCTGCTAGGGTTTTGGGTAGTGGGCCCAGGGCAAATTTGGACTTGTACAGGATCTATGAAAACATAAAAAAGTAAAATTATGTTAGATTCAATTCAATATAAAATATAACTTACTGAACCCATCCATGTTATTTGAACTCTTCATAATCCGAACCTGTTTTGGAAGGTGGTCTGCTGGTTCTTCCTCTCCGAGGGTAAGGATACTGAGCCGAACCTCCAAGAACCGGACGAGCGAGATCTGCACCCTTATCGGGATCACCCAAATCATTGTACAATATGCATAGTCATAAACACGATCTCCTGTTTTCAACTGTCCAGTCCCATCTCCCCTCAAGACCTGTAACTCTTCTTCTCTGTATTCACGCAACGCTGCTGGTTTCTCATGTGGAAGGTATGTCTACAAATATTTTACAAGAATGTGAATTCAGGTATAACTCATTTTGAACTGAAGCTATTATTTGAAAAAGTGTTCAAATACCTTGTTTGAGAAGAAGATTCGTGGTTTTTTATATCGTCTATCAGGATAAACCCAGAAATTACAAACGAAGTGGATCCGACCTTCGCCGGTAACATTTTCAAGAGTAATTGTTTTTAAGAAAAACTCAGCCGTATGATTATTTCGTAGGATGATAGCTCCAGGGATTCCAAATTCCTCATCCCACTCAAATGAAACCTTTTACAAGGAATCATCACCAGCCAATAACGGAGTATATGCCAGGTTCCAGTATTCCAATGCCGCTAACTTCCCCAGCTTTCCACCATTTTCATTTGCTACAGAACAAACCAGTAAACATTAACACCGTTATTATTTCCAAATTAAGAAAAAAAAAAGAATTTGTTTGGAAACTTGGAACGGAACGAACCAGGGTCGGGATTTTCGGCACCGACGAGCTGGAGACTGACTTGATTGCCGAGCAATTCAAAGAGGCTATCAGCTACAGTTGAATGCACGGCGGTGAAGTCCAAAACATTCTTCTTAACTATAACAACACTGCCTGTGATTGTGTTCTTGCTGGGTTTATTGAGGCCGGTAATGTCGCCGACAACATTGCCGACTGAACTCGCCAGATTTCCAAGAATCATTTTCTTGCTGGTCTTGTTAGCTACTACAAATATATGAAGTTGATATTTTTGAAGTTGATGTGCCAAAATGAGAGAAATGTTTCGATATTTGTAAGGATTTAGCTAGTACATTAATTAATTAATTAATTAATTACTTGAGACAGCTTTAGCAGGATATCATAAGCCTTACTGTATAGTATGAAACCTTCTTTTTTTTCGGTGAACGATGTCCAAAAATACGTAACTCATAACGCGTTGCTAGTATAAATTACCGGTGACTAAATTAAGTTTAGTTTAAATCAATAAATTGTTAAAATTAATCAAATTGACTTAAATTTAATATATGATTTTTTACTCATCGATAGGTATCACTCCATCATATCGATCGTCAAATTTATTAATACATTTAATTAACAATAAAAATAATTTTTGATAAAAATATCACAAAATTTATTTACTGCCGGTCTTTTTATTAAAAAAATAGGTAAATTAACCCATGTACAGTAGATGCACAAGTAAAACAGTCCCTCCTTTAAAATTATACCATTAAATGTTTGTTTTGATATTTATCTATGAGATATAATAACAATTTTAATTCTCAACCTTTACACAATTATTTAATTTAATCTCTACACCATTATTGCAAGTAAAATAAAAAATTTTAAAACTAATAAAGTTAAAAGCATTCGAAACTTTTAGCGGAAGAGCATCAGAGGGAAAAAGGAGAAAGCTAGGGTTTTCAAAGTTCCAAGCTCAATTGCTAACGTTGTGCCGGAATCCTCGATTAAAAAGAGAAAAGATAAAGTTAACGAGGAATAGCTCAGAATTTCTGGTTTGTATTTTTATAATCCGAATCTAATTATTAATTGTTGTATTTTGATTTAATGTTTATGGCAAGTAGTTGAGGTGAGTATATGACATTTTGAAATTGAATTGAATTGAATTCATTGTACATGTGATTATATGGAAAATTGATATTTAATATTGATTGCTATTGAATTATGAAACTAAAACCCTATTAACTATATCGGGCTGAGTCGGATATAGATGGCATGCCATAGGATTGGAAGAGTTGAGGGATTATTTTTACTTTGAGTCGATGAGACACTGGGTGTCAATTTATTACTTTGGATTAATTCGATGAGGCACTGGGTGCCAATTTACTTCGGTTTAGCCGATAAGACACTGGGTGTCAAATTATTACTTCGAATTATCTGATGATGTACTAGGTACAAAACTGGTGTATTTTTGTTGGATCCGTGTATCCGTTGTTACAGGCCCAATTAGCCCGAGCCCGCATACAAAATAATAAAACCAATAACCAAAAAAACAGTCCAATAAATGCCCATTTACTAATTTCAGCAAGTCCAAAACCCCTACCCAAATTACCAATAAGCCTAAACCCAATATTTTCAACAGCAAAGAAAACCCTAGGCAGCAACCAAGCCTCAGTCGCCGCACGCCCCAACAGCAACCCTCTCCCGTGCCGCTTTCTTTGTGTGTGCCGCCACGTCCTTGTACCTGCAAAACAAACTAGGAGAGTCCAAAAGCAAAAAAATAGTGTAAAAAATAGAAAAAAAAATAGGAAGATAAGTATTATTTTTGGGCTATAAAAAGAGTCCCGAGTTTGTATTTTTTTACTTACGAATGAATCAAAATAAAATAGAGAAAAATCAATTTAAGTACATACCATTTTCAAAGGTAGTAGTCCCGTTTTTATTTTTTATTTTTATTTATTTATTTACATTTAAAAAAACGAAAATGAGAAAGGAAAAATAAAAAGCATACCTTTTTTGTGAAAGAGGTGCCGATTCCGATGAAAATCGAGGACTTTTGAGTTGGGAAGTCGAAAAGGCCAAAAAATGGGTATTTTTGGTTTTTCGACCATCTCGAGCTGTGGCCGCCGCGGTGGTCCGGCACCGGAGCTAGCCGGATTCTGGAAATGTGTAAAAGGGGGAGAGAGTTTTGCTTTTGATTTTTTTGTTCTTTTTAAAAAGAGAGAAAGAATGAAATTTTTGAAATTTTTTTTGGTTTTATAGGCTAATAAAACGGCGTCGTTTAGGGCTGGTCTTTATAGCCTTAAAACGATGCTGTTTTGATCCTTATGGCCCCCAACCCGAGCGTCGACCCGACCTGAAGGGAGGATCCGCGTGTTTTGCTTCAATGGGATATTTACGTTGTAGGCCCTTCCGTATTTTTAGTTTGTTTCAATTTAGTCCTTTTCGCACTTTTTCTTTTATTTTTAAATTGGACCTCAAAGTTTTTTCCGCTATGCAATTTACTCCCTGGCGCGCTAATCCTCTGGGAAGTGACGCGTGTCCAGGAATCGGGCTTATTTCCCATTTAGCCCTCCGTTCTTTGTGCATGTTTCATTTTAATCCTATTTCAATTTTTTAGCATTAATTTTATTTACAAATCTTACCTTTAATGTCATTCTGATTTCAATGTAGTCCTCTGATTAATTTACTTCATAATTTGTCTGTTAATCTTTTTTTTCTTTATTTTTTAAAAATCTTTTTATTATTCTTATATTCGTTATTTATTCTTATATTTAAGCTTTAATATTTCTTCTATTAATTTATTTGTTTTATTTCTTTACTTTTATAATTCATAAAATTATTTTTACATACATATGATTTGTTTTATTATCACATTTTATATTATTATTATTATTATTACTATCATTGCTATTATTATTAGCATTATTATTATTTTTATATATCAATTTACTTAGCTTTTTTATATATACATTATTTTATCCTATTATGTACTGTTATTTTAAGTTTTTTTATTATTATATATTATTATCTAATCTCATAATGTATTGGTTTATATATTTTTATTTTTTTTAAAAGGTCCAACATGATCTATATATTTTTTAATGATTTTATAATACATTTTTTAAAAATTTATTTATATATACTTCTATGCTTTTAAATCAATATGTTTTATTTTGTATACTACTTATCTGATTTTCTTCCTATGCAACATTTAATTTAAAATTCATGTGTATATATATTTTTAATTCTATTTTTGATATTTCAAGTTTTGATGTATATTATTTATTTTAATTCTTTTTTTTACGTATAAGTTATTGTTCATGCATTGATGATTTCAAATGTTCTATCTTTCATGCTATTTTTTTATTTTGTTTGGTGTTTCTTTAATTAACTTTCAATTCATTTAGTTTTCTAATGTTGATACTGATATTTGCATAATGTATAATTGAGATTATTGTTGTTATGCTTGTTTATATTTTATTTATTAATCATTCATTATTCATTAGTGTACATTTTATCCTCAAATTATCCTTTTGCATTGTACATAATCACTCCATCGCATTTTATTCGTTTAAAAGGTTACGTATAATATCGTTCAAGTATCAAAATTATCTTATTCAAAAGTTTTCAAAATAATACTATTTGTCATTTTTGGAACTTCGAGGATCCGTGCCCTAACTTACGGGGTTTTTGATATTCTCGTCGAACTAAAACTGTTAAACATTTTTAGTTTTCAAATACACCAAGTTTCAATAAAGATTTTTAAAAGGTTAGCTTATACTCGGGAATTCAAGTGTTGCATCCTAACTTGCGGGATATGTCATTTTGTGCCTCGGGATGAGAAGGCCTTTTTACATCCAGGTTTATCCAAGTATTGTTTTAAAAAATATGGCATTAATAAAAGGGGAATCATTTTCAATCTTTTCAAATTTTTGACGTTCGACTTTAAGACATTAATAAATCAATTAGGTACCAATTTTGGGCGTTTCGAGGGTACTAACCCTTCCTCGTACGTAACCGACTTCCGAACCCATCTTTAATTCGTAGATTAAAATCGTTTTCAATGTGATCCGATCACATCTTAACAAAAGATCGGTGGCGACTCCAATTTTTATTTTTTTAAGTCGACCCAGTTTTTTCAAAATAAAAATGGTTTAGACATCCGTCATAGTCCGAGTCGTGTTAATAGGGGTGGTTAACTGATATAATACTATAATTGGTATTGGAAAACATTGAATGTGAAAAGCTATTTGAATAGCAAGTATGAGATTTGAAATAGCAGGAGATGAGAATTGAATATGTTATAAATGATGTGTTGATGAATTGATTAATTGAATGATTAATGTTATTGTGTGATTAAATGTATATATTAAATTATCTTGCCTTTAATATTCGGATTATAGAAATATATACCACTGATTTTATACTCAGTGTATGGTTTGGTTTTCCGTGCGCAGGTTAGGTACTTGATTTTGTTTGTCGATTCAGCATCCAAACAACGATCATGATCTCAAATGTGGTGATGTTTATTCCTTTTGTATCGGCATGTACCTAGGGCGTCTAAATCTTAACTATTTTGTGGATTGATTGTAAATAATATTATAAATTAATATTGGTTGGTTATATATATATGAGTATATGTTATATTAAAGCTCTAATATGGCATGTTTTAAATTATTGCATAAATGAACATGATATAGGTAAATTAGATTGAATTTGGTATCTTTACAAATTTGATTTGAATGATGTTTAAATTAATATGTTTTGATAATGTAATTGTGGTACCTATAAGGGTACATTGGTCAGACAACTAGGTTGATTATTTTGACATGTTTTGAAGATATTTGATTGTGTTTCGAATTGGTTGAACGATTGATTTTTGAGTTGCTTAGTGTCCAAGATTGCAGGGAATGGTAAACTTGATGTTTAAGGTACATATTGAGTCCACACAGCCAGACACACGGGCATGTGACTGGGCCGTGTAAGACACACGGCTAGCACACTGGTGCGCGAAGTCATTTTGATAGGGCACACGGTCTGGCACACGAGCATGTGGCTTGGTCGTGTGACCCAAGTCAGAGAGTTACACGAGTATAGACACGGGCTGGGACACGGCTGTGTGTCCCTATTTCGAATGCCTACACGGCCTGAGACACGGATGTGTCTCCTGACTGTGTGAGTCACACAGCCTGACCACACGGTTGTGTAAACCCTGCAGGTTTGAAAATTTTTTAATATTTCGCAAAAAATTCTCTGAGTTTTCGAATTAGTCCCGATTTGTTTCTATCATGTAGTTTGGGCCTCGAGGACTCGAATAAGGGATAATATGTATGAGTTTGATTGATTTTGACTTGAATGTTATATGATATGAAATGTTTTGAAATTATGTCTGTTTGATCGGTAATGCTCTAAAACCCTATTCCGGCGATGGATGTGGTTAGGGGTGTTACATCTTAACAGATTTATGGGCTAATTTTAAGGAAATTAATTCTACTTTATCTTGGATAATATTGGAGGCTATTTATCTTGATTATTTTATTGAAGAAGAGTTTATATTAAATTATGATTATCAAATAAACTGTCGTATTAAGCCTGTAAATAGGCAGCTAATTCGCATGGAAGATGCATCTTTTGGGAGAGAGTGTTTTGCGGAATTTTTTATTATTTTATGATATTTTCCCTTGTATTTTTGCACTTTTTTAATAGGCAATCTTAGTGAGAGATTAAACTTGTGTATGTGAGGTTTTGGGTGAGTGATTGTAAAAAGTTGGGACTAACTATTGGAGTTGTAATTACTTTTTTTGTGTAAAAGTAGATTAGGTTTTAGATGATAGACGGTTGGATCAATTGTGGAGTAAAATCATTAACTGAGTGAGGCTTTACAAAGTAAGTTTATTTCTGAACTATGTTAATAAATGGTTGAGTGGAAATCTCTCTTTACTTCTTTGTTTTTCATTTCTGTTTCACTGTCTGATCAATACTATGACTAAACACAACCTTGAACATACATACTGAACTTGAATCAAACTGACGTGTTTTTTCATATATAGCAACATTAAAATCTAGCTAAATTCATAATAAAGTTGCATTGAACCCTAAATTACAAAATTTTTCTAGCATTGTTTTTTCTGCCCAAAACTCAAACTTGAAATCGTGTTTAAGGGAATATTGAGTTCATTATCAATTATTATTTAATCCAACTTGATATATTTTCATCTATTTTATATTCATATTTAAATTATTATATATTATATATAAATTTTGATATATTAGTTATTTGTGTTATATAAAATATAATATATATTTTTGTGTTGTGTTGTGTTGTGTTGTGTTATATAATTGAATGGTAAATTATCAAGACTAATTTAAAGGCCTAAAACCTAGCATATATATGAGCCACCAACTTACTGTAAGTATTCCCAACATTTTACACCTTTACTCGTCTCTAGTGAAATGTGTAGCACGTTTAAATTTGTCCATATCTACACACTATAATGTCAAAACCATTCATTTTATTGACACTTGTCTAAATAAACAAACAAAGTTGCTTTTTTTTTTTTAAAATTGGACCACCATTTGTTTGGCATAAATTAATAATGCAAGGTGTTGAGGATTGATTCATATAAATAACGAGATAATAAAAATTGAAAAAAATAAATATAAATATTTTATGTAAAAAATTTTAAAGAGGGAAAAATTACGGATAATGGAGATTTTAGCTTTTCATTAAATGAATAAACAAATGAGAGTAAAATATAGAGAAAAATAAATCTACATAACCCAAAACTTCAAATACAAAGCTTAAAATCCTAAATCTCATAAGACACTCATAAAAAAGATATAAAATACTTTCTATAATTATCACAAAACTTTGACCAAAACTCGTATGCAACTATATGTTGTCAACCTCAAAGAAAAGCCTTTGCTGATTAATCTCACAAAATAGGAATACAATATCCCTTTAAATAGACTAAAATTAGAGTTCTATTAATACTAAAATATCTCTAAAATAATTAAAGTCTAATTAAAAAAAACTCATTCTTAAAATTTAAAACTCAGCTGTCAAATAGAAAAACACATCGCCATGTCGTGAGGTCCCGAGCCACACAATCGCGTTGTCATTATTTTTTTATCTTAACGTCACTGTCTGCTTCTCCAAAAATACGAGTAGACTCCACACAAGGTATACGACAAAGATAAGAGAAGATTTTAAAAATTAATCTATAAGGCATGGTCTTTTTGCCACGTAAAATTTTGCTTTAAAGCATTATACATACACTTGCATAAAACACCCCCATAATTCACACGAGAAAAAGGAAATATTGCAGACCCCTGTTCACATGAGAAAAAAAAATTAATATGTAGTTTACCGTTAAATTTGTTTAAAAATAGGGTTTTTTACAAAATTATTATAAAAAAATAAAAAATAATCAAAATATTATAATTTTTTTATTTACCAAAATATACCAAAAAAACAAAAAACAGAAAAAAAAATCGATTTGACAATATCTTAGTCGTGCCAAGGTGATTGGCGGCACCAAAGGTGCCAAAGTTATTGGCGGCACCAATGGTGCCAAGGAGATTGGCGGCACCAATGATGCCATACTGATTGGCGGCACTACTCGTGTTATAAACACGAGCTCTGTCTAGCTGAAGGGAGAAAAATCAGAAGAAAAAGAAGAAGAAGAAGAGGTGTTGCGGAAAAAAAGAGAAAAAGAGAAGGTATTTTTTTAAAAATAATTGATTATATTGTTGTTATTGTTTTGTATATTTTGTATTATTTTTTTGTTTTAGTTTAGTTATTATGATTAATAAACTCAAATTGATAGTTTTAGTTAGTATTATTATTATTATTATTATTATTATTATTATTATTGTTAGTATTAAGATGTTTTTAATGTATTAAGATGTAACTTAGTAGTATTATTGTTAGTAAAAAACTAGTATTATTATAGTTAGTTAGTTATTATTTTTAGTAAAACCCTAATTAATAATTTTAGTGTGTATTATTTTGAGTATAAAATTATTAATATTATTATTGTGTTAGTTATTAGGATTAGTGGTTAAACGGTTTTCATGTACAAAATTGCATATTGAAACATTAAATTTTTTTTAAGTAATTTATTTACCATTCGAGATTTTTTATGAGATTTTGTTTATTTTTTGACAGATTAAATATTGAAGATGGATGCTAAGTTTATTGTATGCGTTTATTTCGATGGAGTCATCTTGACAACAAGTGTTGGATGTGTATTTGAATGTCGGCAACAAATAGCAATGAGATTTAATAGAAATGTCTCGTTCGATGAAATGAAGGCAAGGATTAATGCAAAAATTCTTAGATGTTGTGGGAGAAGGATATCAAAAATTTTCTACAAGTTTCCAGTTTCAACAAATCCGGTCAAATTCGTCGAAATGGAATTTGTAGACGATGAAGACGTGGAGACAATGGTCGATCTCTACTGTAGGAATGGGAGTGAGAAGAATGCACCGATTCACTTATTTGCTGAGTTAGTCGGTATGGAGTAAAATGAAGATGTCAATGCATCTGATGAAGAAGACGGAGCTGAAGAACCGTGGATGGTGGCTCCAATATCATACGTTGATAGTGAATCGACTATGGTGGGATCGGTATCAACCTAAATATTACCCCCAAGTTGATATGGTTGGTGGTGAAGAAGACGGTGCTGGCGAAGAAGAAGGTGGTGGCGATCATTGGGATGAAGAGGTCGATAGTGACGGTGATCCCGATGTGCATTAAACCCCTAAAATTGATGGTTCGATGGTGTTGTCCTAGGGGTATGCCTATTCGGAGGTCGAGGATAACGTTCTGGGTGACGACCAACATCATCATTCGGCGCAGGTGGGGGTGTTGCAAACATAGAGGAAAAATCCTATGGCTCGTTCGGCACCGACGAACTTGAACCGAAATGAGTCCCATGATGCTGCGGGTCAGACGGGTCGGGCATGCCGTACTGCGGCGGGTAGGATCCAAACAGTTCATCCGGGTAGGCATATTCGCCTCCTGCGAAGCTTGAAAAATAGTCACCGCCCGCCAAATCCGGACGATAGCCATGTGAATCCACATTTGACTGTGACTGTTCGGGATCTGGCTGGGGCTCCTGCTCGGGCTCTGCTGGTTGTGGAGAATAATATGCCACCGGTTCTGAATCCACCGGGCTTGTTGCGTCTGATCCCTCAAGTTGCTGCACGTGCGGGGGGATTACAGTCGACTGGCCTCCCAATATATATGGCTTCTCGCAACTATAGTACCATTGTATATACTCTAATGATGATTGTGGGTCGGTAGCCATAACCATCTGAGGTATTCGACGCAATCGATCGTTCTACAGTGCCACAAATTTTCGGTGCTTAATTTCACAATCCATTTGAAATCTTCCTCTCTTAGTCATGTCGTGAACTTTCCCCACCTGGCACGGTGGATCCGGGATAGGTTGAATGCAGCCAAACTGTCGTAGCACCCGATCTCCGTGATACCACTCGACTACGTTGAAATTGATAATTGGTGCGTTAGTGCACCATATGTGGGAATCAACGTATGCGGACGATGGTACAACATTTGTAATTTTCGGCCTACGGTATGGCATCCATATAAACTGCATGATTAATAACATTGTAACGAGTTAGAGCCATAACGTGTGAGTAAGATATAGAAATAGCGGAGGTATGTCATGAATATTAGAATAGCAGCTTACCCTTTCCGGGCATGCTGTTCAATCATGAGGCGGTATATCGGGACATAATACGACTTCCTGATGCCTGGACGAACACTCTACCTACAAAAAAAATAGGGTTTAGGGTTGGTAACATTAGTCAATATATTATGACTACAAATAATGACAATTTATATTTTATCACTTGTTCAGTAGTGGATACACATACGGTTGGTGACTAACGGATGCCAAAAACAGTAGCCGATAAAGCGCCCAGGACTGCAGCAGTATGAGGCATCCGCCCATGTCTACAACATCCGGGTTTGTCACTGACAAAGCTCCCGGTACAACATTGCTAGAACGGCGGAGCCCCAGCTATACGACCTAGCAGTGGACAAATCAGCTAACAGGGGCAAGTACATCAAATGCACATTGTCGCCGTTTGCATCAGGCATTTTTTCTTCTCCTTTCCTCTTCTTCTTCTTTCTTTTTTTTTCTCTTCTCATTTCCTTTTCTTTCCTTCTTTTTCTTTCTTTCCTCTCCTTCCTTTCTTTCTTTCTTTCCCTCTCCTTCTCCCCCCCACCACCGACCGGCCCTATTATACCATTGGTGCCGCCAATGGCTTTGGCACCTTTGGTGCTACCAATCACCTTGGCATGACCAGGGTGTTGTCAAATCGATCAGGTTTTTTTTTTCTGTTTTGGGTATATTTTGGTAAATAAAAAAATTATAATATTTTGTTAAATAAAAAAATTTATAATATTTTGGTTATTTTTTATTTTTTTATAATAATTTAGTAAAAAACCCTTAAAAATATTTAGTCGGTACCTTTTTTTCTTTACCTAGTTAGTATTTGAGCTTTTATTCTGTCACTTAGATTAGTGTCTTTACTCTAATATTATAAATTTGTGCTGATATGACATTAATAGTTAATCTGGTGGTGATACGTGATAACCTTTTAGTATGCCATGTGACGAGCATAAATTTAAAATTTTTAAAAAATTCTTTAAAAATTAAATTAATAAAAAAGAGTATAACTCTTTTCAAGGTTCATTTTCGATGAAAAAAAGTACATATTTTAAAAGTTTTTAAATTTTATATATGCTACCTGACATATTGAGAGGTTATCATGTGTCACTGATAGATTAGTTATCAGTGTTACATCAATATAAACTAACAATGCTAGTGTAGAGGCACTAACCCAAATGACAGAATACAAGTTCAGGTGTCATCTAGGTCCAAAAAAATATTCAAGTACCAACTAAATACTTTTAAACAAGTTTAAGGGGCAAACTAAATATTAACCCAAAATAATTACCGAATATTTTCATTACAACAAAAGTTTAATTTATTTTTTATATGATTTTGTTATAAACTTTTTCTTTCACATTATAAGTGTAACATTAGCTAGTATAAATAAAATAATTTTATTAATATTTAATTTTTTTTTCTAATTCAAACGGGAAGAGGAAGAGATTATACCGAAAGATTGAATCTTAGACAAAATTTAAACCCACAAAAGTTAGTCGCAACTCGCAAGGCTTTTAATTTTTTTATTTTTTAATTATTTAATTATTCCCTCCTTCACAATAAAGTTGTTATATTTTTTTTACTTGTGATGATTAATTTTTTTCAAATTTAATATTTTATTATTTAATATCTTTATTCGTAATATTTTAATAATTCAACCGTTAAATTTCGTATTTCATTCATATAGATCATGCATATCAAATTTGACATGCATTAAAAAAATTTAATTATTTGTTTTATGTAAAAATTTCAACCGTTCAATAAATATTAATATATATATAATATTTTAGATCAAAATAATAGAAACATTAAATTAGTTTGAAATTTTACATATATGATAAATACAATTATGTCAACACATTTAATGGTTGAATTGTTAAAATATTAATACTATAAAATATAAAAAATATTTTACACAGGTATAAGTAAATTTCTTTATTTATTCGGGTTAATGGTATCAAAACATATTTGTATTAATTATTAGTACAAAATAAATTTTTATTATGAAATTTGTTCATTTTCATTTTTAGTAAATTTATAAATGTTCTCAATTTGATCCTAATTCTAAAAAACTTAAAGAAATATAAAAATACATAAATATTTTCAAAAAATATATATAATAATAAATTTATAATTGATAACATTTGTAAATTTTGAGTGTTATTTTTTAAAATTATGACTAAATCAATATAATATGTAAAATTTGAAAGGTAAATTTGTTATTATACTAGTTTTTTTAACTGCCACGTTAGCTTATTGTTTGTGATTTTAACAAGAGTGACCAAAATGATCAAACTATTTAGCGGGTACTTAAAATGCAAACTTATTATTTTGAGTGCCTAAAATGAATTTTTTTATAGTTAAATAATTCTATGTATAGAAGAAAAACCATTTATTTTATCTTTGATTTTGTAAATTCTATCATTTATCTTTTACTCCCAATACTTTTATTAAAAATATGTGATGCAAGTGAATGAGTGAGGTTGTGGGGATAGACTTGATCATCACGACTCACGAGGGTTATTGACCAACACAACTCCTGGTGTTCCAAAATCTTCATCCAACTCAAATTTAACATGGATTTCTCTGTTCCATTTCCATCCCACTAGGTAACTTCTTTTCTACCATTTTTAATTAATTTATTACCTGCTGATGATACAACAAAAATTATTATTAATATTACTTACTCATAGAGTAAATAAATATAATGGCTTTAGTCACGTGCTAGTTGGTACAATCATAAACACATATATTTATAATGGTAGAGTAAACTCTTTGTAGTCTTTAACCAAATAACTTATTATCAACCCACTTAAGATTACGATTTCAAAGGAAATTAAAGCTTCAACAAATACACGTTTGTTTATATTTTTTTTTGGTTGAATAGTTAAATGATAATTTTAATGGAATAATAAATAAGTTTTAAATGATTTATTAAACAAGTTTTAAACGAACATAAACGAGTTTGTTCATGAATATATATGAATTACACAAACTTTGCTTGTGTTTGGTTCGTTTAATAAACGAGCCTCAAAATCTTGTTCATATTCATTTATTTGGTTTAATAAATGAACAAAAATCAAACTATTCAGTGAATACTCTGTTCATTTACGACCCAAGTTGTTGCATATAATAACTCCTCATCTCTTTTTTTTAGTTTTCCTAGTATTACTTATGGACCGAATTGACTTATAACCATTAAAGGAAATATATCCAATTGATTGAAGACTTATCTTGTGGTGTTCTGAAGATATTTTGTGTGTTGTTTATCTTAATTAGTTGGAGGGATAATTTGTTATTAACTAGACATGATCATGAGTTGGGTCACTCACTCAAACCTGAAGATTTACTTGAAAGGTGAGAGTTTGGGAAAAATATAGGCCTAAAAATTGAGTTTGGAACAAAAAAAATAAGGTCCGTTTTCTAAATAGGTCGGGCGTCAGGCATAATTTTTTTGCCTAAACTCGGTCTGGTCTGAATCACATGCATATACTTTTTTTTTTGTATTTTTAATTTGTAAGAAATATTTATTTTAGTATTTTTAGTGTATTAATTGTATTATGTTTTTATATAAAAAATCTAAAAAAATTATTACGACTGGCTAAGTCAAGTTTGGGTTTAACATTTTTAAATTGTGTTGGCTTTGCAAAATTTTAAGCCTAATTTTCAGGTTGTATCAAGCCTGTACCTAGAAAGCAAGCCTAAAATTTTGTATTGGCCCAATCCATGATCAAACCTAATTATTAACAAATTTAATATTTTAACAAGCTTCGTTCACTTATATAGGGTGACAACTTGTATAGATATTGTATTGATAGAATAGTTTGAGGGTTTTTTTTTTTTTGATATATTAGCAAAGGCTTTCAATTTTCATTGGTTGTTAAAATTTTCAATTTCATTATAATTAAATTGTTTCTTGATGGATTGGCTAATCTATGTAAGAAAAGCAAGAAAATTATGGAGAGAGAAGGCATGATGATTTTCAACCAACCCCATCATGATAATTTTGAATTTATTCATAATAAATAACATAGCAGCATTAAACTTGGAATAACACTATCATTCCAGAAAATTACACAAAAGTACGGACAACAATACTTTTGATGTGCTGCACCAACACTTATTTCATGCAAATTATTCCCTTACTTATCTTTTACTTAAATTATATTGAGATGCTATTGGGAATTCCCTTACCAGAAATTCCAATTTCACCGGTGGGATGGAGCAAATTATAAGGAACATTAACCTGACCGACCCGGTTCTTCAGTTTCTTGTCGATGTTCATCTTTAAGATTTCCCCTTCGATTTCAGCAAGTCTCCTATTGAAAGCATCCGAAGCTTGTAGCGGAACTGCATCAGTGGTCCAGTTGGGGGTTCGCTGTCCAAGATACACCTCATCCGATGCGTGGTTTGACAGCGTTTCGACCACCGTAATGACAATCAGGGACTGTAGCTGCGAAGACATGATTCTAAAGAAGACCTTCTCAGGGTTCTTTTCAAGCTCTGCATACTCAGGGGTGCCTTTCTCAGGCATGAACCTTCGGCTTAGTGTTGGGCGGTTGGGGAAGTAGCCTCCGTAAGCGTATTGTCCGTAGTTGACAGCTGCATGGAGTGCAGAAGCGATCCATATGATAATGGTGCAAGATTGTATCAGGTCTTCAAGGTTCTGCATTTTAGGCCACCATGGCTCGTCTTTCTTGTCACCATGACCCACCTCTCGGAGTTCCTTCCACCAGGCTTGAAGTTCAGGGTCCCGTTGAACCATTTCATCGGTCTTGTAGTAGAATGAGCAGTAATCTCTGACCCATTTTTCAATAGCAAACCAGATCTTCAACCCATCAACAGCATATGGGTAGTCTTTTATTAGTAACCGGTCAAGGTCGTCCAGAGATTTTATATCACCATCTGCGATCCCTCTGATAAAACAAAAGGCCATACCATGGTTAATAAAGGGTTTGGTTCATTAATTTATAAGATAATATATTGTTGTTATTATAATACCTTTTCTTGAGATCATTGGGAAGAGCCTGATCCATGAAATTCCAACTCTTGTAAATCACAGATGACATCTCTAGAGAGTATTTTCCAGGGCAAAATGTCCTCTCTATAATTCCATTAGCATTAATGAGCAACTCTCTAGCCAATGCATTGATAGTCATGGTGTCACGGAAGTGAGGATGGAGAAGCTTATAAATTGGATGAACCACACTCAGCTGTCTGTTTGTTGCAATTACGAAAGGCTCTATCACTGCATGAGTGTTCAACCTGACACCAAATCAAAAACACACCCGAAGTTTAGCTTCAAATCATCACTACCTAATTAACACTGCATATATATGTCCTTACCAGTGGCTCACTAGCTGATGGTGACCAGAATCATTCACATTTACAAAAGCTTTAGCAAGCATCCAAATCCAACCCTCAACTCCATGTTCAGCTGGAGTGTATACTTTGTTAACACATCCTATTTTATCTTCTTCCATTTTTGGCAAGCTCAACTCAATGGCCACAGACTTCAATGTACCATCCCCTCTCAAGAACAGAATGGTCCTAGATGCATATGTCTTTGCTTCTGTATACTCGTTTATCGTCTGAAGGTAAGGCATAATTGTATCGTGATGATCCAATATAAATAGCCTTTTCCTACTGAGTGCCTGCGCCACGTCCATGTTCGTTAGTGATGAGATACTAAGGTATGAAAATATATTAAAAATAAAATATATTACCTCTTCAACAGTAAGTCCATCTAAGTTATACTCGATGTCTTGTTTGGTTATTGAACTGTCCTGATTAACATACACTTGAGGATCTAAGTTGCTCACTGGAGGGAATTCCTGCAATTGATTTCATAGTGTTATAAGCTAAGATATATAAACAAAATAAAGTGATTGACTGAGTTGTTTTCTATTAAGCTTACTTTGAGGAGCTGAATAAGAAGAGGGTTCAATCCTGCAAGCATTTCTCTGCCAAATTCCTCATCAGTCCTCCATGCAAAGGGATTACTCCGATCTGCTCCAAAGTAATAAACATATTAAAATGAATACGTACATACATACATGCAATATTTAACAACGTTAAAATTTATTCACCTTCAATCAGTTTAGGCACAGGAAATTTTAAGAGTTGCTGGCCATCAGATCGGAAAAACTCCCCCATCATCTCTAAAGGGATGTTGTTAGCAACTTGATTGATAAGATCAGTAGGAAGTGGGAGTCCATTGAAGAAGAGATTGTCCACGTCTTTAAATGAGTCGAACTCATTAGGAGTATAGTTAACAAAAGCTTCCAGTAATGGTATGATTTGATTAACTAAGCCTTTCAGATTATAAGCAATAAAGTCCGACAGCTTCAAGTGAGCAAACTGCTCATCTCGTGGGACGTAAACGTTAAGAATATTCGGTAGGAAAAGCCTGCTCTCTGTCTTTGGATCTATGAAAACATAAAAATGTAACATCATGTTAGATTCAATTCAATATAAAATATAACTGAACCCATCCATGTTATTTGAACTCTTCATATGATCCGAACCTGTTTTGGAAGGTGGTCTGCTGGTTCTTCCTCTCCGAGGATAAGGATACTGAGCCGAACCTCCAAGAACCGGACGAGCGAGATCTGCACCCTTATCGGGATCACCCAAATCATTGTACAGAGCATAGTCATAAACACGATCTCCTGTTTTCAACTGTCCAGTCCCATCTCCCCTCAAGACCTGTAACTCTTCTTCTCTGTATTTACGCAACGCTGCTGGTGTCTCATGTGGAAGGTATGTCTACAAATATTTTACAAGAATGCGAAATTCAGGTATAATATTTCATTTTGAACTGAAGCTATTATTTGAAAAAGTGTTCAAATACCTTGTTTGAGAAGAAGATTCTTGGTTTTTTATATCGTCTATCAGGATAAACCCAGGAATTACAAACGAAGTGGATCCGACCTTCGCCGGGAACATTTTCAAGAGTAATTGTTTTTAAGAAAAACTCAGCCGTATGATTATTTCGTAGGATGATAGCTCCAGGGATTCCAAATTCCTCATCCCACTCAAATGAAACCTTGTACAAGGAATCATCACCAGCCAATAACGGAGTATATGTCAGGTTCCAGTATTCCAATGCCGCTAACTTCCCCAGCTTTCCACCATTTTCATTTGCTACATAACAAACCAGTAAACATTAACACCGTTATTATTTCCATAATTACGCAAAAAAAAAAAAGGATTTGTTTGGAAACTTGGAACGGAACGAACCAGGGTCGGGATTTTCAGCACTGACGAGCTGGAGACTGACTTGATTGCCGAGCAATTCAAAGAGGCTATCAGCTACAGTTGAATGCACGGCGGTGAAGTCCAAAACATTCTTCTTAACTATAACAACACTGCCTGTGATTGTGTTCTTGCTGGGTTTATTGAGGCCGGTAATGTCGCCGACAACATTGCCGACTGAACTCGCCAGATTTCCAAGAATCATATTCTTGCTGGTCTTGTTAGCTACTACAAATATATGAAGTTGAAATTTTTGAAGTTGATGTGCCAAAATGAGAGAAATGTTTCGATATTTATAAGGAAAGATTTAGCTATTACATAAATTAATTACTTGAGACAGCTTTAGCAGGATATCATAAGCCTTACTGTATATAGTATGAAACCTTATGTATGATTTTTTACATGTCGGTAGGTATCGTTAAATTTATTAATACATTTAATTAATAATAAAAAAGTTTTTGATAAAAATTTCATAAAACTTGTTTACTGTCCGTCTTTTTATTAAAAAAATAAATAACTTAACCCATGTACACTAAATGCACAACTAAAACAGTCCCTCCTTTAAAATTATACTATTAAATGTTTGTTCTAATATTTATATATAAAATATAATAACAAATTTAATCATCAACCTTTACACAATTATTTAATTTAATCTCTACACCATTATTGCAAGTAAAATAAAAAAATTAAAACAAATAAAGTTGAAAGGATAATAAAACCTTAATAATAAATTAAAAAAATCAATGAGGCGTTTAATTTGTATATAAAATTTTACTCTAATATATTATATTGATGTTGCAAGTCAATCAGATACCAACTTAATTAAAGAAATTACGGGAATATCCATCCGTAATCAAAATAAGTAATATTATTTTAAGGCAGTTTAAACTTTTTATTTGAAAAAAACTAATAAAAATATAAATGTGATGAAATTTCAGCCCATGCCAATTAAGGAAACTAACTCAACACCAACTTTGTATGTATAATTGTATTTATTTAGTAATCGTGATTTGATGTATTTATGTGTTTAAATTTCGTTTTACTTATAATTTAATTTTTTAATTGTAATATTGTATATATTTTGAATTATTATTAATTAGTTTTAAATCTTACATTTTATTAATTATTATATATTATTTTTAAATATAAATTAATATTCTAAATACATAATTTTTATACCTGGTTGAAAAATATTATCTTAAATGGAATGAGGGATTGACATCTGTCTAGCCAACTAAGGAGATTGGGTATATATAGGTGAAAAAGGAGAAACAAAAGAGTAAAAAGCGCATGAAAAGTGGCTGTCATGCTGCTCTCCTTGGTTTTTGCAAAGACACTTATTTGGATATTAAGTGTGGGTTTGGATGGGCGATTGGGTGCGGTGCGGTGCGTTTAGCTTACTTTTTTGTCTCACGCTACAGTATTACTACAGTATCTAATCTCACCGCCACTGCTGTTTTTACACTAACCGCAGGTAAACGCACCCGCCCATCCAAACTCACCCTAAATTTGGTTACGTTTCATATTATTGAATTCGTGTTTGATTTTTAAATTTTATAATTTATATTTAATAATATTAATTACAATTTAAAAGAAAGTGTATTTTTATAATTTCATAGTTGAATTAATCACTCGAATAAAAGTTACATTAATTCAGTAAATCACTTAAATATAAATATTAGGTGTCGGCCGAGTTTTAACCAATATAAAAATACGTAAATTCAAATACGCTTATCATCCTATTTAAAAATTAAAAAAAGGATTATTTGATTAGTCACATTTATATTATTAGGGTGGGTTTGGATGGGCGATTGGGTGCGTGCGGCGCGGCGCGTTTAGCTTACTTTTTGTCTCACGCTACAGTATCGCTTCAGTATCTAATCTCACCGTCACCGTTGCTTTTACACTAACCGCAGGTAAACACACTGCCCATCCAAAATCACCCTTAGTGTTTCTCTTTCGGTAAAATCTATATATCCGAATCTTTTTCTTTTTCATTATAAAGCCTATATCTATAAATTATATATATAATTTAAAGTTTTCCTTATAATGGCACAGGTAAAACATTATAAGATAATGATTGAATCCCAGTTTCAATTTTAATATCTATAGCCTTAGATGACATATGTCTTAAGTCTTTCTTTAAGACATATATCTAAGTGTTTTTCTTATAAGATAATCTTTAAATTTCAATTTTAATCTCTATACTTTTTTAAGGTTATATAACAATGGATAAAATTAAACTGTGGTAAAATTGGATCACTCTAAATCTCTATATTTTTCAAATTTTAAAATTTCAGTCCAAGCAAATGCCAGTCATTAATCCATTAACTGAATTTTTAGTGAGTAATATGTGCACATAACAAGTTAACATGTAATTACACATATGATAATATGTTTGCTATATTCAATTTTGGAAATGATAGAGCTTAACTAAATCAATTTAACAATTACAGATTCATGAGGACTAAAATTTTAAATTTTGAAAAGTAAAGGAACTAAAAATGACCAAATTAAAATATAGGAGTTAAATCCACGACTTTCACAAAACATAAAGACTAATAATATAATTTAAACTAGCATTATATTTGTTTCTAGAAGAGATTACCATAGTCAAGTTAATGATGAGGATATATTTAGATGGGAACTCATTTATAAGATCAAAATATTTTTTTTAATAAAAGATAGATTTTTAAGAAAAAAATCTCATAATTAACAAGATTTTAATGTAAGATTTTAGAAGGCTTAATGATAAATTTAGCTCTTAATTTTTATTTTTTTTGTCAATTTAATTTGTACTTTTTTAGTTAAATTTAATTATCAATCTTTTAAAATGGACAGGATCACACTTTATAACGAAAATACCAACTAAAACATTAATTTTTTTATGATGTTGAGGTGCAAACATTAATAACTAAATTTATTATTATATTATTTTAGAGTTATTTTTTTACAATACGCATATCTGTTTTATTATTGTTGATTGAGATAAAATCTTTACTCTAATTGCCAAAGAAAATAATTCCCGAATCGAGCGGGCTACCAAATCTTAAACAGGTCTAGATGACTGATGCGTTGATTTATACGTTGAAATCAAATTAAAACCATGTTGCATTGAGAATAAATTTAAACTTTAAAAATTATATTATCGATAGAAATAATCACCAGCACAATATTTACCTGGAGCCCTCAATATCCTAAAGCCTTAATTTTTAGCAACAGTAATAGAATAAAATAAAAATAAATTTATATATAATTAACTATTTTAGTGTAAATAATCTAAACTATTGTTTAAATATATTTAACTTGACATTACTTTAGTCAAAAAAAAATCTTAAAATATTCAAAATAAGTTGTATTATCATGAGAGTTTTTTTTTGTGTTTTCTTTAATAAAAAAATCGATAAAAAATTGCAAATGTTAATATTTGAATCATTGCCACCAACATCTATAAAATTTTTTTACCACTTTAACTAAAATTTTATTTTAATTTTTTTATACATTTAAACTTTATAATAAAAAATCTTTTACCTTGGCATATCTATATATTTTTTTTATTTTCTAATATATATTTAAAAAAAGATATATATCTTATATATAGACATAGATTTGGAAATCGACATTCATTTAAATTGTTGTCTGGTGGCTAATCATTATGCTGTTATATAATATAAAATAAAATACGCTTGGACCGTCAATACCACAAAACACGTAGTAATACTGACATTTATTACAAAACTTTTGTCTGGTTGTGAATTATTACAAATTCGGAAGACAATGGTAGGTACCAAAATGTCTTAACAATTAAAGATTTTGGATTTCAGAAAAGAATGTTTATTTATTAGAAAAATCATTGATTGATGTTTAAAAAATAAAGTAGTATATTAATTATAATTTCAACATCACTGTTTAACTTGTTATGTTATTGATGATGTGCACATCAATATTTAGATTGCTTAGTTATTTTTATCGTTATTAACTTTTAAATACTAAAATAGATAATCCTGCAAGAAATAAATATATAATTCAAGAGTTAATATTTTATATCAAACAACCGTATAAATAAGCATGCTGGAGGATCATAAAATGCAATAATTAATAAGTAGGTAGATGGGCAATAAATATGTTATAACATATGATATGTGACCATAAGTTAAAAGAAATTTTTTTTGAGAGAGTCGGATTAAATTTTATATTTTTACGATAATAAAAATATAATTTCACTAAATAGATTATATTTTTATAAATTTTAAATAATTAAATTAAATTTTTATTATGTTTATAATCATTAATTTAAAATTTTATAAATTATAAAAAAAAAAGAAAAATTTCTATTTTAAAGCAGACGGAGACTCTACCAAACTTTTCACCTTTCACTTCACTGCTGATTGATAGCAATAGGTAGGAATGTGAATATTATAAGTCATTTCACCATAAACAGTAAGTGAAAATGATCTTCACATGTGTAAAACGATTTTATCATGCTGACCGACCATTTTGTTTTGGACAGACACTTATCCAGTTGTAACTACCAAGTTACTTTTTTTTTTCTTTTTACAGTAACAATCATAGACATAAATTAATTTTGTGATGAATTATTAGGGGAAGGTAAAGTCTTACCAAGGGTAACTAGAATTACTGGAATCTAAGTTATACATAGGGCGGTAAACATTCTAACCATCAGATTAACATACGAAATTTAATCATAGAAACAAATTTACTTCCAAATGTGTTAACATTATATATTGAAGATCCTTTAATGATTCATTGCTAGTATTTGTTATTATTTTGTTCGACAAGAAATAAGGATACCGATAGAGTTATAAAGATATATTTATATTATTAATATAAAAATTTACAATTTTATTACAATTTTAAAAAATATTTTTAGTTTAAGGTTTTTAGATTATATACTTGAATAATATGAATTAAATGATTTTAAATAATTTTTAAAAATGACAATTATTTTACT
The DNA here is from genome assembly GCF_007990345.1 of Gossypium hirsutum. NCBI lineage: Eukaryota > Viridiplantae > Streptophyta > Magnoliopsida > Malvales > Malvaceae > Gossypium > Gossypium hirsutum. Next base: position 64,913,237 of record NC_053444.1, read on the forward strand.
TTAAATTTACTAAGACTTATTTAAAGTAACAATCAAAATTGGCACTTAAATAACACGGATTTAAATTTTATTTTTCTCGACCCAAATATTATAATAATAAAATTATCCTCATCATTTTATATTTCTATTATTTACACATTTTATTCTTATTTCAAATCCATTTTTTTTTCAGATTTCAGACTTTAATATAATTTAAAATTATAAAGATTGGCACTATTTGTCTGTTATTCAATAATAATATTTTTAAATGCAAAAATAATTAAAAAAATTGATTGAAAGATTGATAAACACCGGACTGATCTTTTTGCATGCATGGATGATATCCTCATTTTGTCATTGTAGAATAATTCTTATTTTCTTATTTTTTATATAATTTGTAGACACCTTATTTTTATCATTATAGAATAATTGATTATTTAAATTAATAATTTTTATCATTATAGAATAATTCTTAATTTTTATTTTTTATATAATCTGTAGAACCCTTTTTTTTTAACCATTGATTTGATTTTAAATGCTGGAATTAAAAGTTTGTTTTTTATATTTTCTAAATAAAACAAATCTCAGCTGGCCTCCATTATAAGGAGAGAAGAAGACATTACAGCCCATACCCGATCTCATTGGTCAGAGAAAGATCAGATACAATTAATTTTCTTGGAAACACAAACTGATAGAGAAAAACAATAAGCACATGGAATTTCTACAAATCATAAGCCTTAATCAAAATTTGATATAAAAGTTGATGAACAGAATTTTGAGTTTTTTAATTGATTTAGGTACAAATAAAAAATTAGGTAGTCAAATTTTTTAATTGTAGTACTTGGTGAATACATACCTGCAAGAGTTTGTTGAGTTAAAACTTGCAAAATAATAAATGTTGAGATTGAGAATGTGATATGTGGATGGCATATCTAATCATACTTGTTCAAAAATTACTCTCTTTGCCACATGCTTTCAAACTTAATAAGGGTACCAAGATATCAGTAACTCATATTCTTCTATTTTCATTTTCACCTCCAAAGTACAAAATAAATCTAAAAAAAAACCCCTCTACTGAATGCATTTCCACTCAAGAGTACTAGTGAAATGACAAAAGTTCGTAATGACATCATTACTAGTTTGATGGCAGCAAGACAACAACGTCGTGTTTCTATAATATATTTGTTTTTACTTGTTTGGATACGTTTCTATTTCTTGAATATTTATGTACTCTTAATTTATTTTCAATTTACTTATGTAAAATGATTTTTTATGCAACTGTATATTAATTGAAATATGCTACTTGACAAATTTATTCAGAGTATGACATAATTATCACTAATTTACATACTAAGAACATGACATAATATTTATAAATTTTCACAAAATTAATATTTGTAAATAAAAAATTTAAGAAATTTGTTTATTTAAATTTAATGTTTACTTTTTAATAAACTTTCTAAGAAAAAATTAGACATGTGAAAGTAATTAAGTGAAACAGGAGATACACGATTTTACTTTGTCTTGATAATGGTTGAGAGATAATGTAGAGTATAAAGAAAACGTACAAAGCAGGAATTTGAGGAAAAAAAAAAGCTTTTTCACCTAAATAATATAAAAAATAAAATTAATGACTGAAATGAGATGTTCATAAAATTATTTACCAAAATGGTATAGTTTTATTTGATAGGTGGCACCGGACTGAAATGTAATGATATAAAGTAGTTAGGGACCTGATATGAAATTTACCATGTTAGGTGATTGCTGAAAAAAAAGTGACCAAAACTTAAATTTGGCTAATTGTCTTTTAAGCCCTCCTTATTTATTATTTTATTTTTATTCCCTTTTAACTCACTACACTGTATTTAAACAACCCCTCAACCTATTTTTGTATTTAAATAAGCTCTTAACCTATGATTTTTACTCATAAAAGCCCTTTATTTTAAGATTAAAGTAAATTTTGTAGCTAAATTAATTCACATTTTATATTTATGTGAATTTGATGAGAATAATTTATTAAATAAATGAAATAAAATTTTAAATTTTCTTGAGAGTGCTTAAATACATGATATTCTTAACTACTCTTTTGAAATTTTTGATTATTTTTTTAGATTTTATGTTGATGTTAAAGTGTAAATAATTTTTATTGCATCAATAAAAAATTAAGCTAAGAGCTTGAAATTCAAAATATATTTACTATAATATTAAAATAAAGGGCTTTTATAAGTAAAAATCATACGTTAAGAGCTTATTTAACTATAAAAATAGGTTGAGGGCTTGTTTAAACACAATGTAGTGAGTTAAAAGGGAAATAAAAATAAAATAATAAATAATGAGGGCTTAGAAGAAATTAGCCAAATTTAAGCTTTGGTGTCGCCACACAGGCAACATCCTTTCACTATTTTCTTTCGACTGTCACTCAACATGGTAAATTTGCATATCAGGTCTCTGAATATTTTAAATCAATATATTTCAATCCGGTGCCGCTAATTTGATCGGCGATACCTAATGCGGAATCCCGGATCTAGACACAAGAGAAACACAAATTAGAAATAAAACAAGAATAAAATTAGTTAAATAATAAATAAATAAATAAATAAAAATGATAGATTTGCCCTATGGAACCCTTGGTTAACTTGTAACCAAAAACGCCAATGATTGAGCGGCTCCCTACGAAACCCCTAGAAGAAGAACCTCTAGAAACACCGATGAACGGGAAAGAAATTTGAATATTTGCAACTCCGAAATACCCTCGAAAGTAACAAACTCCAAACTAAATAGCAAGAGAAGAATCACTCTACTCTAAAAAAATTTGCCTCACACAAATTTGAAAGAAAACAAATACTCTTCTTTTTATTCCTCTTTCAATGTGTAGAAAACAAGCCTATTTATAGGCAAATTACAAGAGTAATTGAATCCTAATAAAAACTCTTTAAAGAGTAATTGAATCCTAATAAAACTCTTTAAAATTATCTAAGAAAATAAATAAATAATAACCTAACCAATAAAATTACTTAACTCATAAATGATGTGTCCCAACCAATGAGAATTAAGTAAATAATAATAATAAGATACATAAAAAATTAATCCACCAATTTATGGGTTTTTACTATTCCAAGATTGGTCCAGTGAATTGCATTCCCATATTTATCAATGTCACGAACATGATGAATTAAATTTGTCGCAACAAAGTCTTGGACAAAAGCATTCATCTTTGATTTTAATTGTCGTGCCTTGCTTCGAGTGATTGGACCACTAGGAAAGACAACCCTTTGAGTGTCACCTCCTTGGCTCGTATCAATACCAGTAAAACCATACTATTTTGGTAAATAATCTTATAGACATCTCATTTCAGTTATTAATTTTATTTTTTATATTATTTAGGTGAAAAAGCCAAATAAAATAACTATATTTTTTAAAGCAATATATATATATATAAAGACAAAACATGTGTAATTAACTGTTGCTGAAATTGACATTTAAAATATGTGGAGAATTAATTACCACTTATTTTACTGAATTTATATAAATTCTAGTTCACAATTGCTCCAGTCAATGTAAACAGTTTTAACATAATTAACTTTTGCCTTGACTTTTAATCTCAATTAAGTGTACACGTGTCGTTAAATTAAGTTGTCAATTGGCATACATATAACTATGCCAAGTAAGGTTGCTTTCTTTATTTATAACTTTATAATACTAATATATATATAATTCAACACAAATTCTAAAAAAAAAAATTCTTTTAGTGTTAGAATATTGAAAATAAGATTTGATGTAAAACTTTATAAACTAGTATTTATCATGTTAAATCATCAAGAATAAAACTAAATGCGAAAACGTACTTACACTCATTAGTTTTTTAGAATCTTCGATTTTGTAGTTTTGATCTTCTAAATTAACACACAAGTAATTCAAAGAATGTGGCTATCTTTTTTCTAAAGTTGAGATATTAGAAAAAGTTTTTAACCAGTCCATTATCAATTAAAATTTAGTTACTAGCGTATTTACACATATTTGACCTATATTTTATTTAATAGTTAAAATTCAATAAACTTTAACTAAATTAAATTTAACTAAATTAACTATTTTAATTTAGATTAATTTTTTATGATAATAAATAATAACATATAATAATAATTATTATTATATATGTGATGTTCACATTTTTCAATACTTTTAAGATGAAAATTAATTTACATGATTTAACGTGATATAATTTAAGTTAAAATGGAGGATGTCTTAAAATAGTATGCTATTATGTGTTTTGATGCGAGTGATAATGACAAAGTTGAGTGCAGGTCATGATAGAAATCCTAATCTTAAAAGGACCACAGAAATTAGGCTTTTTTATAAAACTAACTTAAAAATTTTAATTAATTATATAAATGATATATTTTTTTAATTAAACATGTAAATAACTTAAAATTTACCGTGAAAGTTGATGAAGTCAAAGAGTTTAGTGCCACCAGAATAAAAAAAATTTAATTTTTTAGTAGAGCTATGTAAAATAATGCCACCTATATAAATATTAAAGAAATACTGTAATTTTTAAAAAATAGAGAGACTTAAAAAAAATTTTCCTTTTTTAGTAGAGTCAAATAAATTGGCGCCACCCATCCGTTCCCAAAGTTGCTCACTCCTTTGTCCAATGAGATTTTTTTTTCTTTAAAGTTTTTTAAATTTTGCATATATTAATTTTTTTTTGTCTTTACCTATTAAAAAATATTTTAAAATTAGTTATACTTAAATTTTTTAAATATATTTAAAATTTTAATATATTAAGTATATTAAAAACTTAAAATTGGTTATACTCAACATTTTCTTTAACATATTTAAAATTTTAATATATTTAAGTTTTTTAAAAATTTTAAAATATTAAATATATTAAAATTTGTAATATATTAAAATTTTAAAATTGGTTATACTTAACATTTTTTAATATATTTAAATTTTTTTAAGTTTTTAAAATTTTAAATATATTAAGAATATTTTTTGTCTTTACCTATTAAAAATTTATATTAAGTATATTAAAATTTTAAATATATTAAAAAATATATTAAATATATTAAAATTTTAAAATTAATTATACTTAACATTTTTAATATATTTAAAATTTTAGAAAACTTAGAAAAAGAAAATCACATTGCAATTGGAAACAGGTGGCGCTGATTTATTTGGCTCCAACAGAAAATGGAAATTTTTTGTAAAGTCTCCCCATTTTTCAAAAATTATAGTATTTCCTTGATATTTATACATGTGGCGTCAATTTATTTCGCTCCACCAGAAAATGGAAAATTTTTTTTAAAGTCTCCCCATTTTCAGAAATTATAGTATTTCTTTAATATTTATACAGGTGGCGCCATTCTATATGACTCCACCAGAAAATCGATTTTTTTATCCCAGTTGCTGACGTGGCATGTTGGTAGCGCCAAACTCTTTGGCTCCACCAACTTTCACTGTAAATTTTATGTCATTTATATGTTTAATAAAAAAATAGGTCATTTATGTAATTAATTAAATTTTTTAGGTTAATTTTATAAAAAAACCCAGAAATGGTAAGCATCATAGATGACATTGAAACCACATGTTTATCTGAAACATAATTTTTGAGAAAATGAACGGTCTAACATAGACGAGTCACGTTGATGGAAGACGCTTTTTAATATTTATTTATGGGTAAATTCACAACACCTCACTCAATTATAGTTGATTATCTTTTTTTAGTCATCCAATTATTTAAAGTTTCAAAAAGATCATCCAATTAATTGGGTTTGTTCTTTTTATCCTTTCTCGTTAATTGTCTAATGGAACACGTGACTTAACTGTTATTCCATTATTTTTACTTTTTTTTAATTGAAATATATTAAAATATAAATATTCAGTATTCGTTAGAGATTTTGATATATAGTTGCAAATTTTAGTATCTATAAAAGTTTTTGGTGTTTGATTACGAATTTTGATATCATATTAGAAATATTGGTACAATTTATTAGTTCCGACACATAGGTGGAAAAGGAAAAAAAATTAGTATACCAAAATATGTAAAATCTTTCATTAAAAGTTGTAATATCCGTTAAAGATTTTGATATTTGATTAGAGATTTCGATATCCATAAGAAACAATTTTGATATTTAATTACAAATTTTAATAATTATTATTAAAAATATTTTTATCACATTAAAAATATCGATAAAACCTTGCATACAATATAACTTCCGTCTCACCCAAGTTTCCTTCAATTGACTTTTTTCCCTTACATACCTTTCTAGGTTTCAAATAAATTTGAGAGGAAGGCCAAGATTTTTAGAATGTGTATTAGCAGATTTTAATTTAGGTGTTTTATAATTTATAAATTTTTTTATTAATAATAATAAAATTATATTTTGACCCTCTCAAAAATAATAAAAAATTTTCGCAAAATTACATTTTTATAATTTATTAAAATATATTTTTACTATTATAAAAATATACGAATTTTCTTAAATTTATTGAGAGTAAATAATACTGTAGTAGTATGACACTGAAGATAGTACAAACTTGGAGGACGAGATCAGTGTACCCACAAAAATAACACAAAATATAGACAATAATACTATTTGATGTGCTGCAATAATATTACATAGCAACACTTATTTCATGCAACTTATACCTTTCAATTAGATTGAGATGCTATTTGGAATTCCCTTGCCAGAAATGCCAACATCACCTGTTGGATAAAGCAAATTATAAGGAACATTGACGGTACCAACCCTGTTCTTCAATGTCTTGTCTGTGTTCATCTTTAAGATTTCCCCTTCAATTTCAGCAAGTCTCTTATTGAAAGCATCCGAAGCTGCTAGGGGAATTGCATCGGTGGTCCAGTTGGGGGTTCGTTGTCCAAGATACACCTCATCCGATGCGTGGTTCGACAGCGTTTCGAGCACCGTAATGACGGTCAGGGATTGTAGCTGAGAAGACATGGTTCTAAAGAAGACCTTCTCAGGGTTCTTTTCAAGCTCTGCATACTCAGGGGTGCCTTTCTCAGGCATGAACCTTCGGCTTAGTGTTGGGCGGTTGGGGAAGTAGCCTCCGTAGGCGTATTGTCCGTAGTTGACAGCTGCATGGAGTGCAGAAGCGATCCATATGATAATGGTGCAAGATTGAATCAGGTTTTCAAGGTTCTGCATTTTAGGCCACCACGGGTCGCTTTTTTTGTCACCATGACCCACCTCTCGGAGTTCCTTCCACCATGCTTGAATTTCAGGGTCCCGTTGAACCGTTTCATCGGTCTTGTAGTAGAATGAGCAGTAATCTCTGACCCATTTTTCAATAGCAAACCAGATCTTCAACCCATCAACAGCGTATGGGTAGTCTTTTATCAATAGTCGGTCAAGGTCATCCAGAGATTTGATATCACCATCTGCAATCCCTCTGATAAAAAATAGAAAACAAAAGACCATATAATTCCTATGAAAACATATATACTATAAATCCCTGGTTAATTTTTGTACTAAGATTATTATAATACCTTTTCTTGAGATCATTGGGAAGAGCCTGATCCATGAAATTCCAACTCTTGTAAATTACAGAGGACATCTCTAGAGAGTATTTTCCAGGACAAAATGTCTTCTCTATAATTCCATTAGCATTAATGAGCAATTCTCTAGCCAATGCATTAATAGTCATGGTGTCACGGAAGTGAGGATGGAGAAGCTTATAAACTGGATGAACCACACTCAGCTGTCTGTTTGTTGCAATCACGAATGGCTCTAGCACTGCATGAGTGTTCAACCTGACACCAAATCAAAAACACAGCCTATGTAAGCTTCAAATACATATATGTATATGTAGTCTTCTTTGGCGCATGCATGTCCTTACCAGTGGCTCACTAGCTGGTGGTGACCAGAATCATTCACATTTACAAAAGCTTTAGCAAGCTGCCAAATCCAACCCTCAACTCCATGTTCACCTGGAGTGTATACTTTGCAAACGCATCCAATTTTATCTCCTTCCATTTTTGGCAAGCTCAATTCAATGGTCACTGGCTTCAATGTATTATCCCCTCTCAAGAACAGAATTGTCCTAGATGCATATGTCTTTGCTTCTGTATACTCGTTTATCATCTTAAGGGCATAAGTGTGTCGTGATGGTCCAATATAAATAGCCTTTTGCTCGTCAGTGCCTGTGTCACGTCCATAGATCATTAGTGATATACCAAGAAATAAAGAAAAAGATAGATATATATATAATATTACCTCTTTAACAGTAAGTCCATCTAAGTTATACTCAATGTCTTGTTTGGTTATTGAACTGTTTTGATTAACATACACTTCAGGATCTAAGTTGCTCACTGGAGGGAATTCCTGCAATTGATTTCATAGTGTTATAAGTTGAATATATAAAACAATATCTAAACCCTTTACATACATAAAGTTTGAGTGTTTTTTGTTTCCTAATTTTGCTTTTAATGTCAAACTTCCTGTAAAAAATGGATTTCAACAAAAGTTGGAGCGTTTGAGCAAAAAAATAGGCTTGAACAAAAAATAGGATTCGTTTTTAAAACGGGTCAGGACTTGGGTAGAATTTTTTTGGAAACATTTATTTTAATATTTTTAGTGTAGTTGATGTATTATATTTTTTAGATTTATTTTTATATAAAAATAATTTAAAAAACCTTAATATGAGTAGGTCAGATCGGATTCGGGTTTAACATTTTTAATCTAAGTCGTACTTGAGTAGATTTTTAGGTCCTTTTTTAGGCCAGGATCGAGCCTATAAAACAAGTCTAAAATTTTACATCAGTTCGAGTCGAACCTAACCTGACCCGACCCATGATCAAGTCTAATATAACTAGAAATAGGTAGCCTCGACCACCTAATTAAACGTAAGGCCCTGTTAGTTCAATTCAAATCCCTTTTATACCCTTCATTAAGTCAACAATTTATTTTTTTAATCTCTCAAAAAATTTAATAATTCAGTTTATGTAATTTTATAACAAATACATGTCTTCGCCCCCTAATTGGACGAAAGTGATTGACTGAGTTCTTTTTTATTAAGCTTACTTTGAGAAGCTGAATAAGAAGAGGGTTCAATCCTGCAATCATTTCTCTTCCAAATTCTTCATCTGTCCTCCATGCAATAGGATTACTCCGATCTGCTCCCAAGTAGTCAACATATTAAAAATACATACATACATACATACATACATACATACATACATACAATAGGACTACTCCGATCCTCTAAATAAACACATGCATGCATGCATGCATGGAATATTTAATAACACTAAAATTTGTTCACCTTGAATCACTTGAGGCACTGGATATTTTAAGAGCTGTTGGCCATCAGATCGGAAAAACTCCTGCACCATCTCCAAAGGGATGGTACTTGCGATTTGATTGACAAGATCAGTAGGAAGTGGGATTCCATTGAAGTAGAGATTGTCCACGTCTTTAAACGAGTCGAACTCATTAGGCGTAAGATTAACATAAGCTTCCAGTAATGGAATGATTTGATTAACTAAGCCCTTCAGATTAAAAGCAATAAAGTCCGATAGCTTCAAATGACCAAATTGCTCATCTCGTGGGACGTAGATGTTTAGAACTTCCGGAAGAAAAACCCTGCTCTCAGTGTTTGGATCTATGAACAGATTAAGAAAAACGTAAGATTATAGATATCCCAGTATACTCAATGTCCAAAAACTTTATCCGAACCTGTTTTGGAAGGTGGTCTGCTGGTTCTTCCTCTCCGAGGATAAGGATACTGTGCGGAACCTCCAAGAACCGGACGAGCGAGGTCTGCACCGTTATCGGGATCACCCAAATCATTGTACAAAGCATAGTCATAAACACGATCTCCTGTTTTCAGCTCTCCAATCCCTTCCCCTCTCAACGCCTTTAGCTCTTCTTCTCTGTATATACGCAGCGCTGCTGGCATCTCATGCGGAAGATATGTCTACAAAAAGAATTCTGCTTGAATACGAAATCTGGCTTTAATTCATTTGATTCATAATCATAAAATCATGTTTAATACCTTGTTAGCGAAGAAGATTCGTGGTTGTTTATACAGTTTATCAGGATAAACCCACGAGTCGCAAACAAAATGAATTCGACCTTCGCCAGGAACATCTTCAAGAGTAATTGTCTTTAAGAAAAACTCAGCCGCATGATTATTTCGTAGGATGATAGCTCCAGGAATTCCAAGCTCTTCATCCCACTCAAATGAAACCTTATACAACGAATCACTACCAGCCAATGGAGGAGTATATGTGAGGTTCCAATACTCCAATGCCTCTAATTTCCCCAGCTTTCCTCCATTTTCATTTGCTACAGCACAACAATTTTGATTTCTTTTAAACATTATTATATTTATAATTTCAAAAAAAAAAAAAAAAAGAGTTGGCAATGAAACGTACCAGGATCGGTATTTTCAGCACTGACGAGCTGGAGAGTGACACCATTGCCAAGCAACTCGAAAAGGCCATCAACTACGGTTGAGGTCAAGGAAGTGAAGTCCAAAAAATTCTTCTTAACTAAAACAACACTGCCTGTAACGGTCTTGGTGGTTTTATTGATGCCGGTAATGTCGCTGACAACATTACCGATAGAACTCGCTAGATCTCCGAGAACCATTTTTTTTCTGGGATCTTATTAGCTACTAGAAATATATGACTTGGATTGTTTGAAGTTGGTGTGCCGAAATAAGAGAAATGTTCGGATATTTATAGGGAAACTTAGATTAAAGAATTAATTAATTGAGACAAGGCTAATAGGATATCGTAAGCCGATGAAACCTTATGTGGAAATACGCCACGTTGTTAAATTTGACAAAATTTAAATTTTTATATATTAGATTAAAGAATAAATTATTTGTTAAAAGTTTTATTTATTTTTACTGTTAAAATTTTATTTTTGCAGGTCACATGTTATGTGTAATTACTTTTAACAATAAAAATAGATAAAATTTTAATGGACTAAATTACTTTTTAAATTAACATACATCGACTAATTTATTCAATTTTATATATAAATTTTATCTGAAAAATAAATGTATAATTTAAATCGAAAGAATATTTGAAAAAACTTTGATGATCATTTTTTTTCAACAACAAAAAAGAAAATATTTAACATCATTGTCGTATGAAGTTAGATAGGGTGAAATTTAATAGATTACTTTTAAAAAATATTATTTTTTATTAATATTATATTTAAAATTTTTAATTAAATTAGTGTCAGGGATCTATGGAAACTAATTCAAATGAAAAATGATTAATAGATAATTTTTTATCTATAAAAATATTAATTTAAATTTAAAATTTTGTACATTTTAGTTCTTTTATTTTCTTAGTTCAACCGCAACTTCATTTAAATTATATATATATATGATATTTAATAAATATATATTGACGTAAATTTATTTAGACTACAACTGTCTTATAATCTAATTAAATTTAACTTTTTACCGAAAGGTAAGAATAAAAAAAAGTGTATAATTCACTTTTTTTAAATAATCTAAATTAATTAATTAATTATGAAAAAACTCAAGGAAAAAATAAAATACGAAAATGACTTAAAATCTATAGTGTTCGTCGTTGTCGTCTAACACACCGGCAACACCGCCCCCCATGATGACCTAATGATTGGTTTTAAAAAAAATTTTGGGTGTCACCACTGTGGCAGACGACACCATATGTATTTTTTAAATTACCTGTAAAAGAAATGGGTATTCACGATGAAAATATATATTTTTTAATGAGTGTCATCGGTTTGTCAGGCAACATCGATAATTTTAAAAAAAATAAGTTTTACCAGTGTGTCAAGCAGCACTGATGAAAATTTAAAAAAAAAATAGAACAGAAAAAAGAAGAAACTAAAAAGAAACAATTGAAATAGAAAAAAATAATAATAAAGGGGAAATCTCATGATCGATACTTGCTTGTTGCTTCATAGGTAGTCCTTATCTTCTAGACTTGTGTTTAGTTTTCCTTACGTAAGTTTTTCAATCCACTAATGGTGGCACTGGCAAGCCAATAAGTCAAGAATCACCTATGAAGCAAGCATCGATCACAAAACTTCTCCTTTTATTTATTTCTGTTTTTTTTTCTATTTCATTTGTTTCTTTTTAGCTTCTTTTTCTAAAACTTCCCACCGATGATGCTTGCCACATCAGTGGCATCTATTACAAAATATTTTTCCTTTTTTTTTTCTCCACCATGAATACTCGTATTTTTCACGAGTATTTCAAAAAATACATGTTGGTATCACTTGACACAGTGATGGCATAAAAAAGAATCTTTCGAAAAAAATATCATTGAGTCATCATGAGAGTGGTGTTGTCGGTGTATCAGGCGACACACCGACGTGCAATACCGTAAATTTCAAGTCATTTTAGTATTTAATTTTTTCCTTCAATTATTTTCATAATTAATTAAGGGTGTACAATGTTGGTTTTGGGCGAGAGAAGCAAAGTTAATAGTTATTTTAGAAGAAAACCAAAGCTAATATTATAACATCCTTAATCTCTTTCATTCAAATATTATCTCCTTAACAAACTAAATCATATCACTAATTAATTGTTGGCCTGCAGTTTTAAATAATATAATATCATATAATTGGTTCACCCACTATATTTTACAATTTTTTAATAAATAATAAATTTATTTTTTGAGTTTTTGATATTTTTACAGATTTTTTTCATAATTTTTTTTATTTTTCTCTTTTTAGTTTTGCACTCATTTTAAATGAATCTATACAATCATTTATCTAAAAGGTGTGAATCTGCTGCATCAAATGAGTACTTGACAAAAACTTTAATCACGACTTCGTACAAGTTAAGACTTCAAATTCAAGTTTAAAGTCTTAACTTGTATGAAATTGTGGTTAAAATTCTTATCATACACTTGTTTAATACGGATTTAAACCTTGTCATCCCACCCCCATCCTCAATATTGTATTAAAAAAAATTCAAGTTTAAATCTAGACAATTTCTTTCCCGTTTTTGATAAAAATGAAATCATATTCAAATACTAATGCTTAAGTGAAAAAATCTATGTAACAAATTTATAAAAAGTCACAGTAAAAATTAAATTTGGGGCCTTACCTTGATAATTATTCTCAAATTGGGGTTTGAACTTTTCTTTATCCAAGTTAGTTTCTGAACTTGATAATTATTTACACATTAGGGCTTGAGTTGAACTTGTTTTGTCCAAGTTAGTCCTTGAACTTGACAATTATTCTCATATTGCGGCATAAATTTTTTTTATCCAAGTTAATCCATAATATTTACTTAAAAAGAATTTGACAAAAAAAAGTTCATACTCGATTGTTAGAACAATTCTCAAGTTCATGGACTACTAACTTGGGCAAAAAAAAAAAGTTCAGGTCCAATGTGAGAACAATCATCAAATCCAATCCCTAAACAGTGCTTTACCTTAAATATTATAATGTCCTGGGTTCAAATTTTATAATTCTCATTGTGTGTATGTACTTTTCGAAATTTATCAAAATATAAAAAAGATATAAATATACTCTTACTTTGTAAAATAAGTAAGCTTCCGATAATTTTATAATTAAAATCAAAATTCATAAGCTTACTATATATTATTATGAAATCTTATTCCAAAAACAAATGAATTAACTCACGTGTAGAATATGTCCGTTGAAAGATTAATGCAGTTTTGCAAAAAAAAAATAAATAAATAAAAATAGTTATTCAACCCAAAAGTTCGTATATCATTATCATACGAAGATACGTAGGCAATCTTTTTTTATTGTAATATATTTAAAGCTTTTAATTAAAATTGTGTTATGAGTTAATCAACATTAATTTAATTTAAAAATAAATAAAATAATTTTATTATTAAATATATTATTACGAGAGTATTTTTATTTTTATATTTTATATAAAATTAATAAAATACACCTTAAATCTAAGACTATTAATTTTATATTTCCATTTAATTTATACATAATTTTTAATAAATATGTGTCATAATTTATTTATATTTAACTTATTAAAAATGTAAGGAAAAAAAAAACGTGTATAATTCATGCTCAATTTTTAAGGGTGGACGAATGACAAACAAACCCATGCATGATGTGTGGATTTTCCGCGAGGTTTAATTTTTCCTTTTTAAATTAATCAATTTAATGATAATAAAAATGTAAACTACACGTTATTTTTATTTTAGTTACTTTAACCTTTTTCTTTTATCAAGATTAGATACTCTAATTAAGATAATTGTTGAAATTAATTACTAACATTAAAAATTTCATTAATCCATTAATAAATTATTGACGTGATATATTAATTCAATTTAATTGAATGACGATATGTAGCACTCTTTTTTACTTTTAATTAAAGTTTAAGGATTTTCCTGTAATTATTCCAAAAACTTTTTTTTTTTTTCTTTTCGCTTGATTGTGTACCTCTAGAGTGGAAAAACCACAACCCACCATTTTCTGCACTTCCTTTCCCATAGGATATATAGTTAGTAGTTAACTTGGGTTTTTCTCTATACCTGTTGTCGATCACTAGAGGAACATTTAGGAAGAAAGGCATGGCATGTTGGCCCTGTTCCAGTGTGCAACAGGGGCATTGAAGATAAAGCAGGTAGAAGGAAGAAACCATTGATCGATGAACAAAAATGTTTAAACTGGCTTAATTCGAAACAACTCAAATCAGTGGTTTACATATGTTTTGGGAGTGCCGTTGATTGAAGCCACAGGGCAGCACTTCATTTGGGTTGTGAGGAAAGGAAAGAGCAATAATGAAGAAGAGGAGTGGTTGCTTGAAGGATTTGGGGGTGTAAGTTAACTTAAATTTCAAAAACCCAGGAGCCCCAATTTTTGAAATTCGAGTTAACAATTAACTATCGCGTGTGCAGAAAATGGTGGGTTAGTCAAAAGTCAAAAAGTGTGCCGCAGGCTAATATGCCATATCAACAAAATTGACTAAATTGACAAAAAATAATTTAAAGTGACCAAAATAAAAATGATGTTATTTTAAAGTGACCCACGGTATAATTTAAAATAAAATAATGTCCCTAATTTGTGTTGTTTAAGGTTTATTAACATTTAAATTCGCACAATTTATTTTCTCCTGGATAATTAAAAAATGAAATTATATTTAAATATTAACAGTTAAATTATTATTTGGTTGCAATTTTGAAAGAAATTAAATCTTAAAATTTTACTTAGAAATTAATTCGATTTAAAAATATCAATTTAATCATTAAAATTGTAAACTTTTTTTTTGTTAAAATTTGTTATGTTTATTTTCCGTCAATCATACCCAACCCTTAAATAGGAAGAGAAACGTGTTTCAGCATGTTCGAACTTCGAACCCAAATCTTCTTGCAATGAAAACAAAACCGATACCAACCGAGCTAACAATTCATTGATCTTTTAAAATATAACTCTTTGTCTAAACTAACAAGATTATAATATAACCTGTTCAATCGCTCTTCATTCTAACATTTATTAGTTCAAATCAACAAATTTAGGTGATAATTAAGAGCAAAGTTCAGAATTGTGTAATGGAAGAGTCGAGATAAAATTAAAACAAAAAAATAGCCAAAGCTAATAATTTTATATTAGAATGTCTTATATTGAATTTTTAATGTTTGGAATGGGCCAAAAATGAAAATTTTCATTTAACAAAGAGGCTAAAAAATTAAATTAATTTGAGAGGGACTAAAATTGTAGTTGTACCATTAATAAAGGAGCAAGGGAATTTTCATTAAAAGACTAGACTTTAAACTCTTTCTTCATTTCAGTCGTCATTCAAAAGTAATTAATTTAAAAGAAGAAAAAAAGGTAGTACTTAATTTTCATTAAAAAAAGTATTAATAATTTAATCTAAAATGAACAGATAAGAAGTGGAAAAATTAGTCCTCGTGGGTGAAGTGGTATAACTTTAATAACCCTCCATCATACATGGTGTTGAAAAAAAAACAAAAGGTAGGATTTGAATGGATGGTTAGGTGCGGTACGGTGTATTTAGTTTATTTTTTGTCTCATATCATGATATTATTACAGTATTTAATTTCACTATCAATACTATTTTTATATTAACCACAAATAAACGCATTATTCATTCAAACTAAGCCTGAATCACGAAAAAAATTGAAAACAAAAATCATATCATAACAAAATTTGAGCTCTAATTCTAATCATTTTAACCTAAAGTCAATCGTGAACTTAAATATAATTATTCTAGATTTATTCAACATTTAAATTATGTATGATGACACAAAGTTAATAATAATACCACCACATTTATGCAGAAGTGCATTATGTGGAATCAATTTAATAACCCTCCACCACATGTAGGCGAAAAAGACTGAAATATTAGATAAGAACAAAAATAATAATATAAAAATTAGTTTCTCACCCATGTGATATAAGGGTTAAATTTATTCATTTAAAATTTTAAAAAATGATACATATGTGATAATACCATCATATATGACCGGCACAAAAACTCGTCTGAAAAGTAAGAAGATTTAGGTAAAATTATAAACCCCAAAAATGTGTTTGGACTAAAAAGGCCATCAGGCTTTAGGTAAACTTTTTTTATCCCGAATTTGCAAAAAGAAAAAGTTACTATTTTGTTTTCATTTTACTATCATATTGTTATTATTTTGTTGTTATTGTTTAAATATTGTATAACTATTGTTTTATTGTTGATTTTGCTACTATTTTAGGGGCATTTGATCGTTAAGTTGCATCTTCTTAATGTTATTTAAATATAAAAACTTTTTTTAATTTATTTTTAATTTGTTTATAAACATTTATTTTAATACTTTTAGCGTGTTTGATGTATTATATTTTTTAAATTTATTTTTATATAAAAGGTAATATAAATTTTTTTAATACAGACAAGTCTGACCGGGCCGGCTCAGGTTTTAGCTTTTTTATTCAGCCGAGCTTAGACAAAATTTAAGCCCATTTTTTAGGCTAGGTCGGGCCCAAGCCTATCAAATAGGCTTGGAATTTTGTTATGAGTCGACCCATGATCATCTCTATATACAAGGAAATATTAAAGTCTTCCGTAATTGGCACCTGTATTACTTTTTTTTTGGGTGTGTGTCATATGAGAAGATTATGGATAAATTTTAATTTCAACTTTTCAACTTTTTTTAGAATATAAAATGGTTAAATTTTAATTTAATATTTATATTTCACTCAAATTTTAATTTTAATCTTTATACTTTCATTTAACATAATTTGATACCTTAACTTTTGTAATGTCATTAATTAGTCTAAATATTTTATTTTAATTTAAATAATGATGCGAGTTTTTGAGAATTATTAGTACTGTTAAAATTATTTATTAAATTTAAGTCCATTATAGTGTTACTTTTTTGTTACATGGATACCAATTTTATTTTATTTTTCAAAATGCCACACCAGCACGCAAAAAAAAAAATTTAAATTTGGAATGTAAAGTGACTAAATTCCTAAAAATAAAAGTTTGAAGATTAAATTCTAAATATACAAAGAGCACAAAAACTTTGAGCAAATTGTAACCTTTAAATTTTTACATTATAATTTAGTCAAGAAACAAAAAATTAACCTAGTACAAAGTGCGGGTGAAAACCATGCTAGTACTATCTAAAGTACATAAAGTTTTCGTACACATGCTCTTTTATTTGTACTAAAATTCTTTAAAATGATCAGACACTCAATTAAGATATTGGTCTAGAGACAAATAATTTACCTTGAGATACTAAAAATATTTCAAATAATTAAAAGTATTATTTAAATTGAAATAACATTATTTTTCATTATGTAAATAATTTGAAGAAAAAAAACTTATCCGAACATATCACCTATAAAGATCTATCAATTATAAAATCCAGTTGATTAAACTATAAAACAATTATCATAGACAATATTTTTTCATAATTTTAATAATTTTGAAATAATCTTAATAATTTTAAAATCATTTGCTGACATGGCATATAAGATAAAATAGTATCATGTCAGCATTTAATTATATTTGGACCGTCACTTCAGCGGTTAATATTGACCGCTAATCAACTAACGGCTACGTTATCATGTCTATTAAAAATAGACTAACTTAACTAAAAAGACATTAGGAACCAAAGTGATCCTAAAAAACATAAAGGGTCAAAGTGACCAATCAATCCAACGTTAGAGACTATTTTTGACATTATGCCTTTTTTAATCCATTATTTTTTATTTTGAGCACAACTAAAAATATATGACACCCTTTGTCAAACCCACCGGCTATCAAATAACTTAATCTTCCCTAGAGTAGAATGGTTATGGCTTAAATATTCAATCTTATATTATTATTTGAATATAAAAAATTAACTCTTAAGGGCTTATGGTTGAATATTCTTTGGTAAAGTGGCTATGGTGAAAGAATAAATTCAATTATTTTGAAATTTACGAAAATCCTTTTAAATATATTTTTATGATTAAATGAGTTAACTCGAAGTATAGATATATTTGATCGTGAAGGTGTAACACAAACGAGCAACGCAATTGTTACCTTTATTCTTAACTATACGCAGGAGCTTGAGGCTTTGGGTGTATGTTCTTTGTCGACCAGGCTGGTTCAGGCATTAGTCGGGATCCTCCCTGTGTGTCTGTTGTAAAGATTAATTTCAATGCATCATTTCGTGTACAATCACGGATGGTTTTCGTGGGAATTATAATTAGAAACCATGAACATATCTTCTAGTAGTTGTGCAATTACAAAGGAACGTACCTGTCACGTTTGCTGCAGGGGCTATGACGTGTGTTTGGGCGCTCGAATTTGGCTGTGAACTGAAAATCAAATAATAATATATCTCCTCTAATTATTTTAAAAACTAGTTTGCACTTGTAAGAAGAAACAAAAAATACAATATAACCCATAAAATAAAAGAAACTCATGATAACTTTCTTAAAAATCAGCTTGGAATTTTCAATCTTGATGGAGTACTGCTTCAAAATCAACTTCCAATGTATTCTTTTGAGTAATTTTCGTGCTAAACTAAGACTCCTATCTTTCTCCCTTTTTATTTAAAGTGCCAAAAATCTAAAAATTGAAAATCTGCGTAACTAGTTACACGCCTGTGTGGCTCACACAGCCGTGTGGTCTAATCGTATAGAATACTATTGACCATGTGTAGCTTCCAAACAACTCCAATATTTTAATTTTTACTCGTTTTTCGCTCCTATTGTTGTCAAATGCTCCAAAAAAACTTCAAAAATATGAATTTAAAGCAAGTATATAATTCACAATTAACACCATTTAATCACTCAAAATGCACTACAAATAAGACATAAAAAATAATTTAAATATGGAATGGTCTAATATAAAATTTAGTTAGTGTTTATAAATATGAGCTGGTTTAACAAGAAATTTTCATATTTTGAGTCACTTAAGATCGACTTCTTTGGATATAAGTGATGGCCACATTTGCAATTTATGGTTCCAAAACAATTAGCGTTATTTTGAGATTCAATTATGGTACAATAATTCAATTCTTAATAAACATATTTGGAATTAAGGCATTAAACTACACAAAGTTTTAGCAGCATAATGTGCCTGAGAAGATTAAATTTTAGCAGCATGATTCAATATATGGTATAATAACTCAATTCTTTCCTACGGAGGATTGCTTCTACTGTTGTTTGTCCAATACGCCAGCTTACATCTGAATGTGGAGCTCATGCTCTTCGGGATTATGAGGTGACCATGGCGAAGCTAGGGGTTTGATAGGAACCCAAAAATTTTAATCTATAATATTTTAAATTAAGTAAAAATTCACTTGGTAGAAAAAAAAAATCATTTGGATCCTGGTTTGCCCAAATATAAAGTCGTAAAGATGGCTCCTGCTTTGTTCCATTATTATACTTTCTTGCTTCTTATAAAAGACCCAAAGTTTCATAGTTGTTTTTTACACAAACCGCACTAGTTGGGCTTAGGCTCCTCCTAGTATCCTTGAGATTGCCTTGCCTAGAGTTATACATACAGTTGGAAATAGATACGACTGTTTACTATTACCACTCTTGCATGCAGCAAGACTCAAAACACCCACACCGTATTTATATAAACATAAAAAGGAACGAAAAGCAGAAGCTCGAGTAAACCCTGTATGGCGCATATCAACCATTCACAACGGTACCACCATTTGGATGGAGGGTTTGGCCAGTCATGTAGGAGGAGCAGTGGTTACATGCAAGGAACACAAAGCATGGTGCAACCTCGCTGGGCTGCCCAGGTCTTTTCATTGGAACTTGAGCTCCAAACTGAGCGGTTTCCTCTTCATCAAATGATGCTGGTATCAATGGAGTCCATATGGGCCCGGGTGCTACGGCATTCACACGTATGCCTCGCTTCATCAGCTGTAGTGAAAGGCCTCTAGTGAAAGCCACAATTGCACCCTTGGTTGCTGTGTAATCAAGTAGCTTGTCATTCCCTTTATATGCATTTACGGATGTAGTATTGATTATGGAGCTGCCTTCTTTCATGTACTTCAGAGCATGCCTATGAATTATCAAATTATGAAATTGTTACCATCGCTATTGACCGAATTTTTCACTTGTTTTTCTTGGAAAGTTCTAAAGAATTACCTGGCCAGGAAGAATTGGGAATAGATGTTGGTCCTAAACACCCTATCAAGCCTCTCCTCATCAATCTCCTCCACACTGCTAGCCTTGTACTGTTCAGCCGCATTGTTAACCAGAATATCGATCCGACCAAATGCTTTTACGACCTCATCAACGACTTGTTTGCAGTTCTTATCGTACCCCAAATCAGCAGATACAGCCAGCGGGTCCTTGGCGGCTGAGGTCTTAGCCTTCCTCAGGATCTCCTGACTGTCTTGTGCATCCTTCTCCTCTTGAGACTTCACGTACGTAAAGGCCACCGTTGCTCCCTCGAGGGCAAAGCTGTGGCAAACTGCTCGGCCAATCCCCGAATCACCTCCAGTAACTAATGCCACCTTCCCCTGCAAAAACAAAAAGAAATTTACTCAAACATTCAGCATATATATGTGATGACATTTTTGGATTGTGTTTAGGAAACAATACTTGAAGCTTGTTGGAAGGCTGGTAGTTGGTGCTGTAGTACTCAGGGATAGGATTCATGACATGTTCTTTTCCTGGTTGTGCATCCTGTTTCTGAGGAGGTACCTGCTGTTGCTGCCCATCAGAAGCCATTCTGATATCTAACAATCTAACAGGTGATTTTCTCTGCTTCCTCGGAAAAAGGTTTCTAATAACTGGGGTTTTGTTTGGATACCAAGAAAGTACAGTAGGCAAGACTCTTGAGGAAATAAGCGAACGCGAAAACATATATATACGAGTATAGGATTTGGATGAATGCAGTGAATGGGAAAAGGTGGTGCAATGCAAAGGGTAATATAATGAGTTGTGAGGTAGACACGTAGGGCGACGTGGCAGTACAGGTTACAACGTGTCCTTCCTGTCACATGCAGTGGACACATCAGCGGGAACAGACGTTTTTGTTGACATGAGGTTCCATGTGATGTGAGGTGGTTCTAGCATGGTCTTTGAAACTGGTCTTTTTCTGATCTGAATTTCTGCAACTATAGAAATGGACTTCTTCCTGAGTTTTCTCTTTTAAAGAGTGATGATATTGCGACGCTTTTGCTGATCTTCAAAATTGTGCATTGCAACCTAAAATTGACCGATTGCCTACCAAACCTTTGAAGTTGAATTAGTTCAACAATGATAGTTTAGTATTTCAATGTCAATAGTTATGAAATGTGCTAATTAAATAAATGAAAAGAAGATTGTAAGCATGGTTTTTGCCCATGGATTTTGGTTAGAATCTAAGCAAATGAAAATGTAAAGAATAAAATAATAAAAAATATTAATGAGTGGACTTTTAATTTGTAGATAAATAAATTTTCAATGTAAAGAATAAAATAACTATATGTACCCGTGTGCACCAAAATCATTTAAATTTTTATAGATCATATGATCATGCTATGAGCCCGTGTATGGCACATGGTTGTGTCTTAGACCGTGTGAACATGTAGTTACCTTTTAAAACAAGGTTTCAAGCATATCACTTAGGGTTCAAGTCACCCAATTTAAACCATATTCAACCACTTCAAAAGCAAATCAAAACAAGTCCAAATCATCTTTTAAAATCACCATCCTATGTGCCTAATTAACATGTCAAAATTGACACCTCAATTCATAGTTTTTAGCTAACCAAATGAATATACGCACAACAATACCAATATGCCTTTAAGGCACTTCAACCATTTCCATTATGCCAAGCACAACCAAAAGCACATACAAATATCAATTCAATAATCACTAAATGACATATTCATCTTCAACTTTTCAAACACCAAATAACCATTCAATCAATCTCCAATGTTAAGCATTAACTTACCAAAACATCTCCTAAACATAACCCAAACATATAGCATCCATCATTCCACATCCAAGCACCAGTCAAAACAATGCATACCATGATATTATCTCATCCATTTGAACGTTAGGCATATACAAATCAAGTAACCTAACAAGTCATAACAACAAGACCATTAGCATCACATCCATATATATATATACACACACACACGTAGACTTCAAAATGTCAACCAAAACACAAAATGACCATTATAAGTATAAAAATATTCCTAGGTACATGCCAAGACTAAAAAGAACAATTCACCAACACTTGAGTTTGAGATTGCCGCTGGATGCTGGATCGACAATCGATTCTTTAAGTACCTAACCAACACACAGAAAATAAAACTGTACGCTGAGTATAACTCAGTGGTATTTCTATAATCCGAATATTAAACATAATATGATACATACCAATGGATAAGTTAAATGTAATGAACAATAAGCACATTTTATATGTACTTTCACATTTTCATAGCTTCAATTTCTAACTCAAATCAAAACATTAACATAGATCATCACCCTTTCACTCAAATTCATTGAAAATTTAACATTAATGTCTCATTTCATCTCAAGATTCATTGTAAGCAATCTAAAGTTCATAATCAACTTTATTTTAATTCATTTCACAAGTTGTAATCCCGGTTGCCACTTCCATTTTTCCTATTAACATGACTCGGACTCGGACGAGTCCGACGGATACGCGGATCCAACCAACACACCAATTTGACACCTAGTGCCTGACAGATAAATTTGTAATAATAAATTGTGCCCTACTCTGACCATTAAACTGACAATAAATGTGCCCAACACTGGTCGGTATAACTGACAAATAGGGTGCCTAGCACTCCCTGACACGTAGTCGTAAAACCCTGAACTCTTTTTATCCTATTGCATGCCAATTATACTCAACCCTACCCGAACAATTAACAGGGTAACAATTTCTCACATTTCATTTATAAACATTTCTCCATTTCAAATTCATAATCACAATCAACCAATCCCATTTTCCTTATATATATAACAACATGTTTCATCACAACATTAGCACAATTTCACATTTCAAATAATATCTAATATTTCTGAATTTATTCAATTCAATATTTAATACAAATAACCATTTCAATCACATAATTTTCAATTCACTGAATCAATTATAACTCACCTTACGAACTTACCACACAATGCAATGTAAAAATGAAACACAAACCATAAACTCCAAGCTATTCGTCAACGATATTATCTTTTCCTTTTTTTTTCGAGGACTATGGGTCGACATTAGCTACAGATTAAAAAAATATAATAAATTAACAATACATAACCAAATTCGCATTCAATTGCTAAATTGTATAAATTTTGTATATTATTCAATTTAGTCCCTAAAACCAGGACTAACATAATTTTCACATTCAACCCCCCATACCTAATACCAAACTTTCTAGATTCTGTATAGGACTTCCTATTTCTCAATTACACCCCAAATTTCACAATTTGTGCATTAAAGTCCCTATAGCACAAAAATCATCATTTGACTTTACAATTTAGTCATTTTTCTATACTAAGCTTAAAATCTATCAAATTAGTCCTTAAAACTTCAAACATTTAATAATGGTGACATCCTCAAATTTTAACAATACCAATAATTACAACATGAGTCAGCTAGCTTGAACTACCGACATTCCGAAAACATAAAAATTACAAGAAAAAGACTAATTTGAACCAACTAAATTGAAGTTTAAATACTTAGACCCTTGCCGTTGGTCCTTCTTCTCCTTCTTTTGTTTCAAAATTTTGTGAAATTAATAAGGAAATGTTTTGTTTTAGTGCTCCATTACTTAGTTTTATGTTATTTTATTCAATTATGTTTTTATAAGTTATTTATTTATTTTAAATTAAAATTTTACAACATTTTTAACAATTAAAACCATGTTACCGTCCACTAGAAATAGAACATTAGTTTAATTGATTTTTAATTCCCTTAGTCATATTCTACCTTATAATTAATTATCAATTCATACTTTTATCATTTACGCGGTTTAGTCTGTGTACGTTAATTAAGCCCTAATTCAATAAAATTATCTATCCGAAATTCAATAACTTCTAACATAACTTCGTAAATATTTATTAAATATTTATGAGTCCAATTTACGAAATCAGGATTCCAAAGTCACATTTTTTGATATCACTAACTTTTGAGTTGTTACACTTTTTATCCTAATTTTCAAAATCGAACTAGTGATCAGATCATTGATTTTCAATTTGATCGATTTAATTAGTTTGAATGTTGCTCTAACTAGACTACTATGAAAAGGATAAAAATATTATGAAAAATATAAGTAAAATAGGGGAAATCAAAATAAATTTTTTAAAAAAATAAAGAAAACCAAAAAAATAAAAATTTAAGAACACGTTTAAATAACAATAATGTAATAAACATAGTATATACCTTACAAATTCAATTAAAATTTTTAAACATTAACAAAGTTAATTAAATTAACACTAAAATTTCAAATATTTTAAAATATTATTCAATGTCCAATTATCAACCAAAGCTTGAGACGTGAGAGAAGACTGAAAAGAAGAGAAGCAGATGGACAACAGCAAAGTGCAATCCATCGTTAGACTGGACCTTTTGGGCTGTCACTGGCCCAGACCGAACCGCTTGGGGTGCTGTGAGGGTGTCGCACTTGCGATGGCTCAATTGGAAACGACTATGTTAGCGGCGACGACGACATTCCAGTGGTCAGGGGTGATCATTCGGCGGTTGAATAATAAAGGAATCACACTCCTACTGGGACTCTACAGGATAATTTAATTTCAGATTAATTATTTCAAAAATAATAATATTTTAATAAGATTTAATATTAAATTTAATTTGATACTTATCTTGATAGCATTTTATTAATTTAATATTAAAGTAATTATATTAATATTAAATTAAATATTTATCTTGAAAATAAATATTCTATTAATTTAATATTTATAGTTGAATTCTTTAAAGTCTCTCTATATAAAAAGAGTCATGAGTCATTATTTTTCACACACTTAAATTTAAGAGAAAATTGTAAAAAGAATTTTTTGAAGAAATTATTTTAGAAAATTACTAGTGATATTTTTCTTATTTACAACTTGACTCTAAATTTTAGAGAAATTGTGAAATTGTCCCATTGATAATTTTGCGAAAATTTTTTTGATTCGAAGCAACCTCACACTCGACAAACGTGACCTTGAGGATAGCAAAGAATACTACTCGGTCAAAGCGTTCATCTTAGACGAATAAAAAAGTGTTCATCTTAGACGAATAAAAAAGGTACAATTTTGATTACATGTTTATTATTTTAGATATCACAATCAAGTTCTAGTTTTAGAAAAAAAATTTAAAGATAAACTATATCGATAGTCACCCAACTATTAGAGTGTTTCTATTTTGATCACTCAATTACGAAAACTTTCAATTTAATTTCTAATATTGTGGTCACTCATCTATTAAATCGTTAACAGAATGCTAGTGTGACCTTATTTTATTAGCATAATAGCAAATTTAACTCTCAATATTTATGTATTCTATCAATTTGGTTCCGATTCTAACTTTTTTTTTAAAAAATATAAAAATAAAAAATACATAAAAATTCAAAAAAGTAAAATCATAAAAAATATTAAAATTTTTATATTTATAAAAAATATAAATATTAAAAATATTGAAAAAAAACCCCAAAAACCCCATACCCATTCATCATCATTTTCAACCTCTCACGAAGCTGAGCAATGTAGCAAACGGTTACATAGTGGGTGGCATTGCTAATTGCACCACTCTTAGGAATCTCCCCACTACCACTCCACACTTCCAGTATTGCTTTTACTCCTCTCTTCTTCTTCTTCTTCCTCTTCTCTGTATATAATTAATCATCAACCGACCACTAAATCTCCCCACCAACATTATCATGATTATGGCACATTCCCAACTCTGCTTCTTTTTGTTCATTTTCGCAAGCTCTTCATAATACCTTTTTTCCACCACTCCCTCACACCAGTCTTCTTTTCTCTCTTTTTAGATTCTTTTCATATAATAGAAGTAGTGGGACTAACAACAAATTTTAACTTTTTTTTCAAGAAAGCTAAAAGTTATATAATAGGCTAAAATATGCCTACTGCTTGTACTCTTTATATAATTACAATTTAGTCGATTTTCTTCTATTTAGGAATTTAGTCATTTTCTTTATATAATAGGTTAAAATATGCCTAGTTCTTGTATTCCATTTAGGAATTTGTATTTTTAAATCACAAAAGTAGAGAGATTAAATTTTTTGAAATAAAAATATAGGGACTAATTTTTAAATTGAAAAAATTAAAAGGACCTGGAGCATATTTTAACCAATATAATTAATAAAATAAAATAAGGGTTAATTCTGACCTAAATCAAATCTTGGCCGTTCAGTAGCCATCTTAGTATCAACGGCCATGGTCGTCCCAACAGAAAAACGGCGCTCTCAGTTCGAACCAAATACAAATTAATTAAAAAAAAGAATAGAAAATTTACAAACATCTTTGTTTGAGTCCGGGAAATTTCTTGTTCGTGAACTTTCCCAAAAAGAGCGCCTCCACCAAAAGCACAGCCTCGCCCGCCTCCGCCGTCCCTTCTTAGGGTTTTGGCGGCCTTCACCCTCGCAACCAAAGCCAAAACCCCTCTCTCTCATCTATTTCCTTTCAATCTTCAGGTTATTTACTTTCCATGCTACTCGCTTACCCATTTCATCTCTTGTTTCTCAAAATCAAAATTTCTCCGTCCATCTTACTGTATTTAAAATGCGTTTTGATGCTTGACCTTAGCTATGTCCACTTGGTTTTCTTAAATATCCGATTGCTTATTTATTTTACCTTTTCTTTTTGTAGTTTTTGATTCTTTTTTGAATGGCTAAATCTTCGAATCCGGAAGGGAAGACCGGGGTTCGCATCGTGGTGGCCGGTGATCGAGGCACTGGAAAGTCGAGCTTGATTGTAACAGCCGCTGCCGAAACTTTCCCAACGAATGTGCCCCGGTTGTTGCCGCCCACTCGTTTGCCGGAAGATTTCTACCCCGACCGTGTTCCAATCACCATCATCGATACCTCCTCCAAGTATAGTTTCTATTTCTTAGTCTGCTGTCACTCAATTTCTTCAGAATTTATAGTGACATAACCGTAAACTTCGTTTAATCTCTAGCTGGGACTTAGTTGGATTAACGCAATATGGGAATTGAATGTGATTAGGTACATTTTTTTGTTTTGTTTATTGGCGTGTTTTGGGCTTAATTCTTGAATCTTTGTTTGGTTAGTCCGGAGGATAGAGGTAAACTAGCAGAGGAGCTGAAGCGAGCTGATGCTGTTGTGCTTACTTATGCATGCGATCAGCCTGAGACTCTTAACAGATTGAGTACTTTCTGGCTTCCAGAACTTCGCCAATTAGAGGTTTCTATCTTAATTTGCATTTGTATTTGCTAGTTTCTTCTTTTGATGGAAAATATGTGAAGGGGAGGTAAGGTTGTTAAGAAGTTTTTAATCATGCTCTTTCAGCTCTTAATTTCTTGTGCCTGTGTTGGACTCAATTCAAACTCTATAAAGTTGACATGTTATGAGCAAAAAGACCTTATGGATAAAAATATCATAGCTAATTTTACATTTTCAGTTTATCAGCATTTAAACCTGTGTCTAAGCAACTTAAATATGCTTTTGGCAGCTAATTGGCTCACTTAAGATTTCACCATACTTGAATATAAGCAACTACATTTGCTTAGGTGTCCTTGTAGATCATGCGGATTGTGGAGTATTATTTTCTTAATTGATCGACTTCTGCAGCAATTGAGGTTAATTATTATTGAGCAGGTGAAGGTGCCTGTAATAGTAGTAGGCTGTAAGTTGGATTTAAGAGATGACCAGCAACAAGTGAGCTTGGAACAGGTGATGTCACCAATAATGCAACAATTTCGTGAGATTGAAACTTGTATTGAGTGTTCAGCATATAAACACATTCAGGTATGAATTGAGGTCCTCTCTTGTTTTCATTTCAGAGTTAATATGAAAGGCAGATGCTGTAAACATGCTGATAAAATGTAGGGTGGTTTTAGCATTGATTTCTGTTTTTTGCTTCGTGTTCTTATTTGCACATATGTGACAACTGACATCATTATGGTTAATTGTATGATAGTAATTGGTATCTATAGATCGCATTGATACTATCAGGAATTGAACTTTTTATGCATCTCCATTTTGATAGATCCCTGAAGTTTTCTACTACGCACAAAAGGCAGTGCTTCATCCAACAGGCCCGCTATTTGATCAGGAAACACAAACTCTGAAGCCACGGTGTGTGAGAGCCTTGAAGCGAATTTTTATTCTTTGTGATCATGACAGGGATGGTGCTCTTAGCGACGCAGAATTGAACAATTTTCAGGTTCCTCAGATGTTCCTTTTCCCTTTTTGTCTTTTACTTTTGAAGCGGGTGGAATGAGATTGAATGATGGGTTGATTGTTTCTTGAAGGATTGTGCTATTCATTGCTTGATGTATTGAAATGCTGATCTATTTATACATGAAATAAGCTTTTTGTCAATGTTAACATAAGATATCTTGTGCTTGAACAGCCAGGAATCTAATACATTGTTGCAAAACAGGTCAAATGTTTCAATGCTCCATTACAACCTTCAGAAATAGTTGGTGTTAAACGGGTTGTGCAAGATAAGTTGGTTGAAGGAGTCAATGAACGCGGTCTCACGTTGACTGGTTTTCTATTTCTTCATGCACTATTCATAGAAAAAGGACGCCTTGAGACAACATGGACGGTCCTGAGGAAATTTGGATATAACAATGATATCAAACTTTCAGATGATCTCATTCCATATTCTTCATTTAAAAGAGCTCCTGATCAGGTATCCTTCACTTAAACTAAACATTCTCTTTTTTATGAAAACACTGAATAAGCATTTAAAGCTGTTGTTCCTTTTGTTTTCATTTTCAACTAGCATTGTCTGATCATTATTGTTTGCTTACAATATTGTCCATATGAGCATTAGTTAGAATTGGTAATTATTCTTCTGCTACAGAGTTTTTTTTTTGGTTTGCTTTAAATTTTATTTTACAAGCATTGCGTTTGGATGTGACTAATATTATTAATGTTATATTTGGTGACCAATGGAATACCTGCATGTTGTTTTAGATGAGCAAAGCCAAAATTGGCTGATTTTAATTAGGCCAATTATGAATTGTTCTGTTTTACATTGGCATAATGGACTCTATATCTCATCATATATGCTCTACTATGGTGTTATTTGAACTTCTCCTTATAACTTTGCTCCTGTGTTGCCTTTTATGTAGAGTGTGGAGCTGACAAATGAAGCTATCAAATTTCTGAAGGGTGTCTATGAATTGTTTGACAGTGACTTAGTATGTCTTAGTCTTTCTCATATTTATTTACATTATATTTCTCTTGCTATTTTCTAGTCCAGTCTAAAATGTTAATATTCTTAACTTTTGCTTATAGTTTTTGAAATTATAAGAATTGTAATATTGTTTTTTTCAGGACAATAACCTCCGGCCCATTGAAGTTGAGGATGTTTTTTCAACTGCTCCAGAGAAGTATGGTTCTCAATTTGAAATATATTTCTTCAATTTTCTTTTGCTAGATTGCAATCCTACTGAGAGTGGGTGAGGTCGGAGTGTGCAATTTTATTTTCCCAAAAGAGGCAGGATAACAAACTGCTACCGACTAAAAGTCCAGTAAAAATCTTCACATATCCAAAGTGAAAATGAGGGGATTTTATTTTCAAAAACTGTTGTAATAAGCTGTGTATGAATTTTCACATATAGATCTCTATTGTTATAAGTTGCAAAGCGATATTATCTTGAATCATGCTTGACATTTTATTCTTCAACTTCAGCCCATGGAATGATGCTCCATATAAGGATGCTGCAGAGAAAACTGCACTGGGAGGGTTATCACTTGATGCATTTCTATCAGAGGTATTCCTGGTTTTCTGCTCTTGAAAATATGAATTTCACACTTAATTTATTCTCATTAGAACTAACTCATTGTTGACTAAGTCGGTGCACATTCATGTGATCTGATCATTATAACGAGTTATGGTGCATATTGTAGTGGGCTCTTATGACACTCTTAGACCCAGCTCGTAGCTTGGAGAACTTGATATACATTGGATATCCTGGCGATTCTTCCTCTGCCATCCGCATCACTAGGAGAAGGCGTCTGGATAGGAAGAAGCAACAATCAGAAAGAAATGTTTTCCAGTGCTTTGTTTTTGGTCCAGCAAACGCTGGGAAATCTGCATTGATGAATTCTTTTCTTGGCAGGTATTCATTAAAATTCTTTTCCTGATATCTAATTCTTTTCCCTATCTTTTTAACTTTATTTACTTTTATGTAGGCCCTATTTGGATTCATATTCTCCTACTGCTGATGAGCAATACGCTGTGAATGTTGTGGAATTACCTGGGGTAAGTGCCATTATATTATGCACTGTCTTGTAATTTTATGTTGAAAGCAAGCCCCCACCTCTAAACACTAGGAGTTACTTTGTCATTTTGGGGGATTGGGGATTTTCACGTATATGCATTTCTTGGTGTTATGGAGTCTAGACCATAAATGGGGTGTCATAGGGATATTAGAAAGACTTTGTATAAGGTTCAAGTGAAATGATATTTGAAGATGTACTTTCTTTGAGATGAAAAACTGTCAAAATCTACACACTTGCAGTATCAAAGCAATTCCTTTCTGGAACTTTACACATCAAAACCTTTTCATTTTATTGACATATACTTCCTTGCATTTAGTTAGAATAGCAGCTATTGAGAATTGAGATATACCTAAGTTGATAAATTATTTTGCTTTCATATGTTAATATTTCAACTTCGGGCTTGGTGTTTGTTTGTTTTGCCATTCTTAGGGAATAAAGAAAACTCTAGTATTGCGGGAAATTCCTGAGGACGGAGTTTCAAAACTGCTGTCTAGTAAAGAGTCACTGGCTCCTTGTGACATAGCTGTATTTGTTTATGACAGGTAAATCGAAGCATGATTTTTCTGATGTGGGATTTTAAATTTAGAGTTATCTGCTGTTCTTAGTTAATCATTTTCTGTTATGTGATCATATTTGTAAAAATGGTTGCACCCTCATGTGCTTGGAGTGAACTCTTTTTGTGCCACTAAAGATGATCATGTATATTTTGTTCCATTGTTGAATTTTGTAAAAATTCATGTAGGTGCATATGCATGTGTTATTTATTTATTTTGTAAGTTCTATTTCATTATAATCTGGCCTTCTCAGTTCTGATGAGTCTTCATGGAAGAGAGCAACTGAATTGCTCATGGATGTTGCTGGTCATGGTGAAGACACTGGTTATGAGGTGCCTTGCCTCATTGTTGCTGCTAAAGATGATCTGGATTCATTTCCAATGGCAATACAGAATTCTACCAGGGTATCATGCTTTATTTATTTTTTCGTAATTTAATTTTCTTGCATAGTTAAATGAATAAGTAGAATGCCTTAACAGAGTCAAAATGCTTAATTTTTGTGTTGAAGAGGTAATGGTATTCGTGTCAGTGTTGGTCTAGCCTCTGATATGATTATAGTAGAACACATACTTTAAAATTTTATCTTAAAAAACTGAAGTGAAAAGTGTATTGTATTTCAAATTTCCTTTTCAGGTTAGCCAGGATATGGGGATAGAGGCACCTATACCTATCAGCTCAAAGTTGAGTGATTTCAATAACATATTTCGAAGGATAGTAAATGCAGCTGAGCATCCTCACTTGAGCATTCCTGAAACTGAGGCTGGGAGAAGCCGGAAGCAGTACCATCGGCTCATAAACCGATCTCTCATGGTTGTTTCAGGTATGCTGATTGTCTGGCATCTCACAACTGTTCTACTCTCAATGCACTTGAAACTTGGGGTTGTTGAAAATGTTGGTGACCATGGTTAGATTTTCTGATGACTTCTTGTTGTGCACATATTTTACTTTTTTCTCCGTGTTGGTGTGGGGGAAATCACTATTTCTTTCCTTTTGTCCACTTGCTTATAGTGTTTGCACCTTAAACCTTTTTACAAGTTATAGTGTGATTTTGTTTAAGCATATATGTATTTGAAGTTTTTCGTAGCAAAAATTATCTTTAAACAATCTGAGATGGTACGAAGTTGCTTCAACTTGAATGGCATGCTCTTTTATTTTTATCATTCACTATAGTGAACTGTTGTTTTATCGTTTTGAATGATGTAATTCACCATTTGCAGTTGGAGCTGCTGTAGCCATTGTTGGATTTGCAGCTTACCGCGTATATGCTACTAGGAAGAATGCTTCTAGTTGAGGGATGACGATTCTCCTATCTTCTAGACACTGTTGTGGTAATCTTATCTTCTTAGAAACAATTTTGCCATGTTTATTTTCTTAATCTGATTTCGGTGGCTGACTTTTCTGGGTTATATTCAGAATCCTAATCTGTATGAAAAAGAATTGCAAAATTCTATCATCCAATTTAGTAGTGTTGGAAATGTTTGGTCTGTAGAATATCAAGAGAAATGATGGAATAGAGTGATTGTGCAATAAAAAAAATTTTGCTATACATTTCAACCATCGTTGCTTGCCTGTGTCCTTTTTCATACTATTACTTTGGATTCTAAATATTGTAATTTAGATGAATTGGGATTGGGATGAAGAGTTTCACCTGGATTCAGATACTAATCTTTTGGAAATTTAATATTCAAATGGTTTTGATTAAGATGGTGATAGATACTAATTTTAGATCTTTGGTGTATCTAGATATCCGGTTGATATTAGAGTATGTTTGTACACTTATAATTATTTACTATAACCTCTTGTAATTTTTAATTCTAAAAAATTATTAATTATTATAAGAATTTCTAGAGTAATACTCATGAAAAAAAATATTAAATCAAATTATCGTATGAAAAAACTTCTACAATACAATTGCTAATAAAATTAACAAGTAACAAGAAAAACAAGCTAGCATTTTATATTTGTTAAGTTATTTTTTAACATTTAATATAGAGTTAAATTTAATATAAATAATTTATATAAACATTTTGTGAGAATTTATTTAATTATTTAATTGGGTAAAATGTATATTTCGTAAAATTTTTAATGAGATTAGTAGAACAACATATAAATTTCTTAAAATAAAATATATATATCTTAAAATTAAAATACAATTATTAGTAAAAATGATTTTTTAAGCTTTAATCATTTAAGGTCATATTAGAAAATAATTATTTTAATTTTTAATCTTTCTTTAAAAATTGGAGAATGCAACGAGTATTAGACTTGATTTAGTGGGATATATTAGTTATAGTGGTTACATAAGCCAGCAATAAATATGTAATTATAAGTAATTACATATTTAAATTTAATTATTATTTGAGTATTTTTTATGCTCGCTTTATAGTTCATGTTCGAGTTTTTAGTTGTCATTCTCAATAATATTATTTTCAAGACTTAAATTTTATTTTCGCTTTGAAAATACTTTTCAAATAAATAATTAAATTTGAATCTAATTATTAAATAACTTTCTAAACATATTCTTATTATATAAATAAATTAGATGAAATTACTAATTGCTTTTCAAATGGATCATTGTTATATAAATTGGATGTGGATGTAAATTAAATATTCTGATATTAAAACGGTTTAGTATATGCCAAATCATCTCTAGGCAGCAATTGAACCATCCTGACGGAGAGGGATTTGAACTTTGGGTCTTTGATTTGTTTAGGTTACCGTAGTTAACATTATAGGGCTCTGCCTCTATGAACGCCGGTGAGTCGGCGGCCTCGTCCGCTTTCATCTTTCTTCAAGCAATAGGCTTGAGTTTGCAGAGCAGTTTGGGTTTCCAGACCACCTTCCTGTTGGATCATAAGCCAATACTTGTTGAAGACCTCAGTCGTGACATTAAGTTGAAAATCCAAATCGAATAAAAACCTCATCTCCAATCTGTTCATTTCTTCTCTGCTAATTCCCCCCACTTTGGCGTAATACGCATTGTTATAATGCCTGCACACACCATCTAAATCATTGGGTAAACACAATTCCACACTAAAAAACACCAACGACAATAGATCAAAACAATCAAGTTAAGCTGTTAAATCATGCCAATTTCAAGATTACAAAACAACCCCATGTTACTAAAGGACAAACAAAACATATTAATCTCTTCTATATCTCTGGAACAGAAGCTTAAGACATGGAACTAAAACATGTTGTATTTCAAGTGTAAGAACTGTACTTACTGGTCATCCATAAACTTTGCAGCTACCATGACACTCGTAATCAAGAGACGATGCACGCTGAGTGAAGTAAGGTAAGCGTCGATTCGTTGCAGGAACCTGTCAATATATATAACAGCAACGACAAAGCAAGAATTGCTGCATTTACAGTACTTGAAGATGCGTTCGACATACTGTCTAAGGTTCAAGGAAGGTGCTCTTGAACCATGGAATATGGTAATAACATCCTTAATTTTCGATCCCGCCAATAACTTTTCGTTCCCTCGTACCGATCTTTCGAGAACAGAAGATAGAAGAGATAGAACTCTAGGACTACCAGGAAGCCAATTACCAGACTCGTCTAATCCTAAACCAGTATAAGGATTAGACTCACCAGCCTTGCCTTTAGCCATCAATGTTTCCATATGTTGTTCGGTGAAGATTTGATTTTGTAGTTTTTATCAGCTTTGTTCCTTTCTTGCAAGGAGAGTCACAAAAGGAACATACTTATATTTGTTTTTGAAATAAATTGCAAAACTTTATTCCTAGTGGCCCAATTTTGGGTTGCAATTATTCAAGCTTTTGAATCATCCTTTTCCATCAGAGACTAGAAGCACCAGGAACAGTATATTTTAGCGGAACAGGGAATATATCATGGCAAGACCAGAAAAAAAACAAAGGAAAAATTTGAGTTTTAACTCAATTGGTTCATGCAATTACCTTTAAAAATTGATATTTTAACATATTTTACATTCAAATCTCAACATCTGCATCATCTTTTCTTAACTATTTTACAAAGTTTTAGCTCCTTTCAAGTGTGATTCCATTAAGGTGATCAAAAATCAATTTAACTTCAATACCTTTCTTCAACCTAATCGTGATAATTATGATCTCTATCACTTGAAATTTTTATTTTTTTCTAAAGTATTTATATTCAATACGAATATAGATATGAGTTATGATCTTTCGAATATATAAAAAGAATTTGAAAGAAATAGAATATACTCGTATTAAATATATATGCTAATTCCGAATTTGAATAATATAGGTTATGATATTTTCCAAACGTCTCTTTGTAGCCATGGTCCAACCAAATTGAAGGAATCTTGGTTGATTGTAGAACATAAAGAATGAAAGTGATTTCCTAATTCTATCGTAGATTAAATAGAATTTCCTTTTAGCCCTAAAAATGTTGGCAACTTTTTTTGGTGGCCATATATTTTTCTTTTTCATACACCATTTGTATATGACGTAAGATCCCAAATTCCCAAAAGAATGAAAGGGATTTCCTAATTCTAATCTTTAGATTAATTATAACCTCCTTGGTGGCCATATTCTTTTCTTTTTCATACACCATTTTATATGATTTAAGATCCCACATTCCTAAAAGAATAAAAGTGATTTCCCAATAAGTTTAATCTTTATATTAATTAGAGTTTCCCTTTAGTCCTCAAAATGTTGGGAAGGTTATATTCTTTTCTTTTTCATACCTACTTCCCTGGACATAGATATAGAGATAGATCCTCTAGAGAAACTTAGAAAAATCTAATATACCACTTGTACTTGAGTTTGGTAACTTTGTTTCGTACACCATTTTGTCTAATGCATATATTTGTTGTACTGATAGTGCAATAATGATGAAATTTTGTGATTGACAGATATAGAATAGCTTCAAGCTTTGTTTATTCTCAGTCCAATGAAACAAAGAATCAGACTCTATACTATGGACATTGAGATTCACAACCTTTTTACATCAAACAATAATTGAGATTCACAACCATGCAAGAAAAATCAACTATGGACATTGAGATCAAACCAATGAACAAATGTAATTGGCAAAGTCAACTATAGACATTGTGGAAAGCCAAAGATGATCAAAGCTCAACTATTGACATTGTAAACCGAAGAAAGTTCATGACCTTAAACTCGGCTAGTCGATGACCGGATGGACATTAGAGCTGGACGCTGTTTCAGTCCACTCATGGGTGCATCACTTTCTCGCAAACTTATCCTGCTCTTCAACGGAGACATCAATCTGTTGGCTAACCGGGAAGGTGAAAACGACCTACGTAGCTTGGAAGCAGCTGACACTTTTGGTGACTTCTTGCTCGTGTTCGTTGATCATGTGGGGGATAGAGAAACCACAGGTAGGCTCTTGATCTTGACTTGAAACTTGGAAGCTGATGGAGGAGACTTGATCAAGAACTTATGCGGAGTTTGTCTATTTCTTGCAATCACTGGGGACCTTGTCTTGAAAAACTTTTGTTGCTGTGAAGTGGGAGCTGAACTGAACAAAGGGTTTGGGAATAAAACAGTTTTTTTAGCCCACGGCCTATTCCTTGGTGACACCCTATTGGCCATATGTTTACTGTTTTCCTTATCAAATTCCCTGATTTTTGGAGGAGAAACCTTGAAGTTGATCCTGGAACGAGCCCTTTGAAGAGACGGAGAGTCGGATTCAGTTCGAATTAGTTGCAGTTTGTTCTGTTTCTCCCTCTTTCTTCTGGCTCTGAGCTCGGTGTTTTCGGGCTGTGTTCTTTGCTTCCTGTGTTCAGTCAATGGAGTTTTAGGATCCTCAGAAGTATTCTTGGTTTTGTTATCAGCAGCTGCTAGGATCTGTCTTGCAAATTGATTTGCTTGAAGTATTTCGCCCACTGTTTCCCCTACTAACATTGCTGGCAATGACATTCTCCTCCATTCACCTGCATCAAAAAGGTTGGATAAATCCAATTATTTCCATCTTAGCTTGCTCAACAAAGTTTAACTTTGAAAAAGATCATTTCATCAAAAATTAGCTTATAAAGGAAAGCTAGTCTAATTGGATTTAGGGTATATATGTATCTAAGCCACACTCAAGTGCAAGAGAGTACAAGAGGTAGACAAATATGGCATTCTAAAAGCTACCTTGTAGTGGATATTTATATAGGAAATTCAAAATGAATTACAAATTCAAGGAGCAATGCTCAAGAGAGGGAAACTAGGCCACAAAATTTAAAAATATAAAGAAAATAAGAGGGATATACCTCCTGCAGTGGCTGGAAACTTCCCAACTGGTGATTTCCTTGGAGTAGAGTTCTTCATCCTTCAAATTGAAAACCACCCAATTTAGTATGCAAAACAAAAAGATTGAACCTTTTGGCACAGTTGAAGACAAACCAAAATTTGATCTTACCTCAAGGACTCTTGCTTGCATCGGAGACTAGTCCTCATATAACCCCTAGTACTTCTTGGACTTAAACTCACCCCTGATATAACCTTAGAGCCTCCTGCAACTGTTAACTGCAACTCTTGCAATCTTGCCATACATTTCTCCACCTTCAAAATCCCAATAATAATTAAAAAAGCAAAAACCCCGTAAGTAAAAAAAACACTTTTTTTTTCTCATGATTTGATTAGAAAATGAAGTGCCCAAATTTACCTTCTTTACAGTTTCTCTGAGTAGGACAGGATTAAGGGGAGCCACCACAAATTTCCTTTGTTTTGGTGGGGTTCTAGCAACCATTATTGCCAGAATGGAAAGAAACTTCAGCGGCCAAATTAGAAAAAATGGAGGGTCTTTTGTCAAAGGAAGTGGGTTGTTTGTTGGGTTTTGGCTCCTCCTACGCTCCCCTCCCCTTTTCTTTGTTGCTCTAAATTAAATACCCATGGAAGAGAGTTAATCTCAAATATTGGGTTGGTTTCAGTTACTGTTTTTCCTCCTTCAAAACTCAAAAAGATTTGCTATCTCTTTTAGAGTTGATCAGTTTAGAGAATAAAAGTCAAAAAGTTTTGGTCTCGAGATATCATCAGTGCTGGCCGGCTGGGTAACGGAATTCTTTTTGCCTGCCCCCAACGTATATATGCCAACGGCTACTTGTATTTGATTTTTTTTTCTTTTATTTGAAAAAATAAGGTATGCATTTATATGATTTTGTGATCATTTCTAAATTTGTAACACACACACACACATATATATTTATATCATTTTAGAATTACAAAAAACATTTTTTTGTTTATTATATTATTAAATTAATTTTTATGCATGGGTTAATTATAGTATATTATTTTTTATTTTTTAAAAATATTCATTTTCACAAATATTATAAAATATACTATATACCATACAATATTGGTATTTATCATTGTTTAAAATTTTAAAAATTGTATAGATAATTTCTTATAAATTCTGTATAAAAAATTTAAAACTATTAGATAATATGTTTATAAACAATTATTACTTATTTTAAAAATTAGAATAAGTAATTTTTTATACTAATTATAAGCTCTAACACTATTTTGTGTATTGTTAATCCAATGTGAATGATAACAGATTAGTCTAAAAAGGAAAGGTAAGTCTATATTAGTACATGCATAATTTTGTGTTTATCTTTGTTCACTTGTGTTCTTTGATTAATGTATCAAAAAATAATAATGAATAAACAAACCAAACCCACCATTTTCATTCAAGCTTCTTGGCAAATTTCACAATTAAAGTAACCCTCGATTTCGACTTTAATCCAACATCACAACTTCTCTGCATCTCCCTCTTCCCCAAGATCAGTTTGAAGTTCCGGTTTTGTTGTTTTTGAAACCATCCAACCGGCAAAAAAACGAGTCAGTTGGGTCAGTTTAAGCATAACTTCAGTTCGGTTTTGAGTTCAAGAAAAAAGAAGTCGGCTTGATCAGTTTTTGGTTTTTCTAGACCGAACCGATTGATTGCTTACAGATAACAAGCTTATAAACTAGCTGTATTAAAGAAAATAACATGTTTTAAACGAAGGCAATTCTAAAATAATGTTGTTACTAAAAGTATCTGCAAGACATGTTCGAAAATAAACCTTTCCAAAGGAGAAGGCTACTTATGCAGGAAGGCCAATCGCGCGAATGATAGGTCAAACTTGTACGGATCGGACTTTGGATGAAGATTTACAATGGCTTAACATTAATAACTTAACACCCACTTCCTTTGGACATGAAATCAATTTACAGACAAACGTATACTACAGAAACATCAGGCACTTGCTTTGTTCTTAGTACAAACAAAGACGACATTAACACTTGACATTATGTTTCTTCTTTATAACTTCAGTAAATGCTAAAGAAGGAATTTTAATTTATTACCGGCTTCGAATTCATGGCCCCTTTCCATCCATCAATTCAACATGCATTTCCAACTAGGCCAACCCTGTCTGCCTCTCCCACCTGAGGTCCGAAGAGAATTGAGAGAGTGCAGCTCGAGGATCACCATTTGAAATGGACAAATAGTATTGAGCAGTTCCATCATCAACATGCATGCTTCTCTTTAAGGAGTCAATCACCCTTCTCTTGCCCCGATCGGAGGTCACTCTATTCAACAATGTTCCAGGCTTACTCTCAGGCTTGCCATCAAGATACAGCACTGCCACTTCACGCTTTGCGTAGGTGTCCAACTCTATATAGCATGTTCCATTTATAAGAATGTCTGGATTGCTTACAGGGATCAATAGCCTCTCTCTGGAATAAATCCCATGGTCACTCATCATGTTATTCAGGCGCTTTATGTCCGTAACCTACAAATACAAACAACGTATATATTTAACCAGCAATTCACTTAATATGGAGCTGAAGACAAAGTTAATGTTGGTACACTAAAAGAAACATTTACAACAGAAAGGGGAATCGGAAACCCTGAAGGAAAACTCCATGTAGAGAAACCCAAAATGCTAAACCTTGAAGCAGAAAATTTACAGTTGCATCTCTCACTTCACTCTTAGTTTTATCTATGCACGCATCAAAGGTTAAACAGAAAGAATTCATTTTAATCGCCAAATATTTAAAAGGG
Organism: Gossypium hirsutum; assembly: GCF_007990345.1. Lineage (NCBI taxonomy): Eukaryota > Viridiplantae > Streptophyta > Magnoliopsida > Malvales > Malvaceae > Gossypium > Gossypium hirsutum. The sequence continues at coordinate 64,953,671 of NC_053444.1, forward strand.
ATCAGAAAGTAATAAATCTTCTACGACATTTGAACTGCATATAGGAGAATGTTATTCTTGTGATTATTAGTAGAATATAATAAATTATATTATTGCATTCTAGACACACAGTAAGTGAAATAATAGACTTTCATTTAATTCTTGTTTCTTTATGTTCAAATTGCATTCCATAAGTACAGATCTGGTTCGTGAACAGATATGCTGTGAGAAAGAGCTGCATATTTTCAGAATCTATTGCAGAAGCTGCAGGACGCAAGGTAGAATCATTACTAATGAAGTAATTAAAGCATGTGATGCAGGAGAGTAAGTCCCTTGAAATAAGAAGGTGATCTTAAAAGCTTTATATGAACAACCATCAGATGATTTCTGGGACTATGTTACTTTTCAGCATCCTTCTACCTTTGACACTTTTAGCAATAGCCAAAGATCTTATCACTTTTAGCAAGGCTTGGAAGCAGGGCTATTGCTTTATGGTCCTCCAGGTGGCAAATCCACCATGATAGCTTCCATGGCTAATCTTTTAGGCTATGACATCTATGATCTTGAGTTGACAACAATAAAAAAACAACGTAAGAGCTGGGGGACACTTTTAATTAATACAAAAGGTAAATCTATCATTCTTGTTGCTGACATAGACTGATCACTTGATTGTACAAGATGCAGGTAAAAGGCAAGGCAACAATGAAAAAAAATCTAAAGATGAAGAGGAAAAGGCTACTGGTGAAAGCAAAGATTACATTATCTGGTTATCCATATTGTGTTGATGGAACTGGTTTTCTTGTGAAGGAGAAAGGATAGATGTGCAAATTATCATATTGCTGCTTTGAAGCATTCAAAGTCAAAATGTTAAGAGTACTCAAAAAATAAATAAAAAGGTTTGCAACAGAAAAGGGAATTGGAATTCCTAAAGATTAATTCCATGAAATGGCTGTTGCATCTCTCATTTCACCAAAACACCAAATACTAATCAGTGATAAAGTTATTTGAGCTATCTTAGTAACCAAAACCAGAAACTCTCAAGTCCTCAACCAAATATAACACAAATCAAACCCTGTCTTTTCCTATCCCTTTTGCCTTAAGGCTTACGCCTTCCTAATCTTCATCTCCATCCAAGTCTTAAATTACCATTAGCAGCATAACACACAAGTTGCAAATGTATACAGGAAAAACATTGACATTCAAACAAGTTAATTATAATATACTGTTCATGTCAGTAAAATGCAATTCAACTCTTACCTTTTAGTATTATCAATTCAATTTCAATAAAAGACAATCTTACTATACAGAAAACAAAAGATTGACCAAAAAAGAATCATAAATTCCTCATTTTTACCTGATTCAAGTTTTACCCTTTAGTACAAATTCAGCTATAAAAAAAAATTCCCAAGCAAATCCCTTAATTTTCTCGTCAAATAAAAAATACCCATATTTTGGTTTACCTGAGAAGAGTACTTAACGGCAAGACTAGCAACAGTCTCCCCTCTCAAAATCCGATGCGAGATAGCGAACTTCCCAATCCCATTATCTCTCCAGAAACTTCTCGAACTGGGCGTCCCCACCACATCGAGAAGCTTCCAAGGAGCCTTGAATGCCTCCACAACCATATTGTCATCGGAAGCGACGGCGTTCCAGGTCTTGCATACGCAGCTGGCACGTGCCAAATCCGCGAGAGAAAGCTTCTCGAAAATGAGCCGGAGAGTGTCCCGACACGTGAGAGCTGCGAAATGGGAATTCATCGGGGAGATGGTGGCAGTTGAATCGATAAGGATGGGATTGGAGGAGAAGGAATTCAGGGGGCTGGTGAGGGTTGATTCGTCATCGTTTTCATCGCAGCAACAACTCATTTTTGCACACAGAGAATATCAAATTTCTGCTTTTTTCCCCTTATATTTAGCTAACTGTCAACCAATCATTTTGAATCGGTCTATATATCCGGGTCATAAACCCACTCATTTTGCGAACCAAAAAGTCTTGGCCATTGAATCAGCCCGTTAAATGTTCTTTGGGCTTAATTGAAGTAAATATTCAGTTGCTTGATTTTCAAATTTTAATTGATATAAAAATTTAATCACAATTTTTTCTTTTTCCCAAAATTTACAAGCAGGAATAACCTATAAACTAAAATTCATGCGTAACGGTAGCACATGGTGACACTTGAAAACCTATGCATATAATTATACATGATAAATTTTTAGTCTGGATATTTAGAACCCAAGATTATTGTCTTTAACAATTGTGTCAAAACCTCGATCCAATGATTGCTTCAATCTTTTTCACCCATATTGACTAGGGTTGGAGATTTTTAAAATTCTAAAAATCAAACTATGAAATAAAAGTATTGGTTTGTTGTATCATAGAGGTGCTCATGGGTGCGGACTTAAGCATGATATTAATATATTTTAGGCATAATGATTTATTTGACCTTCCAACTTTACAAAAATGTTATTTTAGTTCTCCATTTAAATTTTTGTCTCTTTTAATCCTTAAACTTACATTGTTTGTCAAATTACCTTAAAATGAATGAGAAAGTTAAAGTATGTTAACATTGCTGATGTTACATCCATGTGTATATTATTTTAGTAATTAATTAATTTTTAAAAAGATTAAAAAACAATATTTTTATTTTTTAATAATTTTTAATTTTTAAAATAATTTTATAATGTTTTTAAATATTAATTAATTAATTAGTATTTAAATATTAGAGAACTTGGGTCGAGGCCCTCTGGCTCTAACGAGGCTCAGCCTCCGTCTAAGCCATCGACTTAGTTGGGGTGAGCAAAGTCCAAGGGTTGTATTGGGCCTCAGTCATGGAAGCAGCCAGCATTAATGCGTCTCTATAAATGACAAATAGGAGTATATAATGGTATATTCCTTCAAATCTCTTGGCTTTAGAATATTACTATGTTCCCCAGCTTTAATCTCTCTACAAATATACCTGAATAGACTTTGTATTTTACAGCCATGTTGATACACAATAAGAGAGATGATGATGGTGGTTAATTGTGGTTCACATGATTATGTCGAGAGTTTTGGAGGATAGTTCCAAGAGTTAAAAGAAAATGATTAGAAGGTTCTTCTGGTACTTAATCCAGCAGAGTTTAGATATAAAAATGATGTCTTAGGAGAATACGATGAATGAAAAGAAGGCTTATATGCTGTAAGGGTTTCTTTTAAGATAAGTGTACTCTTGGAGAAAGCAATTAGTTAAGTTATGATGGATTTTTAACATGTGAATTTAGATGTGATTGGATGATTTATTGTCTTATTGATGGCTCATCATGTGAGAGTGATGTGACTTGGCAATCGTCCATGTGTTATACATGCATGAGACTACTATTGATTAAAGAAATAACCTAAATCTTATAAATATGGCGATCTACATCACCTACCAAGAGAGTCCATTTGAATGAAGCGGTTTTTCAATTATGAGTTTGGCGAGCTACTCATTTTTTTTATTGGGGCCATTGACTTGGGCAAAATTATTCCAAAAAACAATTGCAAATTATGAAGTGATATTCGTAGAGACAAATTTGAGTTTGACGATGAATACAATATAATAGTTTAATTTTTGGATAATTGAAAATTTTCTTATTCAATAATAGTACCAAAGTTATTTAAAGATCTATATTCATAGAGGTATCAAGTTCAAAACTTGAGCAAGTTCTATAAGCTTTTCTCAAATCGAGAAATAAGATCTTGAGGTTGCATTTTGCAACAACAATATGACATTAAAAAAAAGAAAGATAATGCGTTTTTTTTTATAACGTTTCTCATCAAGTTGATTTATCTATGTCACAATATGTTTTCAATTTTTGCCTAAATTTTTTTTCATATACTTTTATTTGTATTTGATTTATAGTTGAATACGAAACATATAAACATAAAGCTCATCTTTTAACGTAAAGAATTTTTTTTCCACAGTTTTTATCTTAGTAAAGTTATAACAAGACATATTATTAACATCCCATTGATCAATAAAACTTGTAATTCTCTTTGTTCTTCTTTACCCTCTTTATTATTTATTGCATAACCCATATTAAATTTTAGTATTATTGTTTAAATTTGAACCTGAATCAAATATTGTTATTTGTTTTGGTTCAGATCTCTAAATCAAATATCAGTTTATTTAACAAAGAGAGTGAAAAAAAAGGGGGAAATAACATGGAAAAGGAGAAGATTAAAGTTTAAACACCAAGTTCATTTTATGATTTTAGAAATGCTTAAAAGCCTATAACATATTACTACTGAGTTGGATGCAAGGGAAAGAAATGAAAAGTAAATAAAGGGCAGTCACTGGTTTTCTAACATTTCCCAATTACATCTTCTTCACAATGGCTTCAAGAAATCCGCAAGCCAAATGACTCTTCACTTCTTGGTTATTGACCGGACCAGGTAGCCGGAATGAGACGGTGAAGGGTCCCGGTGGGCCTAGATTTTGTGTCAGCATACGAAAGACTCCAGATTTGTTGGATACTATCTGCTCCCCCGTAGTCAGTATACCCTGTATTGTAACCTTACCATCTGCTCTAATCACACAATTGAATTCTCCTGCACTCGTAAAGATTCTCATTTTTCATCCCACCAAAATAGAGATAACAAAGTAGATAGAAACATGAATATGATGATTCAAACTTTTTCTAACAGAGAATTCAATTTAAATGAACATCACAACTAGATTAGCTTCAATCACAAATCCTGGAATAGAGGTTTAATGGCATGAACCATTGCCACAGCCCTTCCCTCTCTTAATCAAAGAGATGAGGTTTAGCAATCATGAGGAGTGTGATTGATCTTAAACACTAAAGGAACTTACTTTTATCCATGGATACCCCAGGAAGGGAAACACGGAAATAGTATGAATCCTTCAATTCACCAATTTCCACTTTTCCAATAAGTGGTCCCATTGATCCAGTGGCTGCAGCACCAGTTAGTGCAACTCCATTGTTGGTAGCATCTATCATTTCATTCAACACTTCCCTGGTTGATTGTGAAGGCAAAAATATCATAGCTGGACTGTTTTTTTCCACGGCGTCTGCATTCTCTTCGGTTGGTGAAGAAAGCATATCACCTGGATTAGTTGGACCCATGGGATCAGGCACATAAGTTTCACCTGTTGTCCTTTCAGACCTGCCAGAAGACATATAGGACGCCATGTTTATTTTTGAAGAAATTAGAAATAGAACTTGTCTTGTTTAATAATCCATTTGAAAGAAGATATAGGGAATCTTATGGAAATAGAACATGGAGAAACACACACCATAGATATCAGTTATTTAAGACATACAGGAAATCCTCACTCACAAGAATCAAATTTCTCAAACACTACTGAAAACAAATATTGAAGCCAGAGACAGGGTTAAAGAAAAAATGTCAAACTAGACACATAAAGAAAACATGCATCAAATCACCCATAACAAACTGAAACAAAAGAAAAAAACACATTTGAAGTAGTTTTTCTCAAACCTTGGAAACTCATTGTTGAGATCAAGGGTTGTCAAGTTTTCAAAAAAATCATTTCCTCCTTCACCACTGCTCACACCCTGAGAACTCATTGGCAGGAAAGTATGTTTTCTTAAAGGATGCTTCTTAAACTTAGTGTAGGTTATGGCTGAACCTTACAACCGCAGCTTATATAATGTCACTGCCTTAAAGCAAGACCACTTTCCAAATGCACTCATTTATTATTCCCCTTAGAAATATTAATAAGTCCTTCATTACCTTGGATTTTTTTCCTTTTACAGCAAATTTCTCAGATTCCCTATTTAATAGCATATATAAACTTCCAAGTAATACAGCTGTTTAGTTGCTCTTATCAAAACCAGGAAGATATGTGCGTTACGCGCGTGTAACGCACACATAAAAGAATGAATGAAGTTAGTTGAATTTGTAAGTTTTCGATCAGGAAGCATCTACTAACTCGTGTAACATTACACATTCAAACAAAGTGCAGCCATATTTGGCTTTCGCAAATGGAAAACACGTGCATAACATGCATGTGATTCCCTAATTTTAAATTGGCTCTTCAAATGGACAACAAGTGCATGGCATGCACGCAATTTATAATTTTCAAGGAACTCTTCAAATAGTTAACACAGGCATAGCATAGCTTTCCTAATAGAAGCCTACTTATGCTACCATAAATAAAAGAGCTCTTCAACCACACAATCAATGATTCACATCCATCATTCTAAGACACTCTCTATTATGCATTTGATGTTTAGTTGGGAGAATGGTGAAGGAAAGATAAGTAATACACAAAGCACTAGCATATGAAGTTTTCTTTAGACAACATGGTGAAGAGTGATTAAGGTTAGATTGTATCGGACTTAGATATATCAATTTATTGATGTTAATTCAAAGATAAATTAAACCATAGATGCACTTATGCATTGTAATCCATGTACATACATCTTACTTCACAGGTGTCTCTACCTATTTCAGAGAGAGAGGCAAACCCGGACAAAAACCTTGTATAAATTTAAGAGAAATATTATTTTGCAGGAATCCTTCAGATTAAGTAATGATTTGCAATATCAAATTTTATTTTAAAAAGTAAAACTTCTTATTTAGAAAGTCCTTCAACCTACCTTTCAGATCTCACAAACTATATTACACGAAGTCTCTTCATTTTAACTAAAAAAAAATTCAGACACTTCATGGATGCATTAGATCCATGTTAGCGTAATGGATAGAGTTGCTTACAAGAAGTTCTACATACTTGTATTAGATTTGGATAGGTGAAGCCAAGAATTTCATATAGAGGGCAAAGAATTATGAAAATAAAAAAACAATAAAAGCAATCTCAAGGGGAAAGGAGGTCGAGGCCCTGCCCCGCCCCTCTCACTCCCTTCACTCCTGTATTTATCCTAGTTCATGTCATGCAGCAATATTAGGTTTTTTTCCCTTAGTTTTGGATATACTTTTAGGACTACATGCCCTTCTTTTGATTTTCCCTACATTGCTTATGCTTTATAGAGATAAATATACTTCTGGGCAAATTCTTCTATGCAATCTTTTCATTTTTCATTTACTTTGAGGTTTTATTCAATAAATCAAATCTACCACATAATTATACAAAGTTTATTGATTATAACTGTGATTCAAAAGTGTAGTATTGCCTACTTTATTGGTTATAGATCTTCAATTAACTCTTTAAGGAATCCAAAGCTCTGTCATATGCTTTAACAGACGCAATCCAAATGCATATATAGCATTCAAACATACTAACATACTTGGTTTTTTAAGTTGTCTTTGTTGTTTGGAGTTCTTGATGTTGCAAATTCTGACTTCATGGCTGAGTGAGTGTTGGAAGGGAAGTGTCATCTTTCCGAGAATCAAGGAGAAAGGACCGGTTTCCATTTGACAGGGACAAGTGAAGAACCATTTATGCTGCTCCGACTCTTCATTTTTCTTGAAGTACCTGTGTGCAATAAATACCCAAACCAAGGTACAGACCCTCCAAATACATGGAAAACCTTCAAAAAGAATTGAACATATCTGTGCCGAACACATATTCATATTCAACACTTACACCCAAGTCATAACATTGAAATTACCCTCAACTTTTCTAAACAGGAGAATATCCATTTCCAAAGAAAAGCTCTAAAATAGAAGTTATCGAAATTCCAAATTGGAAAAAGTTAGCCTATAAACCCTAGAAAAACCCTAAAATAAAGGGTCTCTTGGCAATGAAATCCAAACCCCAAAAAGCAGCCAAAGATGAAAATAGCCAAAATCTTAATTCAACTCCCAAACACTTCTTTTAGATCTATTTTTATTATCATTAGATTTTTTTATGAACATCATTAGGAAATATTGTATGTAAAGCAATCCTAAGGTAAAATTCCTTGCTTTTTGCAACGAAATAACATAATTAAATAGAAGGATAAAGCAACTTAAACATGAAACTTTACTTTTTTCCCAAAAAGATTAATAACCAAAACAAATTCAATCTAAGATGAAGCACATAAACTCAAACGATCCATCATATACATAATCCTGACCATGACCAATCCAAAACCAGAAAGAATATGGCAAAATCTATAAATACAATTCAAAAAAGGGAAAAAAAAACGTTGTAACTTTCAGCTTAATCCAGTGTGGAGTAGAGACATAAATTAGATATACAAATAACATGTACTAGAATATAATAACAGATATATGACCATCTGGGTATCTTTACCTCATTGGAGAAACCATTGACGAGTCGGAAATATCATAGCTGGACTGATTGCTTCAACAGCCTCAGTATTCTGTTCGGTTGGTGAAGAGAACATATCGTCCGGATTAGTTGGATCAATGAATATAGCACACAATTGCAAGTATGTTTTCGTTAAACAAATCATCCAGATTAGTATATCGAATTGTAATGGAGGATAACTGTTAATATTTCGCTTTCTTTTTTTCTTTTTTTTCCATTTGCAGATCAAGGTGCTGGGATATATGGGCGGAAAGAAGAAGAAAAAGGTTAAATTCCAAATTTAGTATTGTTTAAATTACATTTTCACATTCATTTTTATGACATTTTTCAGTTTTTTATATATTATTTCAACTTTTTAAAATTTATAATTACATGTTTTAAAATTTTATATAAAATTATTTTTAAAAAATTATATATTATACATAATTTTTTACATTTGAATCAATATAATATATATAATACTAAAAAATAATATATATATATATAATACTAAAAAAGAACACTTAGCTTGTTTTAAGAGTGATACGTGCTAGGTGACTTTTTTTCATTGACTAAAGTTGCCAAACAGTTTTCCTGAACATCTGTTACCAAATGGATCAAAAATAAAAGAAATTGATACTTTAAGTGCCAAATTAAAACAAAAAGAAATTTAGATATAAAGTGAAAAAAAATTCAAGGATCAAATCATGAATTAAGCCAAATATAAACTTAGATAAATTTTTAGGTTTGTCTTTTATTCAGGTTAGGCTATAATTTTTTGGGACCAGCCCAACCCATTTTATAATTCATTTATATTTAATATAAAGTAAATATCAAAATAATCATTTTTGTTTATCTTACTTATGTTTGACACTTACATCTGAGCCGTTAATTATCGTTAATGATATAACGATAAGCTAATGTGTCACATTAAATTATTATTTCAAACAAAAATTTTAAGTTAAATTATACAATTGATGCTCATATTTTTTCGTTTGGAGCTAAAATTTAACATAAAATTTTTATTTGAAAAGATGATTAAACGTGCATACGTCAGCTTACCGTTACATTATTAATAGAAATTAACGCTCAGTGATTAAAATGTTACAAAATGATAACATAAGTGACTAAAATGTAACCTGTAACAAACAAAAGTGACTATTTTGATAGTTTACCCTTTAATATATATATACTATATACTATCTAATAAGCTCTCAAATGAATGATTGATACCATAATTTAATTATTATTTTTAAAGGAAAAAACATAGAGAAGGAACACCAGTTTGGTTCTAAAGGAAGAGATTAAAGTTTAAACAACAGCGGTTTTAGAGATGCTTAAAGCCTATAACATATAACTACTGAGTTGGATGCATGGGAAAGAAATGTAAAGTAAGTAAAGCGGCAGTCACTAGCTTTCTAACACTTCAGAATTACATCCTCTTCACAACCGCTTCAAGCATTCCGTTAGCCAAATAACTCTTAGCGTCTTCGTTATTCACTGGACCAGGGAGCTGAAACGAGGCAGTGAACAGTCCCGGTGGGCAAAGATTTTGTGTCAGCATATGGAAGATTTGAAAGTTCTTGCACACTATCTTCTCGCCAGTAGTTGACATCCCCTTTATTACGACTTTTCCATCAGGTTCTATGTCACAATTGAAGTCTCCTGCACTCATAAACTCGGATATCTCAACCTTCATCCCAGCAAAATAGAATAACGGAATAGACAGAAAGATGAATATGATGATTCAAAGCTTTTCTAACAGAGAATTCGACCCTCTCTTAATCAAAGAGATGACGTCTTTCTGATCAAATGAAGAAAATGAACGTTCTTGGTCATATTTCAAGTGAGTTAAGCAATCATGAGGGGAGTGATCATCTTAAACATTCAAAGGAACTTACTTTTATCCATTGAGACCCCAGGAAGGGCGACACGGAAATAGTATGAATCCTCCAATTCACCAATGTCCACTTTTCCGATAACAGGTCCAACTGATCCAGTGGCTGCAGCACCAGTGAGTGCAACTCCATTTTTGGTAGCGGCCATGATATTATCCAACTCTTCCCTGGTTGATTGTGAAGGCAGAAATATCATAGCTGGACCGATTGCTTCCACAGCCTCGGTATTCTCTTTGGTTGGTGAAGAAAACATATCATCTGCATTAGTTGGACCCATGTATGGCACACAATTGAGAGGCGCCACATCGAGAACCGGCTGCTGAGGATTCATGCGATTAGGTTCATAATTTTCACCTTTTGTCCTTTCAGACCTGCTAAAAGACATGTAGACTGTCACATCTGCACATTAACACCAGAGCTGAGCCCTGGAATACAAAAACTAACTCTCACAAGCAAATCTACCACTTAATCTTCTCCCTCCGGCCCAACCATTTCTACCATATATTATCAAAGTTCTTTTTAAAGAAATCAGCAATAAAATTTGTCTTGTAAATAATAAATCCATTCAAAGAACATGTAAAGAGTCTTATGGAAACAGAACATGGAGAAACACATACCACAGACATCAGTTATTTCTCAAACAACATTAAGAAACCAAAGATTGAAGCCAAATACAGGGTTAGATACTGCAAAAGTAAGATTTTTCTAAATATGACACAAATCCCAAACTAAACACATGAAGGAAACAAGCATTAAATCAACCATAACATACCAAAATAAAGAACCATCACGTTTGAAGTAGTTTTGCTCAAACCTTAGAACCCCACTATTGAGATTAAGGGATCTGAATTTTTCAGACAAAGCATTTACATCTGCCTCAATAGTCACACACCGAGAACTCATTGTTAGGAAAGTATGATTTCCTTAAAGATGCTGCTTAAACTTAATGTAGGTTGTGGCTGAAACTTACATCCATGGTTAATATAATGTCACTGCCTTAATGCAAGACTACTTTCCCAATGCACTCCTTGTTTGTTCCCCTTAAAAATATTAATAAGTCCTTCACTACCTTGGATATTTTTACCTTTTACAGCAAATTTCTATGTTTCCAAACAGATTCCCTATTTAATAGCATAAATAAACTTCCAAGTAATAAAGCTGATGAGTTGCTCTTACCAAAACAAAGAAGATATGCGTTATGCGCGTGTAATACACACATGAAACAATGAAAGAAGTTACTTGAATTTGTAAGTTTTAGATCAAGACACATATATTAACGAGTGTAACATTACACATGCATGCAATGAGACATATGAAACCATCTTAGGCATTTGCAAATGGAAAACACGCGCATAGCATGCGCGTAATTTACAATTTTCAAGGAACTCCTCAAATAAACAACACGTGCATAGAATGGGCGTGATTTATAATATACAAGGAACTCTTCAAAAGGTTAACACAAGCAATAACCCAGCATTCTAAGAAACTCTCTATTATGCATTTGAAGTCAGCTGGGAAAATGGTGAAGGAAAGATTAGTAAGCACTAGTATATGAAGTTTTCTTTAGGCAACATGGTGAAGAGTGATTAAGGTTAGACTGTATTGGAGTTAGATATAACAATTTATAATGGTAACTCAAAGATAATTAAACCATAGATGCACTTATGCATTGTAATCCATGTACATACATCTTCACACATGTGTCTATCTATTTGAGTGATAGAGGCAAGCCCAGACAAAGAAAACCTAGAATAAATTTAAGATAAATATCATTTTTACGGGAATCCTTCTGTTTTAGTAGTGATTTGTAATAACAAATTTTATTTTAAAAAGTAAAACTTCTGATTGAGGAAGTCCTTCAACCTACATTCTGGTCCTCACATAAACTATATTACTAGAAGTCTCTTCATTTAACTGAAATAAAATTTCAGACACTTTATGAATACACTTGATCCATTGGCTTAACAGAAACAGTTGCTTATAAGAACATAATTGTATTAGAGTTGGATAGGTGAAGCCGAGAATTTCTGATAGGGGCCGGAATAAAAAGAATCAAATTATAATTTTCTTCTTTTTTTAGGAATTGCCAAAATGAAATTTTACTACTTTTCAAATGTAAAAACACTAAGAATCATTAATAAAAACACACACACTAAAAGCAATCTCGAGGGAAAGGAAGGCCAAGGCCTTGGCCTGCCCCCTCCCTTTGCCCCTATCTGTATCCTAGTTCATGTCCTGCAGGAATATTAGTTCTTTTCCCTCAGTTTTGGATATACTTTTATGACTACATGCCCTTCTTTTGATTTTCCATTCATTGCTTATGCTTATAAAGATAAATATACTTTTTAGGCAAATCCTTCTATGTAAATTTTTTCATTTACTTTGAGGTTTTATTCAATAAACCAAATCTACCACATGATTATACAGAGTTGATTGATGATAACTGTGATTCAAAAGTTTAGTACTGTTTATTGGTTATAGATCTTCAATTAACTCTTTAAGTAATTCAAAGCTCTATCATATGCCTTAACAAAAACAATCTAAATGCATATGTAGCATTCATTTGATCACCCATACAGTTTGTATCTTTCAAATTAAAAGTTGGGTGGGTATATAGGTGCAACCATACTAGGTTTTTCAAGTTGTTTCCTGTCTGGGAATTTTCAGTTCTAGGTAATCCAAATACTAACTTCGTGGCTGGGTGAGCGCTGGAAAGGAAGCGCCATTTTTTCGAGAATCGAGGAGAAAGTGGCTGGTTCCCATTTGACAGGGACAAGTAAATATCCGCTTATGTTGCTCCGACTCTTCAATGTTCTTGGAGTATCAGTGTGCAATGCATATCCAAACAAAGGTATGGGGATGTAACCCTCCAAATACACGAAAAACCTTAAAAAATTGAATATATCTGTGATGAACATGTATGTATCTTTAAGTCCGAATAACATTGAACATTATCCTCAACTTTATTGAACAATAGAATATCCATTTACAAAAAAAAGAAAAGCTCTAAAATAGAAGTTATCAAATTTCCAAAATAGGGAAAATTTAGCCTGTAAACCCTAGAAAAACCCTAAAATAGAGGGTCTCTTGGCAATGAAACCCAAATCCCCAGAAAGCAGCCAAAGATGAAAATAGCCAGAAAAAATCCTAATTCAACTTCCAAGCACCTTTTACATCTATTTTTCTTATCATTACATTTTCATTTTTTGGCAATCCTAAGGCAAAATCCCTTGCTTTCTGCAACTAAATAACATAATTATATAGAAGCACAAAACAACTTAAACATGAAATTTATATCTTTACCGAAAAATTTAACAACCAAAACAGATTAGATCTAAGAAGAAGCACATAAACAATCCATCATAGATATCATCTTGACCATGAACAATACACAAATATATCCAAAACCCAGAAAGAAGATGGCATAAACTATAAAATACAACTTGAAAAATGGGAATTCAAAGCTAATAAGGATACACAGTGAGTAAAGAACGTATAAAACAGATGCATGACCATCTGGGTATGTTTACCTCATTGGAGAAGCCATTGAAGAGTCAACTGAGATAAGCAAAACTGAAAGCTTTCAGTGAGTTTGTAACATTGTTTTATCAGTTTCAAGGAATCTGCTTTTTCTTTTTTAGGCCAATGGGTTTTGCCAAAATGGAGAAAGACAGAGAGGACTACGTTGGAAATTATTGGCTGCAGTAAGTGCACCGTGCGTTTTGCCTTGGTTTGTGTTCTCTTTTTTTCCTTATTTTCTTACTTTTCGCTGGGGAAGGGGGTTATTTTATATTGATTATTTTATTAACGGATTATTAGAATTTATAAATAAGATTAGGATAAAATTATTAGTTTATTACAAGTATTTAACTATTAAATAGTAATCGTCTACATTTTTTAATGAATAAATTTAGTTTCGATTTTTTTTTACATTTAAATAGATTTGGAATTATTTTGACAAATTAGATTCCCAAATATGTTTCAAATTCCCAAAGAGGCCATTAAAAGGATTTTTTTTTTTTTGAAGGTAAAGAAGCCATCAAAGTTAGAAAGGAACTCCATTACTGCCACTGGTTTGACCTGATATCCCTTCTCAGTGGCTAATAAAACTACAGGGTGTTTTGTTCTTTTAATGTCTTCCTGTGAAATTATATACCTGCAACTTCCATGGCTCCAGTTTCAAAAGTAACCCTTTACTGCTCAACTTCTATCCAACATGACAGATTGGGTTAACGGATATATTTGCATGTCTACATGTTTCTTCGATTAGTGGATCAGATCAACTTGGAATATATGATTAACTAATGGGTTATTGGACCAGATATGCTCGGAAACTGTTTGAAGTAACCAGAAGAACATGCTCCATAGGTTGTAAGAAATTCACCCTCTAATGTCCAAATCTAATCCTTGGCAAGAACAACGTTAACAGGAACAGATATGGCTATTAGATACTGGCCATAGATGGAGATACTGCTTAATAATAAAATTTATAATTATATATGTAGATAGATAGAGATATTCCTTCTTTCACATCTCTAAGTAACATTCCACTAGAAACGAGATCGAAAAAAGAAAGGGTACATAGAAAGGAAATGTAAATTGTTCAATCATGATCAGTCATTCTTCAAGCATAGTATTTACAGAAAAAAAAAAGGTCTGATCTTCAGCTTATAACCTTGATCAAGGCCTTTGACCCGGAGAAGCCGTCCTTATTCTGTTCCGTTGAACATTCCCTAGATGTCTCAAGGAACTATTCTGTAACCAATTCAGAAAGTAAGCGAAGATAAGACTACAAGAAACGAAAGCCGCAACTAGAGCAATTGTACCATTCTACTTCTTCATTCCATATCAGTTTATGGTTCTACTTTCTAAGGTTCCGGTTCTCGATTCACATTACAAGTATCGACTTACCTTCTAAATTCTATGCTAGAGTTGCTAATGATCAGAGGATGACTGCTGTTGCTCGGGACCTGGTGGCCACATCTGTTGCGCCATGTACGGGTGAGACTGCTGGGCATAGATAGCAGGGTCCACCACCGGCTTCCCCATTATCATTCCCGGAGTCCCGACCTGAGGTGCATGCTGTGCAGGCATGTAATAAGACAGCGCATCAGCAGGTCCTCCAACAGGCATTGTTCCTCGTGGAATCGATGCGAGAACTTCATCTTTCAAATCCTCCCTCGGAACTATGTCAACTAAGAAGTCGAATATGTCAGTCCTAGTAATAGCTGCTGCAATATCGTTTTTCTGAAGTGTCCTCCTTTTATTCTCTTCCGTGTGATTCCACGAACGCAAGGTCAATTCTAAGATGAACATTTCGCACGCCCGGGCAAAAATGACTGGAGCCTCGGCAGATATCATCCTCACATCTTCATCAGCTTTCATGATCTTCTTGATCCTCGCCAACGGAAGGTTATGGTTCTTGAAATCCGTAACTTTCTCGATTTCTTGATACTGATTTGCCCAAAATGCCTGGAGTTGTTGCTGGAGTTGTTGTTGTTGCTGATGGTGGATTTGCTGATAAGCAAGTTGGTGCTGTGCAAGTTGAGCTCCTGTCGGCTGACCTGTGGACTGAATACCTCCAACCGATGTTACGACCGAACCCGGATTTGGGGCTGTCCCAGTCACTTGATTTTGATACGGATTAGTACCGTAAGGAACTTGACCTCCGCTACCCATCATCCCCATGGCAGGGGGCTGTCCATGTCCTTGCTGATCCATTCTAATCTGCTTCAACCAAAACTTAATACCTCTGCCTCGAACAAACAAATTTTAACTACGCATTACATTTTCATTGCATCTAAACATTGAAATCCGAATAAGCCTCGTAAGCACGACAATCTCCGGTGAAAGGAAAGCCAAAAAAAAAGAAAAGCAAACCAACATAGGTTAGAAAATCACATTCCTTCAGATCCTATACATGTTACTCCAACTCACTATTTATCAACATAACATCAAATCCAATACATGTTATTCCAACTTACTAGTTTTCTAAAAGTGACACACAGTCCGACACATATCCGTACATGAGTTTGATACCCTCCCTATACATAAATATATATTTTTTCAGACACTCATATCCAACACTCAAGCCCAAGTCCTAATAAAAACAAAACATGTGTCGTTTTGGCTCCAAAAACATGAATTCCATCCTGATTTACCTCATAAAGTTCTCCATAAAAATTTGAAAAAGAAAAACAAGCACAATAAAGATCATATATGTCTATTTTCTGCAGCAATTCAACATCAAAGAAAAAAAATTATTATAAGAGAAGATGATTCAAGTAAAGATCTCCTAAACCAAACTAGATAAAGTATATACTTGGTATATTATACGTATAAAAGAACGTATACGAAAAGCTTATTACCATTAAGGGAAAAAATTTGTACCTTGATTGGAAGATTGAGAAGAGCCTGAGATAGAAAAGAAGGGAAAAAGTGTCAAAACAGAAAAGAAGCTTCCAAGATCAAAAGGGCAAATATGGATAAAAGTGTTCTTTTATAGATTTTTTTCTGTACGGTGAGGAAAAAAACCCAAATTTGGTAAATTTTAGGGTTAAGAGAGAATGAACATTGAAGAGGAAAAAAAAAGGTCGTCCTTTTTAGCAAATAATTAATTTTTTAAAAGAAAAAAAAAAAGATTTTCTCGTACAAACTAACCTTAGATTGGAAACAACAAAAGCTGAAGTTGTTTAGAGTGTTTTTTTTTTCCTTTAATTTTTTCTGTTCGGTTTTCTTTTTTTTCTGTTGGGTTTTGACATGTGATGGTAGAACTGAGAAGCTACTTTTTATACGGTCTGGTCTTCCTCTTCTTTCTGCGTTTTCCTTTCCATTTTTGGTTTTCTGACGAAATTACCCTTTTCAATGAAATTACCTTCCGGATATCATGTTTCAGTTGTTTGGATCCGTTGGATCCGAAATATTAGATTTACACCTATATAAAATACAATTTAATTATGATACGTATGTATAAATATTTTAAAATATATAATATGAGTCGCGGCAAAATTTGATATAATTGTATACTTGACATCAATTTCCAGTTCAATTTAATATCAGATTAATTAAATTGAAAATAAATCGATCTGAAATAAGAAATTAAATTAATGCGAATAATCGAACCGAACTAAAAACTAATTAAATTGATTGAATCGATTTTTTTCTATTTTGGGTTAAACGGTGAAAACTTTGGCAGACACATCTAGATATGTTTGAGAACAAAAATTGGGGAACTCCATTAATAGTTCATACATGGAGGATCAAAGAAGGAAGGATAATTCACAAGGACATTAACAGTTGAAATGGAAGTGAAAGTGAACAATTTTTACATGCTAAGAAAAGCTGATATACAATTGCTATCGTCGAAGCTTTCTTAATAACCATTTCCTTCGTTGATGGACATCCATTGCCACAAACATCCGGGCCTTTTTCTCGTCTTCGAGAAGCTTGCTAGCATCTAAGAAGAGCACATCGTCCATGCCTGGTATGGCTTGAAGCGCATCTACTATGCTTTCAATTGAGCTATAATATTGATCTTCGTTGTTAAAACTAGTTCTGACCTTAACCGGCCTTTTGTCAGAAGGATGTAATCTTCCTTGATTGGTTCTCACGGCTTTCCTTGATGCTGCCATTGATGAAGCATCAGTTTTCCGCTTTTTCCTTTGGTCAGGTATTTCAAACTCTGCGGCCAGAGATTGTAGATCGCCAAAGATATCATTGAACCCCGTATCAAGAACATCATTGTCAATATCTGATTTTACACCCGCACTACCGGTTTTATGAATCCTCGTCGGACTGCTACTAAAAGGGGATTCATCCTCCTCTTCACCTACAAACGTATGAAGTCAAAAGCTACTTTTAGCATATTTGTGATACCTAAAAAGAATGAAGTCTCATTGTCCATGCATAGGCAATTCATGTCACAAACATATAAAGAGAGAGGGAGAGAGATGTACTGGAAGAATTTTCAGCCTCCAAATTCCACCCATTTATATTTGCATTTCCGTAAATCAAGAACAAATCATTATAGCTAGGGAGGGTTCTGTTCCGGTATGATCGAGCATCAGGGTGTTCCTGCAGAAGACAAATGTAAGCTAAGATTAGCGACATTGCAAATTTTGTGCGGAAGAAAATTTGGTCAGGCAGCACCTTCAGATAAATGGCCCAGAGATGGTCATCAGCAATTATCATCTGTCGCTTCTCATCCCAAGTAAATCCATCATGGTCGAGTAGATATTTCATATCATTGAATCGTTTCCTCAAGTTCATAAAACGACTTTTTAGGACATCTTTGTCATATTGATACCCAACTTCTGCACTAAATTTTGCTACCATATCACCCCAGGCAAGCTTGCTAAATTTTTTATCAATCATACTCCCTTGACGAACATGCTCTAGCATTAGATCAATGAAATATCGATCCATTGACGGTATCCAATCAGTTCTCCCATGGTAACCATTTTTCAGTATAGTTCCTTGAACAATTTAAGACAGTATAAGTTGAAAGAAAAATTAATGTTCCTCAAGGTTGCTAGAACTAATGGATCACCAGAAATAGTAAATGTCCTGCCTTTTAGATGATAAGAAAAATACCAGTTATAGAGCTAATGCAAGTGCAAATAATATTGGCAATAGAAAATCTGACCATATCCATTGCAGTGAGCATTTCGACCTGATCGCCTGTCCTTCCTATCAGTTGAATTTCCATAGATCAAGCATAAATCATTATAATTTGGCTTACGTTTGTGCCTGTATGAGACAACGTCTGGGTATTCCTACATTTACCATATGTTAGCTACTTTGAAAAGAAAAGGCTTGACATCTAAGAACAAACAAACAAGCAAAGCAAGCACCTTGGTATAAGCCTCCCAAACATCATCACGGGCTGTAAGCATCTGCCGTGTTTCGTCCCAAGAAAACACTCTCTGATCAATGAGAATCCTCATATCACGATACTGTTTGCCAAGACTTTTATGATGATCCTTCAAAGATTCCTCATCAGGTTGTAATCCAAAACTTTCCATAAATGACAGAGACATATCCAACCATACTTCAGTATCCAAAGCACCACTCATCATATTACCCCTATGCACTTGCTTTAACAAAAGGTCAATAAGGTGTCGTTCCATTGAAGGAGTCCAGTCTATCCTTGAATAACCATTACGAGCATGGAATTGAGAGTCATCTCCTACAATGTATTTACATGAGAAAATACCCTCATTACAGCCAGGGGGGGGGGATCTTAATATAATATGCATGTCTTTTCAAAATAGATGCATACCAATCATCAAATCCGGGTCCCCATTTTCAGGATGCTCCCTTTGGGCCATACTGCACATTCCATTAGAACTTTCTTGACCAAATATAACACACAGCTTGTGATAGTCAGGCACCATTTTGTGTCTGTATGATTGAGTGTTGGGATGTTCCTGCATATATTACATTTGAGCTAAAATAACAGCATGACACAGTGATGACAGAAAATTAGAGATGTATGGAAATTCACCTTCATATAAGCATCCCAAACATGATCCGCAGCAATGACCTTTTCTCGTTTGTCATCCCATGAGAACCCATTCTGTTCAAGTAGTATCTTTATGTTATTATATTGCCTCCTCAAGTGTCTGGCCTGGGACTTCAAAGCCTCTTCATCATAGTGACATCCAAACTTTACATTGAACATTGCAACAATTTGATTCCATGCCTCAGGTACAAACGCATGACCAATTTTATTCCCTCCTAGTGCTTGGTTAAGCAACAAGTCAATAAGATGACGATTCATTGCTGATGTCCAGTGTGGACCCAGCATCTCGTCTCTATCATGGAGATGGCCTCTGTTTTCTTCACCTAAAAGAGCAGTAAAGCCATCATAGACATGTACCGAAGTATGACAGAAATAGAAAATTATTTATCACCATAGACAGCAATTTAATAACATCTTTCATAAAGACACAAGTTATACCCCTAGTTATGACCTTACAAGAGATAATTATTAACAATAATATAATCATGCAAATATTCCTATAGCTCTCTGCCAAAGAAAGAAAAAGGAAAAAACCAAGGCGGAGATCCATATTCAAACCAGGAAAATACATCAAGCACTAAAAAGGCCAAGATAACAATTACCATAGCTTATCCACATTTATTGTCAAGTTTCAGTGTTACCAACTTAGCCAAACATTGGATGCCATGATCCAACCCCCTAACATACCCTTCTGAACAGAGAAATTTCAAGCCTTCTTACACAGAAACGAAACTTACCAGTCCACACTGGTAATGTTTTAGGCCCAGTATATCTTCCTTGGCGCATATGACTTGAAACTACACTGTTGCTTGCATTTTTATAAATCAACCTCAAATCTCGGTAGTTCAGCATCTTCTTGTTTCTGAAGGTATGGGCATCTGGATGTGCCTAAAACATAACAAAGGAAATTATAAAATTCCATATAGTCAATTTCCATGTCGAATGGAGATAGATATATACCTTGATATAGTTATCCCAAACAAGATCATCAGCAACTATCATTTTTTGTTTATCATCCCAAGAAAACCCTTTTTGTAAAAGTAGACTCTGAACATCACTGTAGTGCTTCAACAGTTTCCTATATCTACGCCTTAAAAAGCTTTTACTGAACTGAAAACAAAACTTGGCATTGAATGAACCAAGCATATCATTCCATGCTTGTTTGCTGAATGTGCTCTTACTTTTATTACCCTTTCTAAGATTTTCCAGCATAATCTCAATGAAGTATTGATCCATGGCTGGCGTCCATTCTATATTCGGGTTCTCGTCACTTACTGCAGGAACGGAACTTCCAACACCTAGAATTAAGCTGGCAATTAGTGAAAAGTTTGTTCCATTTTGTTCTAAAAAAAGGTCCCACCAAATAGTGAGTACATTTAAATGCAATAATAATCCATTTCATGTCCTTTATGAGACTTGCAAATAAAATAAAAAACCATCATCAAATTTTCATTTTTCTCTTGGTATTTTGGGAGTTTGAATTAACAATGAAGTAACAAGGTATGCATGGCTTAGTTTGTGAAAAATATATGCGAGAAAGAACACATATATTTGTATGCTAAGATGCTGTAACTAAGATTCAACAAAGGTCTTCATAGGTTTCCATTTAGTGCACAGACACTCTCCATAAAGCAGATATGATACTAAATCACTGAAAATGTTACTGGGATTTCTCAATCAAGTCATGTGAAACATTATTACAATAGCATTTATTGACTTGTACTAGCTGCAAACTTGTCCATCATTCTAAAAAGCTAAGAGTTTTAGATAATCATAAAGAACCCCAGAACGGACTCAGCGTAACAATGCCAATGGAAATACATAACCTTATTAGTAACAAGAACACACCGAAATTCACCCCTAGCGCATCATCATCAAAATCAATATCATGACTAGATCTACTGTATCTTCCATCAGCTTGTGTATACGCATATATCAAGCGCAAGTCACTGAAATTCGTCAAAGTTCTATTCCTGTATACCTGTGCATCCGGCTGACCCTGCAAATCCATTATAATAAAATAAGAGCATATAAAAATGCAAAAACCTCGACATAAACAAGAACATCATCCCCACCTTGATATATGCATTCCATACATGTGGAGGGGCAACTACCAATTTCCTTGTATCATCCCAACTAAACCCGTTTTGTTCGAGAAGATTCTTCACATCATTATACTGCTTCCACAAATTGGTATAATGACTTTTCAAAGTGTCCCTATCGTATTTACACCCAAATTTCGCATTGAAAATAGATAACATATCAGTCCAAGCTTGTTTATTAAATGTATGGCCTAATCTATTACCCCTATGCATTTGATCTAACATAAGATCAATGAAAAACCGTTCCATTGTCGGCGTCCAATTTGTTCTTGTTCTATCACTGCTACTAGGTGCATTGCTCCC
Source organism: Gossypium hirsutum (assembly GCF_007990345.1). Classification (NCBI taxonomy): domain Eukaryota; kingdom Viridiplantae; phylum Streptophyta; class Magnoliopsida; order Malvales; family Malvaceae; genus Gossypium; species Gossypium hirsutum. The sequence continues at coordinate 64,975,676 of NC_053444.1, forward strand.
CATTCTCCCCCCTACTAATACAAAAAAGCTTCATTAATTTCTTAATTTAGAATTACAGTACCTTAAAAAGTTGAAATTTAAGCGACAACTTACAAGCCCATAAAATTCAAAGCTAATATAAGCTCAAATGAAATAAAAATTGAAAAGATAAGAAAAAGCTAGTAAATTATTTGTTCAAAAAGATATCTGCAAAAAGGGCATTAATAATTGTTTAGTTTAAGGTTTCTACTACCTAAGAGCTTCAAGCAGACATATTCTATCTAAATTAAGTTGAGATAACATTAAATTAGCTCTAACATCTAAAATTGAAAACTTTATAACTTTTTTTTTGTCTTTTCCAGCATTATCCCACTAGTGATACGAAAAAATAAGCGAAACTATTAGTAAAAAATAAGCAAAAAAAAAAATTGAACCTTGGTACCTTTGGGTTTTTTGTCAGAGATTTCGCGTACGAAAATTTTATTTCAATTTCCGGGAAATTTGATCAGAAGTGTGTTTTGCGGGTGCTTTAGATTCCAACCAAAAAGATCATGAAAGAATGGGTGCTTTTGATTGAAAGCTTGAAGGAGAAACTACAGCCTGTTTGGTTGCTGAGAAAATGGGTAGTTAACAGGCAAGAAAGTTCTCAGAAGTGGGCTCAAAAAGCACTTCAATTGGACCCTTTCAGCCCAAAAACCTGAAGATTGGACCCAAGGATCCAACACTTTATTTATAAAGAAACTATTTAATCAGATGCGTTTCGACGTATTTGAATTCACATGCCAATCGAATTAAGACTCAATCACAATAGTTTAGAAACTTAATATTTTGAATATCCATATGTTTGTATATTTTATTATGTTATAAATGTGTTAAAATATTTTGACTTATACAATTTTTGATAATTTAATAATTTCTATTATATAATTTTTAGATTATTTGTAATTTCAGATCTTATGTTGTGTGATTTTTATATGATAAGAAAGTTTAGAAATACGGAGAGCAATTCTTTTTCAGAATTAATCATTTTGATTACATTTCCAAAAAAAAGTGAAAGGGCCAAAACACAGAGAGATGGCCTTTATTGCAATACACATTTACATACATAGATCAATACATACACATATGTGTATGTATAGCTCTAATTATTCCGTTTATCACATTGGGGTAGTGGAAACTTAAACCAAGCAAAAGTGACCCTTGGGAAGCTTGCACTTTTGTTTTTATGGAATAGCAGTGAAGTTGAAATTATTGCAAGAAGTCTTGTAGAACAACAGGGAAGAACTGAAACCAAGCCTTGATCTTGCCATATCAAACTGTACCAGATTATTCTCCATTTGGTAAGCCCCAATAATAATCGAAGCTCCATTGTTCTTCATTCCTCCATCCACAAAAGCTAAGCAAGACACTCCTGGTGCAGCTTCAACAAGGGAGTTTGCTCCATAAATCCTCCACATAACATGCTTGTCATGGAGCACAAGGTCGATGTTAGGAACCCCTGGTCCAACCCTGCTGTTTTTGAATCTTTTCGAGTTGAAACAGGCACCGAATGGCGCAACTGGTTTTACTTGGGGAATAGCAGAGAGCTCCTTGGAGAAAATTTGTGTGACAGCTTTAAAGATTGAGTGGTGTAGAATGGTGTAAGGGTTGATTGTGCTGAGCTTCGTGCCTCCGACGCCTTGTTTATTGATCGATAACAGCGCTGTGTCTATCGGGACATCCTTGTCGTTTATCTTGATTGATTTAACTTCCATGTAGTACTCTCCTTGGGGACTGATGATAAGTGGAGTGTAGCTTAATGGTCGTGTTATATCAACATTAGGCAGCATATAATAAGGGCTGTCCCCAAAGAACATGACACCTTTAGGGGCTAAACAAAGGGCAAACGTTGGGGCAAAACCAGCAGACCCAAAGTGTGAGGCCAGTTGAGTTGGTAGAGAAATGGGGGAATGTCCCAATCCAGCCACCCCTTGAACAGTACTTGGTAACCCTCTTTGCAGTAAAAGGGAAGGTGCACAAGTGAACAAGAACTGAGGGACCCTAACCATTGGACCAGGGTTAGACCCTTGAGTGGATTGAATTGATAGCACATCTTGTGCAAGCTCACTCATGGCGGTAAGGCCTGTCACAGGGTTCATTGACATGACCCCACATGTGTTGTTATGGCACCCTGGTCCGTCCCTGGTGGAGCATATGTGGCAATAGTGACTGTCAGCTCTAGAGCATTGAGTCGAGCGGCACCTAGGGGCATGGTAGGTGGACGAACGGTAACTTTTCTCACAAGTAACCCATAGTAACCTTCCATTCAAGTCCACAACAAATGGGACTTTCTGTGAAGGAGTTCTCTTGTATATGTTAGTCACATAAAGTTTAGTTTTCGGATCTTTTTGCAGCTGCAAAACGAACCTGTTCGGTTTCGAAGTCTTTTGAGATTCAGATAAAAGGATGAAAGAAGAAACGGAAAGGAAAATGAGAAGGAAAGAAGGAAAGAAGAAGCCATGAAAGCTCAATGCCTGCACAGTGATGCAAGAAGAGGGTAAGCGGTGAGGAAATAAAGGGGGAAAATGGAGTTACTTATAGGCAAATTGAGTTCTTAAAATCTAGTCATATTTTTGGGTGATCCAAGCATTGTTCATGTGAAAGTTTTAGGCATTATATGCATTTGGCAAGCAGAAGATGAAAGTTAGGCAGGCTAAAGTTAGGAAAATTCAGGCTAAAAGATGGACCCCAAAGCAAAGGAACAAAATTGAATTGGAAAGTGTGGAAGGCACTTGGCAATGGCTTAGAGCTTCTACAGCCGTGCCATCAACACATACAAGGACTTCATGGGTTTGGCTTGGCTTAGACTGAACTGGAATTTGATAAATTTCATCTTTAATTTCTCAAGCATGTTAATTTCTAACATATGGACAAATATGACCTTATGGTAGATAGAAGTTTGTACGTAAGGGAACCCTACTGGGATTTCTGGGATTTCTCAATCAAGTCATGTGAAACATTATTACAATAGCATTTATTGACTTGTACTAGCTGCAAACTTGTCCATCATTCTAAAAAGCTAAGAGTTTTAGATAATCATAAAGAACCCCAGAACGGACTCAGCGTAACAATGCCAATGGAAATACATAACCTTACTAGTAACAAGAACACACCGAAATTCACCCCTAGCGCATCATCATCAAAATCAATATCATGACTAGATCTACTGTATCTTCCATCAGCTTGTGTATACGCATATATCAAGCACAAGTCACTGAAATTCGTCAAAGTTCTATTCCTGTATACCTGTGCATCCGGTTGACCCTGCAAATCCATTATAATAAAATAAGAGCATATAAAAATGCAAAAACCTCGACATAAACAAGAACATCATCCCCACCTTGATATATGCATTCCATACATGTGGAGGGGCAACTACCAATTTCCTTGTATCATCCCAACTAAACCCGTTTTGTTCGAGAAGATTCTTCACATCATTATACTGCTTCCACAAATTGGTAGAATGACTTTTCAAAGTGTCCCTATCGTATTTACACCCAAATTTCGCATTGAAAATAGATAACATATCAGTCCAAGCTTGTTTATTAAATGTATGGCCTAATCTATTACCCCTATGCATTTGATCTAACATAAGATCAATGAAAAACCGTTCCATTGTCGGCGTCCAATTTGTTCTTGTTCTATCACTGCTACTAGGTGCATTGCTCCCCATTCTCCCCCCTACTAATACAAAAAAGCTTCATTAATTTCTTAATTTAGAATTACAGTACCTTAAAAAGTTGAAATTTAAGCGACAACTTACAAGCCCATAAAATTCAAAGCTAATATAAGCTCAAATGAAATAAAAATTGAAAAGATAAAAAAAAGCTAGTAAATTTTTTGTTCAAAAAGATATCTGCAAAAAGGGCATTAATGATTGTTTAGTTTAAGGTTTCTACTACCTAAGAGCTTCAAGCAGACATATTCTATCTAAATTAAGTTGAGATAACTTTAAATTAGCTCTAACATCTAAAATTGAAAAATTTATAACTTTTTTTTTGTCTTTTCCAGCATTATCCCACTAGTGATACGAAAAAATAAGCGAAACTATTAGTAAAAAATAAGCAAAAAAAAAAAATTGAACCTTGGTACCTTTGGGTTTTTTGTCAGAGATTTCGCGTACGAAAATTTTATTTCAATTTCCGGGAAATTTGATCAGGAGTGTGTTTTGCGGGTGCTTTAGATTCCAACCAAAAAGATCATGAAAGAATGGGTGCTTTTGATTGGAAGCTTGAAGGAGAAACTACAGCCTGTTTGGTTGCTGAGAAAATGGGTAGTTAACAGGCAAGAAAGTTCTCAGAAGTGGGCTCAAAAAGCACTTCAATTGGACCCTTTCAGCCCAAAAACCTGAAGATTGGACTCAAGGATCCAACACTTTATTTATAAAGAAACTATTTAATCAGATGTGTTTCAACATATTTAAATTCACATGCCAATCGAATTAAGACTCAATCACAATAGTTTAGAAACTTAAGATTTTGAATATCATATTTTATTATGTTATAAATGTGTTAAAATATTTTGACTTATACAATTTTTGATAATTTAATAATTTCTATTATATAATTTTTAGATTATTTGTAATTTCAGATCTTATGTTGTGTGATTTTTATATGATAAGAAAGTTTAGAAATACGGAGAGCAATTCCTTTTCAGAATTAATCATTTTGATTACATTTCCAAAAAAAAGTGAAAGGGCCAAAACACATAGAGATGGCCTTTATTGCAATACACATTTACATAAATAGATCAATACATACACATATATGTGTATGTATAGCTCTAATTATTCCGTTTATCACATTGGGGTAGTGGAAACTTAAACCAAGCAAAAGTGACCCTTACTGGGAAGCTTGCACTTTTGTTTTTATGGAATAACAGTGAAGTTGAAATTATTGCAAGAAGTCTTGTAGAACAGCAAGGAAGAATTGAAACCAAGCCTTGATCTTGCCATATCAAACTGTACCAGATTATTCTCCATTTGGTAAGCCCTAATAATAATCGAAGCTCCATTGTTCTTCATTCCTCCATCCACAAAAGCTAAGCAAGACACTCCTGGTGCAGCTTCAACAAAGGAGTTTGCTCCATAAATCCTCCACATAACATGCTTGTCATGGAGCACAAGGTCGATGTTGTTGTTCCAATAGGGTCGAAAGCGTGTAAATTATTGTACTAAAAAATCACACAAAGTTCAATTCCCAGGGAAGAGAGGTGGATCACAAGGATCTCTTAAATACCAAGTCTTTCCTTAGTCAGAATATTCCTTCTAACGTAATTTAATAGCACAATTAAATACTACTATTATACCCTCAAATATTGAAAGAAAAATAGGACAAAAAAAACACAAGAGTTTTAACGAGGTTCGGTAAATTATACCTAAGTCCTCGGGCTACTAAAACCAGATGATAACTTTACTATCTCCAAAATATTACAAACAAATAGAATTCCTTAAGAATTCTCAAATGGGAGAAGAGAGAAAACTAAGAGAGAAAGATTGGTTGGGATGAATTGAAATGAGAAATGAGAAGACCTATTTATAGTTGAGGTTCAAGGACCAAACAATAAATAGCCCATTATCTCAAGGACCAAAAAAAATTATCCCTTGCCACTTTTCCAAAGTTGGTGGTTGTCATTATTGATTGTCTCCCATTAATGTTAATGGCAACCATTATTAATTGTATTCCATTAATGTTAACAATCTCCACCTTGAAGATTTGATTAGGATAATCACATCTTCACACACTTCCTTCAACTCCCCAAATTCGATAAAGCTATCTTTTGTAGTGCCTACAAATGCGCTCTCGAGCGCCATACACCTGAAGGTGCTCAAATTCTCAGGATGTTAATCAAGTTCAAACAATGATTAAACTTGATTGTTGTTACCACCTTGGTCATCATATATGCGGGATTATCTGCTGTCGGAATCTTCTGAAGTAGAATTTTTCCTTTTTCAAAGACTTCGCGCACAAAGTGATATCTTACGTCGATATGCTTGGTTCTTGAATGATAGACTTGATTTTTCGCTAAATGAATAGCGCTCTGACTGTCACAATATAAACTTATGTGACTTTGAACAACTCCTAAATCTTTCAACAATCCATTAAGCCAAATAGCCTCCTTAACAGCTTCTGTAACTGCCATATATTCTGCCTCTGTAGTAGACACAGCTACTGTAGGCTGTAAGGTAGACTTCCAACTCACTGGGGCTTTCGCAAGAGTAAACAGATACCCCGTAGTTGAACGACGTTTATCTAAATCACCAGCAAAGTCGGAATCAACATATCCAACTACAAACTGACCAAGTGCTTCATCCTGTTCAAAAATTAAACCAACATCTACGGTTTTTCGAAGATACCGTAGAATCCATTTCACAGCTTGCCAATGTCCTTTTCCAGGATCATGCATATACCTGCTCACAACTCCAATAGCTTGTGAAATGTCAGGCCTCGTACACACCATCGCATACATCAAACTCCCAACTGCATTAGCATATGGGACTTTCGCCATATATTCTCTTTCATCTTCAGTCTCCGGAGATAATTGAGCACTAAGTTTCAAATGAGAAGCAAGTGGGGTACTTACATGTTTTGTGTTTTCATTTACACCAAAACATTGTAATACCTTTTTCAGATATTGCTTCTGATTTAAACAGAGCTTGCCTCTCGGTCTATCTCTACTTATCTCCATGCCGAGAATCTTCTTGGTCTCACCTAGATCTTTCATCTCGAACTCTTGATTCAACTGAGCCTTTAGCTTATCTATCTCATTTTGGCTCTTCGAAGCGATTAACATATCATCAACATACAAGAGTAGATAAATGAAAGATCCGTCATGCAGCTTCTGCAAATATACACAATTGTCATATTTGCTTCTTGTGTACTTCTGCCTTCTCATAAAGCTATCAAATCGCTTGTACCACTGCCTCGGGGATTGCTTCAATCCATATAGCGATTTGTTAAGCTTACAAACCCAATTTCTACCACCAGCATCTGTGTATCCTTCTGGCTGAGTCATATAGATCTCCTCTTCTAACTCACCATGCAAGAAAGCCGTCTTAACATCAAGTTGAGCTAGCTCCAAATTCAACTGTGCTACCAAGGCCAACAAAATTCGAATGGAGGAATGCTTCACAACAGGGGAAAATACATCATTGTAGTCAATTCCCTCCTTCTGAGCGTAGCCTTTAGCTACCAACCTTGCCTTGTAGCGAATATCCTTCTTGCTAGGAGATCCATCTTTCTTTGCGAATACCCACTTGCATCCGATTGCCCTTTTACCTTTTGGTAATTGCGCCAATTCCCAAGTATGTTCTTCAGGAGAGACTGCATTTCTTCATCCATGACGCTTTTCCATTTATCACTTTCTAAGCTTTGCATTGCTTCTTGATAAGTGATAGGAATATCATCAACAACGGGAAGGGCGTAGGCCACTATATCAGTAAATCGAGCAGGTTTACGAATTTCTCTCCGTGGCCTTGCAACTGCAATTGGTTCTGGTGTACTTAGTGGTTCTTGGGTCAGAACCTCTTCAACCTCTAATTCCTCCATTGTGGCTGGAGAATTAGACTTATTAACTGGGCAAATCCCCATCTGCTCAAACTCCACCTGTTTTGGAGTACACTCCACCTGCTGTGGAGTATTGCTCGTCTGAATATCTTTATCTGCTACCTTTTTCAATGTGGCAGATTCATCAAAGGTAACATCTCTGCTACAGATCATTTTCTTTGTGCTTAAGCACCAAAGACGAAATCCCTTCACTCCAGAAGTGATTCCCATAAAGAGAGCTTTCTTTGCCCTCGGATCTAACTTTGACTCCTTCACATGGTAATATGCAGTGGTTCCAAACACATGTAAGGAATCATAATCTGTAGCCGGTTTTCCAGACCATACCTCCATAGGAGTTTTTCTTTCTAATGCAGATGATGGCAAACGATTAACAAGATGGCCAGCGTATGTCACAGCCTCAGCCCAAAATTGCTTGTCCAACCCAGCATTGGACAACATACATCGAACTTTCTCCAGTAATGTTCGATTCATACGCTCTGCCAATCCATTCTGCTGTGGTGTATCCCTAACTGTGAAGTGTCGAACAATACCATACTCTTGGCACACATCGAAGAACGGATCACTTTTATATTCCCCTCCATTGTCCGTCCTAAGCCGCTTAATTTTCTTGCCAGTCTGGTTTTCGATCATAGTTTTCCATTTAAGAAAAACTCTAAGCACTTCATCCTTAGTTCTCATGGTATACACCCAAACTCTTCTGGAAAAGTCATCAACAAAAGTAACAAAGTAGTGTTTTCCTCCCAATGAAGGTGTCTTGGAAGGCCCCCACACATCTGAGTGAACATATTCCAAAATACCTTTTGTATTATGGATAGCAGTACCGAATTTCACTCTCTTTTGCTTTCCCAGAACACAATGCTCGTAAAATTTTAATTTGCAAGCCTTTGCACCTTTCAACAATCCTTGCTTTGCCAGAATTTGCAATGATTTTTCGCTGGCGTGTCCCAACTTCATATGCCACAACTGTATTGAGTCCAATTCTTTGTTGCCGGAAGCTGCAGCGACTGCTCCAATAACTGTACTACCTTGGTAGTAATACAAGTTATTTTTCCTGATGCCCTTCAATATCACAAGTGCGCCAGATGTCACTTTCAAAACCCCATATCTCATAGTAACAACTGAACCATTGGATTCCAGGGCTCCCAATGAGATGAGATTTTTCTTCAAACTGGGCACGTACCGAACATCAGTCAGAACTCTGGTTGATCCATCTTTATTCTTTAATTGGATTGAACCTATCCCAACAGTTTTACAGGCATTGTCATTGCCCATATAAACAACTCCTCCATTTAGTTCTACTAAATCAGAGAACCACTCCCGGTTAGGGGACATATGATAGGTACAACCCGAATCCAATATCCACTCATCTGAATGGAACGACGATGATGATGCAACCAGTGATAGTTCAGAGTCACTGGTATCATGCTTTGCAACACAAGCATCTACAGCAGCTTTTCCCTTATTTTTCAGCTTTGGACAATTTTTCTTCCAGTGGCCTTTCTCATGACAAAAAGCACATTCATCTTTCCCGAGTCTGGACTTTGACTTTGATCTCCCCTTTTGAGTTTTCTTCCAAGTGTATGAACGACCTCGGACTACTAAAGCTTCTGTATCTCTGATTGAGTTTTTCTGTTTGTCCTTCTTTCTCTGTTCATAACTGTATAAGGCCGCACAGACTTCGCTCAGAGATATATCACTCCTGCCATGAAGTAGAGTAGTTTCTAGGAACTCAAACTCCTCAGGAAGTGACCCCAACAGCATCAAAGCCAAATCTTCATCTTTGAATGTCTCATCCATATTCAGCAAATCAGTGACTAACTGATTAAATTTGGTGATATGATCATTCATTGTGGTACTTGGGACGTACGTGAAGTGAAACAGTCTTTTCTTCAAGTGGAGCTTATTTTGACTGTTTTTCTTCAAAATTTTTTCTTCAAGTGCCACCCACAACTTATTTGCAGAAGTCTCCTTTGAAAAAGCATACCTCTGCTCTCGAGAAAGGCATGATCGAAAGCCACATGCCAACCGATTGATCGCCTTCCAATCTTTCTCCTGTACATCATCTGATTTCTCTTCATCAATGGCAATGTCTAGACCCTGCTGAAAAAGGGCATCTAGAACCTCACTTTGCCACATACCAAAATGGCCCGTGCCATCAAATATTTCCACGGCCAATCTTGCATTTGCAATTGTCGGTCTTGTCCACATGGACGATGTTGAAGCTCCTACACCGACCATTTTCTCCATAATCTTTCAATATACCTAAGGAAATCTTTTCTGATGTGGAAGATCAGTTCAAACTGCAACCACAGAGCATACTACGATTAACCTTCGGCTCTTGATACCACTTGTTGTTCCAATAGGGTCGGAAGCGTGTAAATTATTGTACTAAAAAATCACACAAAGTTCAATTCCCAGGGAAGAGAGGTGGATCACAAGGATCTCTTAAATACCAAGTCTTTCCTTAGTCAGAATATTCCTTCTAACGTAATTTAATAGCACAATTAAATACTACTATTATACCCTCAAATATTGAAAGAAAAATAGGACAAAAAGAACACAAGAGTTTTAACGAGGTTCAGTAAATTATACCTATGTCCTCGGGCTACTAAAACCAGATGATAACTTTACTATCTCCAAAATATTACAAACAAATTGAATTCCTTAAGAATTCTCAAATGGGAGAAGAGAGAAAACTAAGAGAGAAAGATTGGTTGGGATGAATTGAAATGAGAAATGAGAAGGCCTATTTATAGTTGAGGTTCAAGGACCAAACAATAAATAGCCCATTATCTCAAGGACCAAAAAAAAATTATCCCTTGCCACTTTTCCAAAGTTGGTGGTTGTCATTATTGATTGTCTCCCATTAATGTTAATGGCAACCATTATTAATTGTCTTCCATTAATGTTAACAGATGTTAGGAACCCCTGGTCCAACCCGTCTGTTTTTGAAGCTTTTCGAGTTGAAACAAGCACCGAATGGCGCAACTGGTTTTACTTGGGGAATAGCAGAGAGCTCCTTGGAGAAAAATTGTGTGACAGCTTTGAAGATTGGGTGGTGTAGAATGGTGTAAGGGTTGATTGTGCTGAGCTTCGTGCCTCCGACGCCTTGTTTATTGATCGATAACAGCGCTGTGTCTATCAGGACATCCTTGTCGTTTATCTTGATTGATATAACTTCCATATAGTACTCTCATTGGGGACTGATGATAAGTGGAGTGTAGCTTAATGGTCGTGTTATATCAACATTAGGCAGCATATAATAAGGGCTGTCCCCAAAGAACATGACACCTTTAGGGGCTAAACAAAGGGCAAACGTTGGGGCAAAACCAGCAGACCCAAAGTGTGAGGCCCGTTGAGTTGCTAGAGAAATGGGGGAATGCCCCAATCCAGCGACCCCTTGAACAGTACTTGGTAACCCTCTTTGCAGTAAAAGGGAAGGTGCACAAGTGAACAAGAACTGAGGGACCCTAACCATTGGACCAGGGTTAGACCCTTGAGTGGATTGAATTGATAGCACATCTTGTGCAAGCTCACTCATGGCGGTAAGGCCTGTCACAAGGTTCATTGACATGACCCCACATGTTATGGCACCCTGGTCCATCCCTGGTGGAGCATATGTGGCAATAGTGACTGTCAGCTCTAGAGCATTGAGTCGAGCGGCACCTAGGGGCATGGTAGGTGGACGAACGGTAACTTTTCTCACAAGTAACCCATAGTAACCTTCCATTCAAGTCCACAACAAATGGGACTTTCTGTGAAGGAGTTCTCTTGTATATGTTAGTCACAAAAAGTTTAGTTTTCGGATCTTTTTGCAGCTGCAAAACGAACCTGTTCGGTTTCGAAGTCTTTTGAGATTCAGATAAAAGGATGAAAGAATAAACGGAAAGGAAAATGAGAAGGAGAAGAAGGAAAGAAGAAGCCATGAAAGCTCAATGCTTGCACAGTGATGCAAGAAGAGGGTAAGCGGTGAGGAAATAAAGAGGGAAAATGGAGTTACTTATAGGCAAATTGAGTTATTAAAATCTAGTCATGTTTTTCGGTGATCCAAGCATTGTTCATGTGAAAGTTTTAGGCATTATATGCATTTGGCAAGCAGAAGATGAAAGTTAGGCAGGCTAAAGTTGGGAAAATTCAAGCTAAAAGATGGACCTCAAAGCAAAGGAACAAAATTGAATTGGAAAGTGTGGAAGGCACTTGGCAATGGCTTATAGCTTCTACAGCTGTGCCATCAACACATACAAGGACATTATGGGTTTGGCTTGGCTTGGACTGAACTGGAATTTGATAAATTTGATCTTTAATTTCTCAAGCATGTTAATTTCTAGCATATGGACAAATATGACCTTATGGTAGATAGAAGTTTGTACGTAAGGGAACCCTACTAAAATCTCCCAATTGAAGAGGTTCAGAGATTTTGAGACATGAACAAAATGGTAAAATTGTATTCAGCCCAGGAGCGGAGCCTAAAAATTTTGGGGGGCCGGAATTCAATTATATATATTTTTATGATAATAAAAATATAAATTCACAATTTTAATAATTTATATATTATAATTTTTAAAAGATTAAATTAATTTTTTATCATTTCGGGGTTAAAGTTCAATTTTATAAATGATAAAATACCTAAATGAAAATTTTTCTATTTTAGAGGGGTCAGGCCCTAACAGCCCCTGGCTCGGCCCCTAATTCAGCCCCACAACATCTTTATATCATTACTTAAAAATTATGTGAAATATTTATCTATCCCCTCCACATTTTTTTTAAATTTAGTCATAATAAAAGTTGTAATTTGTTATTTAAATCATTGGCTGAGTTGGTATCACAAGTCAAGCAGACACTTACTCAATTAAGAAAATTACTAAAACATCATTTTGCATTTAAAATAATATATATTATTCTAAGGTACTTTAGTCGTCCTAATTAAAAAATAAATAAAAAGTTGATAAGGTGGGATTGAACCCACACTAATTCCATTAGTGTTAGTACTTTAAAAGTTAAAATCTGTCAACTTAACATGTTTATTTTTTATCAATTATATGTCACATAATATGAATATATCTTAATCAACATGCCAAGTTTGAAATTTTTGGTGGAAAATATTAGTAGCATTGTTAATGATTGGACTACAATTTTTCAATTAGAAAAGTAAGGCTTAATTTATAAGGTAAAAAGACCTTTAGTCCCTCTCAATTTCAATATTGAGCAAAATGGTCCCTCTAAAAATAATCAGAGCAATTTAATCTCTGTCATTTTCAAAAGTGAGCAACTAAGGACAAATTAATTACAGTGTTAATATTTTTTGTCATTTTGTACATATTTTTATTAGTATAATAACAAATTTAACCCTCAAAGTTTATACCACACCCCTATACATATGTATATATATGCCGCACCCTTTAAACAATATTCCTAGTTTCGCCCAAACAATTATACGACACTATTAAGATGTCAAAATTTGTGATATTGTAACATTCTAAACAAGATTATGATATGTAAAAGTAGCGTAAAGAGGTAAAAGTATCATAAAAACTCCTATGCTAAGAGTTGAGTTGCATTATACTTTTTCTACTAAAATAATGGGCAATTTTAGTTCATATATATTAAATCAAAAAGTAAATTCATCATTTTGTTAAAAATTTCATCCACTTTTACCGTTAAAAATTAGTCCTTGTACATTAGCATGATATACATGTGGCATACCATATATTACTGTCTAGTTATTCCATCAGCCATGCCAATTTTTAACAGTAAAAATTAATGAAATTCTTAACAAAAAATACCAATATACTATTTGAATTAATTTGTTTATTTTTTTAACAGATAAAATAAAATACAATTTAATTTTTAGTGCAGAAATCTCTATAGTACTATCATGAAAACGATACCAATACACGGTAGAGTCTCACCAATAGCTCAATTTCATCCAAAGCCCATCTATAAGGGCTACCTAAATGACCTTTATCCAAATCTGACCCCATCACTTTTTATTTGCCCAATTTTCCTGGTCAGATAAACTAAACAAGTTCCTTAATCCAGACTCAATAATGGGTTTCAAAAACAGAAGATTGCTGAAGCTTTTGTGCAAGTTTTTAAATTTGGGTTCAAGTAATCCTTCAACGCACAGTCCTAAGTTAGGCCATACTCCAACTCCACTTATTGGTTCGACAATAAAAATGGCCTAGAAATGGTAGATGGGTAATGGGCTAATAATGGCCACTTTTATCCGAGATAAAGGTATTTTTTAAATGAAAATAGCCGAATGGGTTAAGCCATAAATGCAGAACAAATAAGAAAGCAACAAGTATGAAAAGTTGAAAACAATCACTTTCAAAAAAGAAAAAGAAAAAAAGGGCATGGGAGCCTCTTGTTGGAGCTTCTTCAAAGCAAATAATTGAAGAGTTGCAATCATAGAAAAAAAGAATTTAAGCAGTCAAAAGCTAAAACCAAATGGACCCTTTATTTTCCTAAAGATTAGATGGGGATTGATGCCCAAACATGTTTTCATATTTGAAACCAACATCATATCATACATTACATTTGGTACATCTTTTGAGAAAGGCAACTAAACTATACCTTCCCCCCTTTCTTTTCTGACCCACCCACCCATCCTTCCTTCTTTCCTTAGATCCCTCGAGCTTTGCCTACATTTTTCTTGTACATAATAACCTAACTAGTATTTCAATTACCCAATACTTTAAAAAAGAAAAAAAAGAAGTTTGAGGGATTGATTTCCTAGGAAAAAAAAAACAAATATTTTCCCAATGGCAAGAACCACAAGCAATATCTTTTTCTTGAAACTTGCATGCTTGTAAAAAGAAAGAAAGAAAACAAGAAAATGAAAATAACTTGGACTGATCTAAGAAAAATTTACATGATATTGCAGCTGTTTGCATTCTCATCACTGAAGAAATGAGCATATGATTCAGAATTTGCAGGTGTTGCATGCATCGGATAAGGAGGACCATATGGTGCATGGGGTGGTGGATAAGGCTGAGCATACATCATTGGTTGATACATACCCCCACCATTGGCATTTGCACGCTGTTGATTCATCATCATCGCCATGTATTGTTGTTGTTGTTGTTGTTGGTTATAGGGATTTCCTGCTCCCATCCCTTGGTAGTATCCTCCACCAACACCATTCATTGCTGTAGCTGCTGCTGCTGCTGCTGCTGGTAGTCCTTGAACTGCAGGGAAATTTCCCATCTGGCTTATTGGATAGTTCCCCATTCGGCCCATTTGATCCATATTGTAACCCATCTGACCACCCATTTGACCCATCTGACGACCCATTTGGCCCATCTGCCCCATATTCTTACTGCCACCAGCACCAGCACCAGCACCAGCACCACCTCCCCCACCTCCTTTTTTACCATGATTAATAACATCAATGTCATGAAACCCACCATTTTTAACTTTGTTCATCTCATGGCTCCCACCACCGTTTCTGCCGCCACCCTTTTTAGCCCCATTGCCATTATTGTTTCCACCACCATTCTTGCCTCCATTTCCCTTATAGGCACCCTTGTTTTTACCATCCCATTCATTTTTACCTTTCTTATGATTACAATCTTTTCCACCTTTACTCTTCTTGAAAAATCCTAGTAATCCACCACCTCCTTTTTTACCTCCTCCACCTTTGTTTTGCTTCCCTCCTTTGTTCTTTTCACCACCTCCTATCTTTCCTCCATTACCATGCTTCCCATCTTTGTTTTCTCCCATGCCTTTCATTACTATAGGTATATCAAAAGCATCTCCTTTTTTACCATTACCCCCACCCTTTTTACCATTCATGGGAGGACCATTAACCATGCCATTGGGTCCATATGATCCATGGCCTTTTCCCATCATAGGTACCATCTTGTTTTGCATTTGGTGCCCATGGCAATGGCCATGTCCATGTCCATATCCATGACCATGACCAAATTCCCCTTCATCATCATCATCATCATCGAACTCATCATCAAATTCATCATCGAACTCATCACCAAACTCATCAAAATCACAATCACTTTCATCTAAATCATCATCAGGCAACTGAAACTTGACAGATTTCTGGTCTTTGGAAGGTGGTAACTTAAAATCCTTAGGCCCTTTCATCATTTGCTGCATAAGGTGTGGTGGTGGTGCCTGCCCACCTTTTTGCTGATTATTCTTTCCACCACCACCACCACCATTACCACCCTTTTGAGATCTGTTGTCTTTCCCTCCTTTGCCACCATCGATATGCATGTTCATGAAGTGGTTGGTCATTTGGCTTGGGAAATTGTTTGAACCCTTTTGAGCTGACCCCCATAGCTGTGCATGTTTCCCTGACTTTTGGAGCTTCCTTATAAGTATACCTGGATCAACATTTCCTGTCACTGTAACCTTCCCTTGATCTGCATTTATACTTGTAGTATACACCCCTGAAATGAACCAAAACAAAATAAAAAACCCAAAGTAATAAATTTTCTATAAAAAATGGAAAAAGAAAAGAAGTAACATTAACATACCATCAATTTTCTGCAATAGTTTCTTTATTTTCTGCTTGCAACCATCACAACTACACTGTATATTCACTTTGAGAATCCAAGTCTGGAAAAAGAAAAGAAAACACTGTTAAAATCAAAGAAGAGAAGAAAAAAAACAAAAGGGGGGCTTATTAACACTCATGGAAATAAAAACAGTTAAGTTACCTGCATCTTCATGACTTCTTGTTTATTCATCCTTCAGAGAACTGAAGAAATGATCTAAGAAACTGAACTTAGAAAGAAAGACAACACAGAGAAAGAGACAGACAGAGAGACAGAAGATGAAAGTTTTGTTTTTCTTAGTTTGTGAACTAAAAAGAAAAGAAAACCTCAGCTACAAGATTTGAGAAAGAGAGGAGAGTTTAAATGCAGTCATGGGACATTAAAACACCTCTCTTTTAGCTTTGTAAAAGCTTTAATTTTGGACAAGAAAATCTGAAAAAGAGAAAGAGAAAGAAAGAAGGCTGTTGCAGAAGATTCAAGGGATCATGAAAGCTTTAAATAAAAAAAAAAGAAATGAAAACCAGCTGGGAACACGAACATGAAACTATGATAAAATGAACTAAAGCTGGGATCACTTGGCTAACCCTTTATACTATGTGAAGCTGCTTCTTTTTTTATCTTGCCAAAGTGATTTACAGCCCAAATTTTGTTAAAATGAAAAGATTAATTAATTAAAAAGAAAATTAGTAAATTTAATGATTGTGGCACAGTGAAAACACTGGGGGTTTAAGTGGGGATGGGACCAAGCTGGTGTTTCACAGTTTTCACTCGCTCTATAGTCTGGTCTGGTCCCCATTGCATTGTTGATGCAGTTTCTGACTTATTAGGCAAGTGGATTTTCATACATATGTAGAATTGTAGGTACGTAGATATTTGAATATATATTGATTCTTCTTGATATCAACATCAATGTTTTTTTCATTAATCAAAATTAGTCTGTACTTGGATCTAGGAACATGCATTGCAAGGAAATATATATATATATAAGAATCATTTATGTATATTTAATTTTACAAACCAACCAAAACTTTATCACTTATCTAGTGTTTTTAAATGTTCTTTACTATGTAATAACATGTTATGTATCGATTACGTATTCATATTTTTTAGGTATAGTTTAAGTTCGAATTTTTGTTGTAAGAAAATGTTCTTTTTATCTTTATATTATCGTGTTTATTACCTTTTATTAAATTCAAAGAATTTATTGTCAATTTTTTTTTCATTTTTGAGAAATACCATGAAATCCATCGGTGTCAAGTTTAAGACGGATGCCAAAGTTATTTAAGTTTTTCACACTCTTTGGAATCTAAGATAATTACAATAATATGATTGGAGGACCTCAACATTTGTATATTATGAATAATATACATATACGTATAAAGATAATACAATAAAAAACAAAAACATTAGCAAAACCCTAATTTTAATCTTATAAATAGACAATCAAACTTATTAGTTTTTCACAGAAAGCCAAAACAAATCGTTTTTTTTTTTACATTTTACCCTAAACCTTAAATAGCTAAGTATTTCGAAATTATAATTTCCAAACATGTCATAATGGCTATGAAATTATTGAGATCCAAACGATGATACTTGGTTGAGAATGCAACAACATTGGAGTATTCTTTTGTGGCTTAACTTTGCGGCAACATAAATATAGATCCACCAGATAAGAGATTCCCCAATCGACAATATTAACAATTTAATCTGAATTTTGAAATTTAAAAAGTAAAAGGACTAAATTTTATAAAATAAAAGTATAGGGATTAAGTTCTTAATTTTTGAAAAGTATAATATTTTCAATGAGTACTTAACACTAGAACAATTCCATGTATTTTCAATATATCTTATTTTATTTATTTTAATATTATATTATTCTATAATATTAAAAAATTAATAATAAAAATGTAGAATATAATTTTAATTAATTTTTAAGTAATATATCAAACAAATTTTTATTGTTTAAATCCAATATTTAAAATTTCAATTTACCAAATTAGCTCAACTTAAAAATGAATATTGAGATTAACACCTAGATTAAGAGAGTAGAATTAAGATTTAAGATAAGGAAAAGGTGATCCCAACCATTAACTTAATAAGGCATAGTGTTGACAAATAACATAGCGCTGCCCTCGTTTAATTCTTTGTTTAGAAACATCGATGGCCCCAAACAAAAAACAATAATATAAGATGTCACATTATATTTTGGCACTTATTCTAAATGCCAAAACCCATGACTTCATTATTCTAAATAACAAAACCCCATGAGTTTATTCAATATTACCTAAAATATTCATAATGAAATGTTTTTAAATATGCATTTATAGTTTTTAATAGAATCGATTTTTGTGTTTTATTTTAAAATTTTGTAACAAATAAAAATGATAAGTACATTTTGTATTAAGCTAGGTTTTTTAAACAACATATTGTCTAAAATCATAAGTAAAATTATAACTATTTCATATAATCAAGTTTGTTAATTGTAATTTATTAAATAAAAATGATCTTAATTAAAATATTATTTCCATAAAATATTTATATTTCACATTAAAAAATCTATTAATTGTATTTTATTAAATGAAATCATCTTCAATGAGTGAAATCAAATATATCAATTCAATAAGTTATGATCAGAACCTATAATGAAATTGTTCAAAAAAAAGTTTCCTGATTAAATATTAGGCTTATAAATTGATTACTTGAATTTAATAACTCATGATAAATTAATTAATTTAATTTAATTTAATAACTTATTATTAATTGAACTTGTTAGGTTTATGAATTTCATAATTAATTATGTGAAAGAATGTAAAATAAAATATGCATATAAGCAATAATTCATGCACGTGTTGCATATATTTTAATTTTCTTGATTCGACTCTTACTTTTATTTCTTTTTTGAACATAATTTTCATAATCTAAATTCGATGGAATTTCAAGATATGATTTTGATGGTAGGTTTACAACAATTATCTCTCTGTAACAATATGTTATTATAGATGTATAACAACCATCTCACCATAACAAGCCAAATATTGACAAACAAATAGGGTTGCTACAGAGAGATTGACTGTACAAATACAAGTCCAAATAACCACAAGTATCAAATTATTACAAACGAATAGTCTAAGTAATCAAAGTCCATAATCGAACCATTTCATCACAAGTAGACTAAGAACTGATACAATCCAAACCATAGCTAACAAACTGACTAAATTAACTGGACTAAAACCTATCCGTAGCAAACGCACATGAGGGACTCAGAACTACACATAAAATTGTGCATTACAAATCTCAAACTTGGATACTAAAAACCTAGAACCTCCGCTTTTACCAATTGAACCAAGGCTTCATTGGTAAATTCACTACAATGTTTGATTAGACCTGACCATAGGCTGGGTAGAGTTTAAGTCAGGCCAATGTAAAATTTTAAGCCTACTTTCTAGGTTTGTGCCCGGCTCGATCCGAAAAATGGGGCTATAATTCTGCCCAAATCTAACCTAGATTAAAAGTTCTAAACTCGAGCCCAACCCACCAGTATTAATATTTTCAGATTATTTTTTATATAAAAAATTTCTAGAAATACAATACATCAAATACAATCAAAACATTAAAATAAATGTTTCTCAACAAATTGAAAATACGTTAAAAAAAGTCTTTATATTTAAATAACACTAAGATAATTACAACTTAACAATCAAATGCCTCTAAAATAGTAGCAAAGTTAACAATAAAACAAAAGTTATACAATATCCAAACAATAATAACAAAAGAGAATCAATATAATAACGAAATTGTAACAAATAACAGCAAAACATCTTATTCGAGTCAGGCCAAAAATCCTACCAGAGGCTCAACCTATTTAAAACACGGATCTTATTTTTTATTCAAACCCTTCCATTTTTCGGACAAACCTTGAAGCACACTTTTATGAATAGGTTTTGATAGGATAAAACTAAAGAATCAGTGACAGCCATAGAGTTAGTAAGGTTAAGGTACCCATTTACCAATTTTCCTACAAATATAATTGTTCTTTTTCTATAATTTGACAAAAGATTCTTCCCAGATGGTATATAACAAATGGTAAAATCACATTATTATTATATCAAATTAATTTTCTTTTAATTATTGTTCTTAAAGATTTTCTAAAGGAAATAATTAAGAATAAAATAACATTTTGTTTTGTGTTTAAATGGTTTGTTTTTAATTTATATAAGCATTGTGTCAGCCTTAGTGAAAGCACCAAAATGGCAAACTCTTAAAAGTTCTATAATCCAAAAAAACAGAAGCCATGATCAGAGCAGAGGGCTCAGGCTTTTGTTTTACAATTTTATACTGAATCTTTACTTCTTTGACCATTTTAATAACATTATAATTATAGGGAAAACATCACATCCTAACATAACATCCACAACATCATTTATGTAAATAGCTCTACTTAAAATGCTAACATAATAAATCCATATTATTAGTTCATGAGTTGTAGTTATTAATAAGTTATTTAATTATAGTATTTGTTGTTGTCTCGAGTTGTATTTTTTTTTTCATTATCATAGTCATTCCTCTTTTTGAAATTTCTGACATAGATTTTGGACAATAAAGTTAAGGATACTACTTTAATAAATAAAAAGAATAAGTTTTTCTTCTGGTGGCATGAAGCTTGAACCCGTGACCGCATAACCACCGTCAATTGGGAACCCTAATTATACTTCAACCCATGATCGTATAACCATCGTGAACTGGGAGCCCGAGTTGCAATACGACATCTTCTAAGGTGATGGTGTACTCTCCACACGAGAAATGAATTGTGTGGGTCTCCAAGCGCCACTGCATCATCGTGAACTCAAACATACCTTAAAACTATCACAATTTCTCCCTAAAACACAACCACAAATAATCTTTCTCTCAAAATTTCCAACACGCAATGCAAAAAAAAAAAGGACAAAAACGCTTCCTTTTGTAGGACATGCTTTCAGCCCCTGACTGCCACCTCAGCTGAAAACACCTCCTGCAAAAAGCGTTTTTTATTTCTCTCTCCAAAATTGGTCTATTTCCTTAAATTTGAAAGAAAGAAAAACCAACCAAATAACTAATTAACTTTTAAATTTGGCATTCTTCACTAATTAACCCAAAATAGTTCTACTTCCATATTGGTTCACATATTGGTGGGTTGAATTATGCATTTAATTTGATTAGTTTGGTTTAAATTGAATTGAGATTAAGAAAAAATTGTGAATTATTATTTAAAGAAATTATTTAAAATTAATGTTTAAGGAACTTATTTTAAGTACAATTAAATGTAAAAATTCAAATAATAATACATTTGCAATCAATTAGAATTAGAATAACTCGATAATGTATAATGAATTGAAAATCAAAATATATGGTCAAAATTTATTAGGAGTCCTTATATTATTGTATACAGTTTATTTTAGTTTTTTTATTAAAAAAGCTCTAGATTAGTCCTTGTATATTAGAAATTTATTCAAATTATGAAATAATTACTATTTGCTGTTAAATTATTGATAATTTGGATAAAATATATCATACCTAATTGATTTACCCAATTCCCAACTCGACCCATAACAAATCTAACCATTCCCCAAAAATCCATGTATTTTTGAACTATCGTGTGGCTGAAAAAAAATATAGACTTAACAAATATTTTTCAACCATATATTAGTTCAAAAATACTTGAATTATTGGGAGATGATAGAGTTTTTTATAAGTCGGGTTAGGTCATTAGTAAATTAGTTGGGCATGACATATTTTGTCCAAATTATAAGTAACTTAACAACAAATTGTAACAATGTCGTGATTTGAATAAAATTTTAATATATAAAAATTAATCTGAAGAATTTTTAGTAGAGAGACTAAAATGAACTTTACATAATAATATAAATACTTTTAATAGACTTAAACCAAATCTAAAATAATGCAAGAGAGAATCTGCAAATATCGCATTTGCACATAGAAAGAATCAAACTTAGGCAAAAATAAGTCCCAAAACCTCTATATTTGCCACCAATATCAAGGTTTCAATGACAAAAAAATATTTAAAATTTAATTTAATTACAATCATATCCAAATAATTGTTTATGTTCTAATATTTTAAATAACAAAACATGATTCCAAAGGTTTTATCAAGCAATTTATTATTATTATTCATGTTTAACCTAATATAATTTTATCTATGATCAATTGAACACCTCAACACAAGAAGTATCTGATAAGAAAAAAAAAACCATAGAAGAAAATACATGTAGTATTTTAATTTACATGGTTTTTCAATATACCCTAATATATATACATATGCATGACAACCTATTAATTTTATTTAAATCTAGCAAAATTAAAGGAATTTTTAAAAATAATATGTATGCATATAGGATTTGCTTAATTAATACACTAAACAACTATATTATCTAGTTCCAAAAGAAAAAAAAATGTATTAATTATATTTGTATGCATATCATTATCCTTGTAGGGAAATTTAACTTTGCTTGCAAGATTTATCAACTTTATTTGTTTAAGGTTCTTCTTGCGCGCGCGCGCACACACACAAAAGTCATTGAAATTTATGCAAGTGTGAATAATAATATATAAAACAAAACCTAATATTGTTAAAATTTATTAAGTTTTCGTTGATGGGCATTGTTGTCAATGTAGGAGGAATTGGGTTTATATAGAAATAGAAAAAGATAGACTAGAACCGACATCTCTTATGTCATGTCAATGACAATATAAAAATGGAATTGGGATCTGGATGGAATATAATGAAATAGAGCCACTTTGAGGTTCCCTATGAAATGAGGCATGGAACGGAGCCACTACGAAGAAGTTCCAGGGGTTACGAAGGAAGTCTGTTTCACTGAAACATATTATCCTCCTATTTGTAAGTTGGAGATGAACTATAAATAATTTTAAATATAGTATAAAAAAGAATAGACATAATAAAACTTATACTGAAATTTGGGTTACGTAAAGAATCTGAAACATAAAAAAATCAAGCTGTTATTACATATATAGCGACAAGCACTAGAGTTCAAAACACTACAGCAATTGAAAGTTGTTTTAAACAATGATATATTATATATTTTTTTCTTGAGTTTTGACCCTTCTTTAGCGACCAAAATAATGGCTTGTTTGTCCACCTTAAAAGCCTAAAAAATAAAAATTTGGATGCTCCCCTGCCCAATACCATCTTCTTTATATTTCTTTTTCTCTGTGAAAGATGTTTAAAATAGCGACAAAAAAGATCCTCTCCATCACCCTATCTAAATAACCCTTTCATGCATATATATGGGGTCAAGCATGAAAATTGGCTTTTCTACTCTCAACTTTTGACTGATCATCTTCTTTATTTATTTGAAAAAAAAGGGTCATGGAAATGCTTCAATCTTAATTGCAATTTGGGCAATACTTTCACCGCATCCAACTATATATAATTAATGTTAACATTTAGTTCAATTATTGATGCATCATTGTTTTAGATCTGCCCAAAAACTATTCTTTTTTCTTTTTTTTTTGAAATAATTACTTTTTCAAAGTTAAACATACCCAAATTATTATTTGCTAGTAACTTTTTTAAAAAAAATTTTGCGAAAAATATAAATTTGCGAAAATGAGTTTAATTATGAAATTGGTTTTATTCGAATTTGTTGAGGGGAGGTCAGACTCATTCAGGGAAAAATTTACAAAGTATTATTTGTCGAAAGGTAAAAGCTCGAACACTCTTAATAGGTTTAATATTGGGCTTAAGATGTCCATTTATAGTTTTATCCTTGTATTTTCTCTTTACGTTAAAAGCCCCAATGGGTTCACAAAGTCATTTTACCAGGAGTTCAAGCAGGTTGATGGATTCTCTCTATCAATAATTTAAGAAAGTGACCTTCATAGGATAAAGACACTTTCACCTATTAAGAAAATCTCAATATTTACTTTTAGTGAATCTATCTTACCCCATAAATACCAGGTTCAAATCCCACAAAGAACAACATTCTTTAGAGGGGAAGGCACTCCCGCATCATACATGAAAGGGGTGAGAGACAAAACCCCTATTAAGGATAATACTAAACTTGTTGATGAGCCCATCAATTTTGGTAAACGATATTTTGTAGAATTTTCCCAACTTAACTTAATCTAATTTTGCTTAGTTTAATTTTTGAAAATATATGATTAAAAATAAAAGATAATATGTGTATGAAAAAAAAGGCTGATTTTAAAGCAAACCCCGCTTCAAAGCAATATGGGATATGATCGTAGTTCATTGGATGGTGTCAAATCAACCATGATAAATGAAAATGATCAAAGTGGGAAATTAATCAAAAGTTTGTTTTTTAAACTTTGATTTATATGATTGCAATGCCTTGGGATCATATACGCACTAACACCCTATTTGCTTTATTTTTTAATAAAGAAAATCATTCAATCTACTTTCTTTTTTCTTGTTCTTTTTGTTATATTTTAACATCACAATCCATGGATTTATCTAATACAAACATAGGTTTTTGAGGGATATGCATATTGGAATGATGGGGGCAAAGTTTTATTTCATGATTAGTTGCTTTGAAGCTTTCATATCATCATTACAACCTATAATATAATGGACGATTGAGTTAAAGTTAATAGTTGTTATGATGTTGGTTATTACTAACTCACGGATCGAGTATTTAAATAGAATTGATTCGATCTAGTTGTGGTAGCTTGCATAATTACAATTTTCAATTTTGGGAGGAATGAGTGCCCCTGCTTGCCGCCTTTGTCCGCTTGTGTCTGAGATTTTAGTGTTGAGTTCATCTTTAAATAAGGACAAATTCATCTGATATCGTTTTCTTTATTCTTAACACTTAAGCATCACGTATATTAGTTAAATATCAATCTACTTACTAGCAGACCTATTTTAGGTATTTGAAATGAGTACACATATAGCAGCTTTCATGTAAAAGGGGAAAAATCATAGAAGAAACTATAGGGCAATATCAGCATCACGTATATTAGTTAAATATCAATCTACTTACTAGCAGACCTATTTTAGGTATTTGAAATGAGTACACATATAGCAGCTTTCATGTAAAAGGGGAAAAATCATAGAAGAAACTATAGGGCAATATCTAGGGTGAAATGTGAGCTTTGGGAAAGCCTCCTAAGAGTAGAGGAAAGCATGACTGACTGATATTTGTACCACTGACTGAATGTAACACAGATATATATATTTATTAAAAATAATTTGAGGACAAATAAATAATTGATCACCAAAAATATTTTATTGTAATGAGCAAAAATTAAACCCAATTAAATAGTTGAAGGACGAGGTTACCTGGTGATGGATAAACATATATATACACTTCATCCTGGTTTTGGTTTTTGTACTGTCAATTTTAGTCTGATGGCTTGATGCAGTCAACCTAAGTTGGTCAGATATTAGCACACTGGATTTTCCTATTCCCTCTCATGAAATAAAAGCTTTACAATAAGCTTTTGTCACTTCTACCTTTTCGTACGTATTTTATAGTTAAAAATTAAATTTTTTTATAAAAGACGTCATAATTTGAGAAGATATAAAGAAAAAGTGATTGTTAGAGATGGGATTCATGATACCATTTTCTTGAATTATTTTTATTATATTTATTTTTATGTAATATTTAAAATTATTTAAAATTACTTTTAATTACTTATAAATAAAAAAATAATACGTTTTAACGTACTTAAATTCAAGTTCTATCAAACTAACATTCAATTAATATTTTTTTATTAAAAATAAGATAAAATCCTTTAAAGTTTGCTTAATTATAATAAATAAATTACATTAGTAAAACACAATCAGGGGTTAAAGTTAAATATTATGGTCATACTCATACACAATTATTTCATAGCCAACATAAGGGTATGATAATCCTTAAATCAGGACCGATAATATTTAGAGGGTCCCCTGCCCCAACCACCCAAATAAAAAGTACCCCATTGTTACCAATGTTTATTTATTTATAAATATTATTCAAATATTGATATACAAAAATTGATATACAAAAACTAGTACCCTTCTCTTGGACAGACACCTAAGCTTCTAAGGACTCTCCTATTTTTCTTTTGTTTCAGATTTAGATATATTTATATAATAGTATATGGTATAGTTGGTGTGGTGACAGTCAACTATGAATAATTGACCTGATAACTGGTAATGTTTGGTCAGTGGTTCAGCCCTGTGTTGGACCCATGACCATGGCAGGAGGCAGAGGCTAATCAACAGAATTTGGTCTGCTTACATAATATGATTTTAAACAAATCTCAACTAATCACTCCCCACTACCAACCTTTCTTCATATTTGGAACATATCAATGCCTATCTAATATACAGTAGTTCACTAAGACAGTATTTATGGTAAGAGTTAGTACTGATTTGTTCAATGTTTAATTTTTTTTTAATTCTATAAAATTTTCAAAATTTAGGGTTTTGACTAAGTTGACTTTTCTCTGCTCCTCTTTCGTTTTCGACGGCTACGTTGGATAAGTTGAATTAGCCCCCGGTTGGAGGGACGATCCCCTTTGCGGGATCAATTTGCTACGTCGCCTAGGTATAATTAATTTTACAGGATTGAGTATGTTAACAAGTTCATACACATAAAAAGTACCATGTACTAAGTTGACAACACTTATTTTATTCAATGACCAACTTGTTTAAAGAGTATGGTAATCAAGTGTTACTTGGTTAAGTGTTCTAAATTTTTAAGAGGAAAACTTAGGTTGGGTTTGGATGGGTGGTTGGATACAGTATGTTTAGTTTACTTTTTGTCTTACATTACAGCATTGTTACAATATCTAATCTCACTGTCACTGTTATTTTTACACTAACCGTAGGTAAATGCACCACCCATCCAAACTAAGCCTTAAAGGGGGAGATGTTTAGATCTTAGTACAAAAGTGAGAAGTTTAAACTAGTAAGTGTTAAAGCTTAGAAACACTTGTAGGAGATGCTAATGTAGTGAAAATTTTCTTTGAGTAAGACCTTGCAAATGTATGAAAACTAAACTGCATAAAACATCTTTTCTTATTTACTTTCTGCACATTTCCTTTCTTGTGCTTGAAATAGTTAGAATTGATTGGCATTGTTTCTGACACTGCTTGTTTGTGCATTCAAATATCAATTTGGATCCAATACAATCAAATACATACACTTATTTTTATGGTTTTCAAAATCTTGCAAAGATATGAGACTATGGCACTCACGAAACATGTGAAAAACATAATTATGTAATAAAAATATTTATAAAAAAATTATATAAATAACAATGAGGCTACGTTGAAATACTATAAAGATCTTAATTCTATTTTTCTATATAAAATAATAAAAACACTCTTAAAATAATATAATTTATTTTATAAAATAACAATATTTTCGTAGTTACTCCACTGAAAACTCACTAAAAAATTCAATACCCCAACATCTTTTGTTGAGGACTATATTATATATTATTTCAAGTCTTTCTGAATGATCAGCAATCGAATAAAGCAAAGTGGACTCAATAGGTCATTCAAAAGGACAATATGAATGGGAATAAAGTAAAAGTAACATTGGCTTATTCATTTATAATATTTGTTTACTATAAAGAGAGGAGAGGGTGTTCCGGATGTCATTCAAAAAATGCAGCATCCGACATGATGAAAATCCAGACCAACGTTTTTGCTGTAAAGAAAAATCCCAACAAAGATTCAAATTCTAAAACCAAATAAGAACAATTCCATGTTTCCTTTTCACTTTAAGACACTGTTCAAAGACATAACACCTCACTTTTGTCCCCCCACTCACTACACCTATCTATACTTTATTACATTCCAACCATCTGTTTCTTTTCTTTTTTTTTTCTTACTTGTACACCAGATATTCTCTGTGTCTTTTCTGTTCCACTAGCCGAAAGGAGACCATAATCCCGAGTTGCATATGTTGGGATTCGAACTGATTTTATAGTTTGCTTAGCTAGTGTATGTAACTATACCAGACTGTAGTCTGTGACAAGAAAAGAGGTTGCATAAGCTGGGATTTGAGCTCAAATCTACTAGATATCACTTATTAAAAGTAGTTGCGTGAGTAACCAACTCAGTAAATCTCGGTTCTAAGATTCTAAGATTCGAGCTCGAATCTATTAGATCAATTTTCAAAAGTGATTGTATAAACCAACTCGATAAACCAAGTTTCTAAAGTTTTCTTTTGCTTTGCTAGTTTATGCAAATATACCATCAATCTCAAGCATATAAACTAATATATGCTTCAAAGCTGTTTATAAACACTGTCCAACCGATGAGTTTTGTGGGCTTCTAAAAATGCTTTGCTTAGTTGATTCTGCAACAAGAAATACAAAGCTTGTAAGGCAAGTCAGTGATTCAAGATTTCAAGACTCGTAAAAATAAAGTTAAACATAGATTTTGTTTTGATTTGATTTCTTACTTCGATCTTGATCTCTATTAATTCCTGGATATAATGCCGGCATACCGGACACCTCTTCGATTTCAGCCTCAATTGTTTAGCACACTCACTGCACATACACTGACAAAGAAAATATTGGCAATAGGAAGTTATAATCAAGTACCTAACAATGTATCTTCACATTAAAAAAAACTACGAGATTGCCTCTTTTTTTCGATCTGGGGTGACAGAGGAATGGATTATGATGGAAGTCTTACCATGTGCCGACAAGGCAAAACAGCAGTATCTTTTGGTTCAGTCATGCATATCACACATGTTCCAAATGACTCACTATCATCCTCAACACCTTGTTCATTACAATTCTCAATCCCATAGATCTCCTTAAGCTCATATCGAATCCCTTCGATCCACAATATCTGTTTGATTACTTTCACTTCGAAATGGCCTTCGTCATTGAGCTTCAAAACAGCTTGAGTGATTTGTGCATGTGGAGGCTGCTCAAAATTTGCAGTTGACATGAAAGATGGAAAACTTGTTTCTGCAGATATAACAAGTGGGCAAATGTCATCTTCTTCCTTTGAGAGTCTTGAAAGAAGATTGAATTCGAAGAAACCGAGGCCGATGCCGGTTCCTGAAGGCTGATAGAATTTTTGAGCCAATCCTTTCTGGAATGGAACGGTCTTGGGCATATAAATTTCAGGATACATTGGCATGAAATTGCAGTTAAGTCCTTCCTTGGCAAAGTAAAATATGGTGATGCTGTCATAAAAATGACCAAAACAAATCAATCAAAAGCAAATATAGTGCTACAATTCTTCTAAAGTAAATTTGACATATACGACACACACACACATATCTATAAACAAAGTATGTGATCTCTATGAATTACTCACTTTCAACTTAGAACTTACCTCATTCTAAACCATCATGGTGAACACTGATGTGTAAGGCATAGATAAAAATCAGATGTAGTAATCTATTTAATTTATAAAACATTCAAAATAGTAGAGGGTTTCAATACGAAAAAAGCTCATATGTATACACATATATCTGACCTGCCATCAACAAGAGCATCAAAAGTGAAAGAAAGCAAGAGAGTATCCAAGTGATTATGATCAAGGAAAAGTGAAATGGTGTCCTTGTGAATGTTGACATCATTCTTGATCTTCTTGGCAGTTTTGTGATCAACATAAGCAGGTGGAGTTAATGAACAAAATGGCGGTGAAGCCATCATTGAAAGAGAAGAAGAAGAATATGGAGGAGGAGGGTGGTGGTAATAGTTTGGTGATGCAGAAGGGCGTGGTGCATTAGCTGCAAAAGCGTAAGTATTTCCACTAACAGCATTGGAAGAAGATGGTGATGATGGAATGGAGATGTTTTCGGTAGAACCGCCATTGAAGTTGTAATTAAAAGTTGATGAAGATGACGAGATTGGGTTATTTTGAGAAGGAAGTTGTGTTTGAGGATGTGGTCTTCTTAGTTTGCTAAGGGAATGTCCCATGGATTCCTTAAAGTTTGGAAGAACAAAGTCTTGGTTTTTGGCATTGGGACTTGGGAATTGCGACAGATTAGTATTTAATCATCTTCAATCAAATTAATTACTCCTTTAATTTCTTTTTTTTTCTTCTTCTTTTAGTGATTAAATTATCTCATGTACGTATACACTAAGTAAAGATTTAATTTTTAAAATTAAAAGTTATTTTGGTATGATTTATGTTATCCTATTTTTTTCCATTTATTTTTCTTTTAATATTTAGGTTAATTTTTACTACGGTACAGCAAATTAGAGATATAGGGTGGAAAGTAGCAGCGTTTATAAACAAAATGCCACTAGATTAAGGGTGAGTTTGGATGGACGGTGGGGTACAGTGTGCTAAAATTAAAAGTTATTTTGGTATGATTTATGTTATCCTATTTTTTTCCATTTATTTTTCTTTTAATATTTAGGTTAATTTTTACTACGGTACAGCAAATTAGAGATATAGGGTGGAAAGTAGCAACGTTTATAAACAAAATGCCACTAGATTAAGGGTGAGTTTGGATACGCGGTGGGGTACAGTGTGTTTAGCTTACTTTTTATCTCATGCTACAGTATCTAATTTCACCACATCGTTGTGTTTACATTGGCCGCAGATAAACGCACTGCCCACTTAAACCCACCCTAAACATTTTGTGGTGTTTAATACCAAACCGCCACAACATTAATGACTTTCAAAGTGTTTAAAAACACAGCTAAATTAAATATGTTCGTGACAATTATAGAAACACACGTCAGGGAAAACTAATTGATTAAAGCAAGAAACCATAATTCCATGAAATAGGTTTGGCACCATATCTATAGTGGCTAGGGATGATCAAACGGTTAACCAAACTGAACTTTTTAATCCTTTAACCGTTAACCGAACCGAATTTTAAAAAAAAAAATTAATCGAACCGAAATATTTTGGTTAATTCGGTTAGTTAACTGAAATTTATATGTTTTTTTTTGTTAAAAAAGTATAAAACATATTAATAAATAAATAAACCAACAATGTTGATTTGACCTAATTAACCGAATTAGTAATAGCTTAATACATATAATATATAATATTATTTATTAAGTTCGGTTAATTCGATTAATTATCCGATTTCAAACCGAATTAATTGTTAACCGAAATTTTAAAAAACCTTTAACTGACCTCAGATTAAACTGGATCGATTAACTGACCGATTAACCGAATTAAATCGGTTCGGCCGATTAACTCAGTTTTGTTAAAGTTTAAACACCCGTAAAAATGCCGCGAAATATATCTAATAGTCATGGTGCTTAAGTGATAAACGTCGTCACATTCATGTGAAAAAATAGAAAAAAAAATATTAAAATAAGTATTTACATATACAATACAATTAGCAGCTTTTAGGCCTACAAATGTCGTCGTTAAAAATAACATGCGGTGGCATTTCGGTTAAAATGCCACTAATATAAATAAATAATATTTTTAAAAGATACTTTATTTTTCCAAATAGATTTGGTGGCGTTTATTAACTGAAATATTAATATTTTGTTTGACAAAAAAAATTATTCTATTGAAATGTTACATCTCGTTGCATTTTTGTTAAATCTGTTCAAGGATCTGGTAGTCGGATTTGTACCAAATTTAATTTAAATAATAAAAAATATTTTAAATTAAAATTTAATTATAATATATATAAATTAATAATAAAATAAATATTTTAACAAATCAACCCAAACTCTAATAAATGGGATAATATGTAAACCTTCCACCGTGTTTATTAGAAACGCCGCTAATTTAAAATAAATTTGCTAACATTTTCTTTTTTTTTTTTTAATTTTACTCATATAAGTTTAAATTAGTTAAACTAAATTCCCTAAAAACAAAAAATCCCTAAGTGTCGCTCACCACCTCCACCTGTCCAGCGCCGCTGCCCGTCGACAACCATCTCCACTCCGGCGGCCGCTTTGTCTTCCGCTTCTTCTGTCACCGGCGCCCATCAACGTTGCGTCGTCCCGCTCGTTCCTCCATCAAGACACTTTCGTCATTCCGGTCAAGCTGCTGTTTCCTCTGTCGCCGGCGTTCACCACTGCCGTCGTATTCTCCGCTCCAGCCTTCAGTCGTCGCCTTCCCGCTGTGCCGCCGGTCAATCTCATCCAATTCCAGGTATCTTCTATTTTTTTTTGATAATTGCTCTACTCAGAAAAAAGAACTGCAGAGAAGACGACTTTATATTTGAATTGATGTTATATGGGTTGAAGAGGTAATTAATTAAATTCAAAAATACTAACTTTTGGTTGCTTTGATTTTATGGCCATGACCTTATGGTTTTTTGGAACTGCTTCTCCATTGCTTTTTCAGTTTTGATGATGGGGGAACTCAATCTTTAGGAGGATTTAATTAGACCAGCCAATGTAGTTCATCAATGTGCTTAATTACCTGTTTGAAACTTTCTTAGGAAATAGCTATAATGGCAGTTGTTCTTGTTTGGTTTATATTTAGTTCATGGCATTAAGGTTGGACCTCTATTTCAGCTGTATGTCAGATACATGATATGTTTTTGCATCCAATAAGAAAGTGGTTTGAACTTGAAACTTTCAGTTTCGAGGTCTTAAGCTTAAAACACAAATCTATGTTAGATGCTCATTACTAAAGGAACACAGTATATAAGTGGATCGTGTATTACATACTTAGGGAATGTGTAACAATACTATATTAGAAGTTAGTTCAAGTAGAAGTTCAGTCATTTGGTGTAAGTAAGTACGATCTATACCGCCTTTCCTCTCTTCATATACTTTTTCTTTTTTGTGGACTTTGTTCTTTGGCTATGGATGCAATCTATATTGGCATTATCTTAAAAGTATTAATAAAAAAATAAAAATAAAAATATCATAAATCATGAGGATGTTTGATAAATAGCTGAGTCAAAGAAAAGATCGTTCCTCGTCATGCTTCTTGTCTTTTGTTGTATATTATTACACTTCCTTTTTGCTATCAAAACAAAACTGTTGGCATATTTGCAGTATAATATTAAAATCTGAATATGGTTTAGTTGAGTATTCTTTAGCATTTCGGCAAGTATTAGTATTGATATTTGGGAAGTAATATGTAAATACCACTTTTAGTTCTCTATCAAATGATATGTCCTAACCTTGGAACTGTTAAGCTTTCTTTCCCTTAAACTTTTTATGGCAAAAAAAATAAAATAAAATAAAATTAAGATTAAGACATCTTTTGAAACAATGCTTAAAAAACATTGTTCCCTAAACCTTAAATATAAAGGATAATTATCTTTAAGAAGCATCATTTGCTTTATTTTTAATTTTATAATGCATTGAATCTATATGCTAATCCCCAACTGGAATATATATATACATACTAGGCATATAAGCAAAGAAGCTAAACATGCTGATCATTCATGCATAGCCATATGAAAAGGTACAAATTAAACGTGTGTGAATTTTAATAAATTAGAAAACATATAAAGTTTAAATTAAATATAAATATATATAGCTATGTCGATCATCCAAAACAAATATAGTTTCCACGTTGAGCCCAGTTGATATACACAGCTAAGAAAATGTCCAGAAATAGGCAATAGCCCCCACTCTTTTTCCTCTGGAATTTATTTACGCAAATTTAGGCAATACACACAGCTATGTTTCATGATTATTATATTTGTTGAATAGCACTTTTGAAATATCACAATAAAGTGAATTGAAAAAAACTTCTGATTCAAAGATTCAGGCTTTGAATTACTCGACCATGGATGTGAAGCTTAAAAGTCAACAATTAACATTTTTCGCATGTTTTATATTATAATTTAATTCCAATATATTAGGTTAACTAATCAACAAATATGTCATCTACTTTGGGGAAGGTTAAATTCTGCTATTAGTCCCTGTACTTTATGGAAGTTGTGGATTTAGCCCCTGTACTTTTATTTGATTAATTCTAGTCCCTGTACTTTTCAAAATAAAAGAAAATAAAAGGACAAGAGAAATGGAAGTTAAAAGAAAATAAAAGAAAAAAATTAAATTGCTCAGAAAGAAAAACTATAGGGACTAGATGTGCAATTTGACCTAAATTTTATTGTCTAAAATGATGATTTAATGTGCTAGTTAACAGTCCAGCGACCAAACTGTTACAAATTGATAATATTAGTGACCATTTTGTAACAAATTAAAGTTCGGTGATTAAAACGTAATTTAAACCTTACATAAATGACTATTTCTATAGTTTACCCTTGAATAATTCGTTAAAATAAAGGTGCTGTTTTAAAAAAAAGAAAAATAAGATAAGTCAGAATTGACCTTTGACCAAAAATTCCCAAACCATGAGTGTCTGTGTTCTATACTTCTAATTCTAACCTAAAAAAAACCTAGAACCCTCTGTATGTTTGCCGGATCCTCCCTACTGCCGCTTTGCCAATACCTGAAGGGGCATCGTTTTCATTTGAAGCCATTGTTAGCTAAACATTTTGAGATTTGAGGTAAGTTTTTCTTTAGTAATTTTATTCTTTCTCTCCTGTTAATGGTATTTTGATTAAGTTCATCATGTTGAAAATTGTTCCATGAACTAAACCAGTATTGGTTTCTTCAATTCTTTTTAAGTCTTAACAAACCTATCCTTGCTTGTAAATGGGATACTCTTCTTTGTTGATGCCAACACTTTTGGTTGGTTGAAATAATAAATCATTCAGTAAAACAAGTTGTGTACCTAATTCTCTGAAGTTCTTGAATAAAAATATCCTCAACTGTTGCAAAGCTCTAATTTCTATTAGTGCTTGTCCAGAAACTATGTTTATTTGCAAATGCAAAGGTCATAATTTAAAACCTAATTCCATTCACATATGTAAAAATAGGATCTGCACTTTTCCATTCTAATGTTAATAAAAGTAGAGATCTGTCACCAAGCCTTGATGATCTTTAAAACTTTTTTTTTTTGGTTCAGATTCTGATGTGAAAAGCACACACAGAAAAGACACAATATCGAGTTGAACAATATTAAACAAAAAATGATCTGATGAAAAACTGGATTTAATTGCCCTTTTTATAATGTGGGTAACTAGAGATTTATGCATAGCGGGTAAATATTTGGTTTAGAAGAATCTTTTTTTATTCAAGTTCAGTTTTTAGCCTGAATTTGGTTGTTTGTCATCTGGGTTAATTATTTAAAGATTTGAGAACAGGGGACATTTCAGGTTTGAGTTTTTCATAAGCAGCACCGGTGTTTGGGTGTTATATAGTGTCCTATACTGTTAGAATCAGGCTCTGGGTTTATACTTTGGGGCTAAACCAGTTGTGGTTGATTGCTATCATTTTATGCTTATGCCTGCATGCCATTGTGATTAATTAGAATAACTCCAAAGCATTCCTTTAACTTTTAGTATTCTTGTCAACCTGGCATGCATGAAAATTACTTTCCAAATCAGATATAATCATAAAATATATGATCAATATGTCTTAGATTAAGCATTTCAGTTTATCCATTACACGACATGTTTCTACACAAAGATTCACTCTTGATTCAGGCCATATTTCTCTCTTGAATTAAGATGAACCCCAGTTCTGGTATGTTAATTGTATACCCACCATTAAGTTTTAAGTTAGGAGCTAACACTTGTTAAAGGTTTTAGTTATAGGCAAAGCAAAATTAAAATTGATAGGAAAGAAGGATCACCTAAAAGAACCAAAACCATTTCTTACAGATTTGTTGGTGCTCATCTAGGCTCAGGTGCCTAGCCAATGTTTTATTTACAAGGACAACTTACTAGAATATGAGACACCTTTGGCAAAAACTGATGTCTCTTTGATTTTTTTAAACAAAAACTGATTTAGATAATCAAGCCAGGTAAAATGTTACTTTGTGTTATATATCAGCAGACAAACTTATAGAAGAATAGCGTTTAGAGTGCAGTTTGGTCTAGTGGTATCATTTTTTTGGTTCCCTCTTTTTGTTAACCTTCGTTGAGATTGTCTTTGGTTGTTTCTGCTTTTATTTCTGGCTTTGGGGTGCCTTTGCTACCTTTAAGAGTTGTTTAAGGTTTGAGATTCCTGTTTCCTAGTCTAGTCTAGGAGTGTTATTTTATTGTTGTTCTCTGCTTTCATAGAACTTGTACTCTGCCCATTTGAGATATCTAACAAATTCTATTGCTTTTGGCTAAGTAATAAATAAAAAATGAATATGTTGTGTAAACTGTAGGTGATTCTAGATGGGAGAGGCTCGGGATGGGGTGAAGGTAAAGAGAGTGGTTTTCGTTACAGTGGGAACAACATGTTTTGATGCACTTGTTAAAGTGGCGGATTGTCAGGAAGTTAAGGATGAGTTATATAGAAGAGGGTATACTGATCTTCTCATTCAAATGGGTCGAGGGTCATATCTTCCTGCAAAGGTATGTCGGAACTTTGAGCGACTGGTGAACGGCTCTTCATTTTAACTTGTATAACGTAGAGAACAAGTGATCAATAAATTTTAATGGGAGAAAAAGAAACATTATTGTAAATGCTTTTATCAAATTTGTGATGTTGATTTATGGGTATGAGTTTAAAGAAAAGCAAGAAATATTGGAAGTATCAGAATCTTCCAACAGGATTCTATATTAAGTAATTCACACTTTGGTTATTGTCTTGCCATAACATGAAAATATGGTTAAAAAATTTAATGATGAAGATGGAGTTTTGCCACTTCTTTTGAAATGAAGATTGTGTCCTCTTCTTCCTTTTGTTCTTATTCTTGTGATTTTCCTAAGGTTTATTTTTTAATGTAGTCTACTGGTGATGATGGATCTTTGGCTGTAGACTACTTCACATTTTCATTGAGCATTGCGGACCATCTGAGATCTGCATCGCTTGTGATCAGTCATGCGGGTAACTCTCTCTTTCTATATTCCTTTAAACGCTATTTTTATCTACCTTGGAAAAAAATTGAATGTCATTCTTATTTTCCTTTCTATTGGACATGCTTATTGAATGTTTTCTAGTCTATAGAACTATTTTGTTTCTTCATTCAGCAAAAAGAATAGCAGAGGATTTTGGTGTAATCCCATGATCACATGACCATGTTATGGCATCCCTATTCATTGTTTATGGCTAATTTAAGTGGTGGATGTATTTACTAGGAATTCAAGTAAGTCTGTTAAATCTGTGAAATGATTTTGACATGGCACAACCTTTTGAAGTCATTCATAAGCTAATTGATTTGTTTCGTTATTCTGAGCTTTGCTATTTTGTGGTTGTCACTGAGTATTTCTGCTGTAGTCTTGTTTATATCAGTAAATTATTGGAAAAACTTTTAAGGAACTACTTCCAACTATTCTTTAGGTTCTGGGAGCATATTTGAGACCTTGCAGCTTGGCAAACCTCTAATTGTTGTTGTCAATGAAGATTTGATGGATAATCATCAGAGTGAGTTAGCAGAAGAACTGGCAGAGAGAAAACATTTATATTGTTCTCGTCCTCTGACACTCCACCAAACCATAGCCAGTATGGATTTGAATTCTCTTGTTCCGTACACTCCGGGAGATGCCACACCAGTGGCCAAACTGATAAATAGGTTTCTTGGTTTTCCAGAAGAGTCATGAGCTTGAATATAATATAAAAAAAACTGAGCAGTCCTAGGGAAAGCTTCTTGCATCAATGACCCCAACTAAAGATTTATGTTTCAATATTTCTTCCCTTATAGAATGTTGCCTAGTGAGTTTGCATAGGCATCATATATTGTCACAAAATTTCACCCATGTTGCAGGTATTCTAAAAACATGTAATGTTATATTAACCATTGAAAATGGAAATCTTCTGGCCTTCTCTGTTTCCATAGGCATCATTATATTTCCATTACATGCATTTCCCCTTTCAGACCATTTAATGCAGCTTCAAGATGACATATACCGCACAGATGATAACTAGTTATGTATCTAAACTCAGATGTATGTCGGATATATGCATGTGTCCAATACAGACAGATATATATATATTCAGTTTTCAGAGTTTTACTGTATACTTGGTGTGTCAGTAAGTATAGCGAAGGTCACATGATTTGCAGGGCTTGTTTGATGTGATAATGGATCTTAAAAACAGCTGTAGGTTGAGCTTGCAATTATTGTTTTTATTGGTAAGGACTTAGTCAGCAAAACAGGCAATGCAAAATAGCTATCTAGGGTCACATGGTTTTCAGGGTTTGATGTCATAGCCATATGAATGTGAGCTTTTAGGTTGAGCTGAAAAGCAGCAGTATCTTGATTGAAGCCAACACCAATGAAAACAAAATTAGTTATATTATATATTATTATGTAAATTACATAGCATTTGATGGGGAGTTACTGTTTTTTTAATGCAATTTAAATATCTTGATTTGACTTTTACAGGTCTTCACTTGGGAAAATTAACACCTAGATTTTTTCTACAAATTTATAAACCACCAAAAGCGAAATATATATATAATCCTTTGTCAATTAATGCCTAAAATCTTATATGTCAAATCTTCTTTCATAATTGGATCTATCCACAAATTTTATGAAACATATTGATAGCCACATATCAATCACTTACATGAATCCAAATCTACAATGATGGGAAATATCAATCTTTTAAAATCCTCCAAAATTAGTTTTACAAAGAGATTGTAATTTGAGAATAGAAAATTATAAATAATCTTTGCCCAAATTACTGTTTGATAATTATCAAATTAAAAGAATACAATCTTTGCCAAAAATTTCTGGTGAAAGGGTTAGTAAATGATTATTTACAAATCCAGAATTTAGTTTTTACACTTTTATTTTGAGGAGTTAAATTATTTTATTTTTTTATATTTTAAAATTTAGATCTAATTGTTAATATTGTTAAATTTTTTGTTAATTTTATTTATGTGATATTTTGAAATTAAAAAAAAACTTGGTAACAATGTAATTAAAAAGTTGACGAAATAAATTTAAATTTAACAAAATAATTTAAATTGTGTTCACGGTTAGACTTAAATTTTAAAATTTTAAAAATAAAGACTAAATTCCTAAAAAAAATATAAGAATAAAATTTTAAATTTACGAAAAAACATAAAGATTTATGATATTTTAACCATAGCAAAAAGAGGTGTTGTGTAATGAAATGGAAGGAATAAATGAAGGTGGAATGCAGGCCATAGGAACCCAAAATGGGAAAAATAGAAACAAGCATGGTAAAAGTATCACAATTTTTTGTACTATATATTGTATTGCATTTTAGATTATTTATTGAAAAATTGGGTAAATTATTCTTGATAGATTAGATGAGTGAGCAAAACAATCCTTCCAAAAAAATTGCACCATTAAATATTTGTTTTAGTGTTATATATATAAAATATAATATTAACTTTATTCCTTAACTTTTACACCTTTATTCAATTTTACCCATACTCTTTTATTGGAAGTAAATTATAACTTTTTTTAAATTAATAAGGCTAAAGGGCCAAAAAAGCCTTCGTAACAATTTAAAAAAAAATCAATTAAGCCCTTATAAAAATTTAATTTTTTTAAAAAAATTATAAAGAATTTTATAAAATTTTATTAAAAAATAACAATATCAACCCATTAAAAATATTTTTTAAAGAAAAAATTAGGATTAAATATCGAAAATATTTTTTTTGTTCTAATGGTTATAAGGGAAAAAATTAAGATTAGATTTCGTAAATCTTATAACTATTAAAGTTAATTTTTTTTAAAAAAATTGGGATTAAACTTTAAATATAATATCTTTTAAGAATTATCGCATAAATCCATTAAATAAATTCCATAAATGTATGTTTATTCACAATATGGTAAGTTTCTGGTTTTCAATAAAATTAAATTCAAATAAAAAGCAAAAATAAAAAACAAAAGAATTTGCTCAAATAAAAAAGATGCATTGATAATGTTGGTATCTATCTACACAAATGTTGTGCCCTTTTAACTAGAAAAACTAACAATGCTCTTAATCAACTAATTGAAAGTAATAATAACAAAAATTTTAGATCGGAAGACGGCTCGAGTCACCCACGGGTTTAATTGGCAAACTTCAAGTCCCTTCGTCACTTGTTGGCGCCAATTTAGTGGATTCATGGAAGAGTCCCTACTAAAAAAAACGGTGGTGTCATAAAAACACCTATTCGTCTAACTTGGATCTATGGTCTAACTTGCTAAGCGGTCTGAAAAGCTTTCATCTACTACTTCCATCATCGTTTTCTCTGGTTAGTGAACTTCTTTCTTTAGGCAACACTAAACTTGTTGCCCGATTTAATTTTCGATTTAATAATTGTTTTCGAACATCAATCGGTAATTGCAAAGTGAATCGATCTGTGTTTTCACTTGGTTGGACTAAAGAGTGTCCAGTCGAGTGCGATCGTAGAAAAAAGGGTTTACGTGTGTAATTCATATTTAAAATTTGGTTCACGTTAATTATTTCAACCTCTAAAGAGACTTGAGCCTCCACATCAAAATTAATGGTATCGATATTTTGATTCTCCCTCCTTTCTTCTCTTATTTCCAAATCATTGTCGTTATTTTGAGCCTCGAGGTCTAACTCGATGACCGTATTATCTAACTCAGTGGGTTGGCTCACAGGGTCACCAGGTTGAGTAGCGAGATTAGCTCTACAAACGGGGCATGTAACATGAGAAGCCAACCAAGGATCGATACATTCAGCGTGGAAAACGTGGTTGCATTTGGGGATTAAACGCAGCGTTTCGTCATCTTCAAACTCGTTCAAACAAACCGCGCACTCCAAAGCTCCTTTCCCGATCTTATGAACTTTCACTTCGGAGTAAACCATGGTGGGGAAAGTCTCGATCACAGATGCTTCAAGCCCACGCATCTCATCACGACGGCCACGCCAGGCTCCGACGTTGACAGGGCGGACGCTGCTTCCATTCCCGCCAGATCTAGAGCAGTTCCGTAAATAAATCGAGAAAAAACCCATAAAAAACAAAGCAACAACCAAACCGGCGATGATCATAGCCATGGTAGGGGTAAAACGGGGATAAGACTCATGCCCTATGTTCGAGTCAGTGAGTTGAGCAGCGGAGGGCGGCGGAGAGAAGAGAAGCAGGAAAAAAAGAAAGGAAACGATTCCATTTTTGCCGCCAGACGACATGGTGAGATGAAAAGTATGACCGCGGCGGTTGCCTCGATTCAATACGCTACTTAATTCATACAAAAATTTCCAATATATATTTTTCGCCATTTTCTTGCTCTAACCTCTTTCTAAAAATAACTACTGTTACGAATCCAATAGTTTTCTTAACGTCAAAAACCAATGCAAGTTCTTTACTAGAAAAACCAATACCTAATTTTAGGCAATAGAATATTCTTCATACAACAAAGCAAGTTCTTGGATGCTTCGGTTGGATACAATGTCTGGACTTACTCGTGATCACCATGGCTGTTTAGCTGTGGGGCTATACCAAGGATGTTGGAATCTGCCGGGCTTTGGTGGCTGAACTATGGGGGGCATTTGAAGGTTTAATGGTAGTTTGGGAAAAAAGGTGCCCACCGATTCAGCTAGAAATGGACTCGCTACAGGCAGTGGAGCTGTTGCGTGATAGTGGGGTGAGCTGCATTCAGGTTGCGCTTGTTACTCAATCGTCAATGGGAGATACGGGTTGGCCATATGTTGCGATCAAGAAATTAAGTAGCTGATGATATGGCACGATTAGGGCGGATGATCCGAGGGGA
Organism: Gossypium hirsutum; assembly: GCF_007990345.1. NCBI lineage: Eukaryota > Viridiplantae > Streptophyta > Magnoliopsida > Malvales > Malvaceae > Gossypium > Gossypium hirsutum. The sequence continues at coordinate 65,017,372 of NC_053444.1, forward strand.
TAGAAGGGTGTTTACAGAACCTCCATTTTCTGCAACTGTTTTGCTGCAAGCTGATTGTAATGTTGTGACATCCCACTAAGGCTGTAACTCTACCTTTCGGCAAAAAAAAAAAAAATTATATTATAAACCTCCAACATATGACATCAAAATAAAAAAAAATTGAATAGAATTTTTAATAAATGCTTAACAATTTATTTAAATGTAATTAAAATTAATTATAATTTTTTTTTATCTTCAGCTTTTAATAACGATGCTAAACTTTAATCGAACGAAGACGAATTTTTTTCATTATTATTGGTGTAATAAATTTAAAAGTACGATTCTATTACATTATTTCAAATTCAATTTAAATATATGAATGATTATTTCAGAGGCAAATTTAACTTGGCATCATCACTTTCTTTCTTACTATCTTATTCTTCGTCTAACCCTTCTTTTTTTTTTATTTAAAATTCGAAACGTGTCTTAAACTACAATCCATTCAATTGAATGTACTAATAAAAGAATTTTGTTTTTTTTGTTAAAGTTCTATCAGTAAGCTCTAAGTGTCGATTCGATAATTAATATGGTAGATCAGTAACTATCGACGAGTAAAAGAACATGGCCTAGATCCAAGTCTATCTGACGATTAGTGTTTGAGATTAAAGAAAAAAATTGTTTGATTCGTAACATCCAAAGTTGTTTCATTCAATTAGTGAATAGAGAAAATTATATAACATCGATTTTAGCAGTCCAATTATTTAAATAAAAAAATTAAATAATTCATTAACCATGGAATGCCAATTTTCCCAATTGCAAAAATTGTTGTAAGAAAAGGATAGCACCTTAGTGGAGTAATGAAATGGAAGGAATAACTGAAGGTGAAATCTCCATTGCACAAGCATCATGAACAAATTGGTTGGATGGATTTAGATGAATGGATTAAATTTGGGAATCAAAACCTTTGCTCCCAAGCAACACAATGAGATGGAAATTTGGGATAGATTCCGTACACACTTGTAAGCTTAAGGTTATTGGCAATAAGGTGAGAAAATATATTTCCTTTTTTTCAAACATGAAAGCAACCACACCCATATCTCTCTCAACAACACTCCTATTGTAGAAATAACTAGAAATTCAACAAAAAACCAGTAGCAACATATATTCTCTTTTCTTTTCAATTTATTATTAATCACAAATAAAATCAGAATAGAGGGACTAAAACCCAAAATGATCCAAAATTTAGTTACTAGAATGAAGAAATTTTAAATAATAAAAAATAAAAATTTGGGAAGATTGTGATCTTACAAATATTTATAGTGAAAACCAGATTAAATTGAATATACCAAAATAAAAATAAAAAATGATTAAATAAGCATTGCATTGATAGGGTTCATATCTACACAAATGCCGTGGCTTTTAAGTAGAAAAATTAATTATAGCATTTAATGAAGATTGTTGAAAACAAAATTAAACCGGAGGACGGCTTGAGTCACCCGCTGGTTCAACCGGCGAACTTGAGGTATCTTCGCCATTATTAGCTGTTACCTTTGGTGACTTCGTGGAAGATACTCTACTAAAAAACGGTGGAGTCATACTAAACACCCACCGGTCCGACTTGACTCCGCCATCAGATTTGTCAAGTGATCGAAAAAGCTTTCCTCTACTACTTCCACCACCGTCTTCTCCGGTTCGGTATCCTCGCCGTGAGCCTCTTTCCCTAGGCAACACCAAGCTCGTTGCTCGATTTAACTTTCGGTTTATTAACTGTTTTCGAACATCAACCGGTAATCGCAAAGTGAACCGGTCTGTGTTTTCACCTGGTTGGACCAAAGAGTGTCCGGTTGTGTGAGATCGCAGGAAAAAGAACTTACGTGTTCGGCTCGATATTGATCCGCGTGTCCGGTTCCTATTTAAAGTTCGGTTCAAGTCAATTACTTCAACTTCCGGTGCAACTTGAGCCTCCGCATCGGAGTTAATATTATTAGGATTTATCCTCCTTTCTTCTTCCAGTTCTGAGTCATCGTCGTGGTTCTGAGCCTCGAGGTCCAACTCGGTGGTGGTGTTATCCAACTCGGCGGGTTGGCTCATAGGGTCACCGGGTTGAGGAGCGAGATTAGCTCTACAAACGGGGCAGGTAGTATGAGAAGCCAACCAAGCGTCGATACAATCAGGGTGGAAAACGTGGTCGCATTTGGGGATTAAACGCAGCGTTTCCTCATCTTCGAACTCGTTCAAGCAAACTGCGCACTCCAAAGCTCCTTTCCCGATCTTATGAACTTTCACTTCGGAGTAAACCATGGTGGGGAAAGTCTCGATCACAGAAGGCTCAAGCCCACGCATCCCACGGCGAGAACGCCCAGTTTCGCCATTGAAAGGGCGGACGACGCTTCCGTTGGCGTTGGCTTCGGAGCAGTTCCGAAGATAAATAGAGAAAAAACCCATAAAGAACAAAGCGGAAATCAAGACAACCACGATGATGGCCATGGAAGGGGTGAAACGGGCGTAAGGGTAACGGTCGTTGTTCGGGTCGGTAGGTTGAGCGGTGGAGGGAGGCGGAGAGAGAAAAAGGAGGAGGAAAAGAACGAAAACGATTCCATGTTTGGCGGTGGAGAACATGGTGAGAAGAGTGAGAAGAAAAAAGAGATCGATGGGTTTTAAATGAGAGGCGATAAAGGAAAGGTAGATGGAAAGTGGGGGCGCGTGGGTCAATAGTTGGACTTGAAGCTTTTTTTGCTTTGAAATTCGGACAAGGTGAGCCACATGGGATTTGGGTTTAAGTCATTTTTGTCCGAAAGGAAGGTTCTAATATTTATTGGGTTTTTCTTTTCTGAAAAAATAGACTTTCTTTTTTAATTTATTAATCTATTGCTATTTTTGAAGAGAAAAAAAAAAGTCTTATAGGGTATGCTTTCAACCACGTTTGAAAATATGTCTTATAAAATACGTTTTCAATAAAAACTAATATTTTTTATTTTTTATTTCATGTTGTTTAAAATTTTTTATTTTTAATTATTTTTTCATATTAAATTTTTTGGTTAGATGACTAGATAATCGTGATGTCATTTTTTAAATTTCAAGTTTTTTATTTTTAATTAATAATTTTTTTATTTATAAAATAAAATAATAAATATGTAATTATTTTTTAAAAATATCAACTAATTCTTTAGATATATTTTTCTTTATAAATAATATTTATATGTCAAATATTTATTTTCTCTACCTATATTATTGGTGTATAGTGATTTCTATTATTATGAAATCAAATAATTATTTTAAATATGTAAAATATTTCAAATACACATACACAAATATATAATATGTCAATTTACTACACTCGTGATATGGATTGAAAAATAAATATTATACATATAAAAAGTATATTTACTAAAAATAATGATATTTACAATAATTATTTGATTTTATAAACAAAAGAGTTATTAATTAAAAATATTAGTCAAAAATAAAAAAAACTTAAAAATAATATATTTATTAATTATAAACATTGATTAAAAATAAAATTTAAAAAAAGCTTGAAGCAACATGAAATAAAAAAATACATATTAAAATACTTATAAGAGGAACTGAACTTAAGACTCAAAGATAAAATCACAATTATCTAATCATTTAACTAAAAGAGCTAGTGCGTTGAAAATATTAATTAAAAAAACTTAAAATAACATGAAATAAGAAATACAAATGTCACGTAAAGGTTAAAAGCATTAACTTAACTATCTGACCAAAAGAGTTAAATTATTTATTTTTAGTGAAAAACGAGTCTTGTAAAATGCGTTTTTCTCTCTCTTCAAAATGCATAAATCGATAAAATTAAATAAAAAAAGTCTATATTTTTAAATAAGTAATTTTCAACTTACTTTGATTTTTAATTATTTTGTTGAAATTCGATTTTCATGAAAAAATTTTGTTTTTTGAAAATAAAAATAAAAGAAGTTTCCAAACAAAGAGGAGACTTTTTTTGTATAATCGGTGACGTAAGATCTGACAACTGCATTAATTATTCCATAGGAACTTAATCCATTCAATAGATATTGAACCAAGTTAAATTAATTGCGTGTCTGGCAAGGTTTAATTTTGTCAAATATAAAATAAATTAGGGAAAAGGAGGATGTGATGGTGGAGGAGTAATGTAAGTAAGGAGGCTCAAGGCTAAGGATAATAAGGAGGTTGTGAATGTTTGATGATTGAGTCGAAAGGTATATAATAGATGTTTCGTGCTTGGAGATGATGTTGTCATTGCGGAATGCTTAAGGAGGATGCCTATAATGGGATTTATTATATCATTCATTTGAGTTGTATTGTAAAATTGTTAGGTTCGAGTAGGGTTTGGTGATCTAACCATCACATTCTCAATAGAATGACGAGTGTCTTGAGAAAAGGATGGACGAGACCTTTTCAAAAGAAGCGATTAGCTAGTTTAAGGTCGGTCTATCAAGATCTTTTCAGGAAAAAGAGGAGATTAATTGGAAAAATCTTGTGAGTTACTAATCCTCTAGTGATTAGCCAATCAATAATGAATGAAAGGTATTTGTGGGCACTTCTCAAATGATTTATTATATTGTGCAATCATATATTTGAAATCAGCGAAAATTTAACGAATTTAAATTTTTTAATATATAATCACAATCATTAATGATTTTAATTAAATATATGACATATGTGGACCACTTGATTTTGATTTTGTATGTTAGTAACATGCTTTAATTAATTCCTAGCTAACCAAAGTTCTGTTTTCACATTAATTAAAGTATTCAAAGCTTTTTGGGTAGTTGATATTAGTACATTTTATATTTATGGATAATGATTTTTTTTTTGTTTAAAGAAAAGTTAAAAATTAATTGTCCATTACAGATTTAGGCAAATCAAGCAATACCAAACTGATTAAACCATTATGTATAAATTAACCAAAATTAAATTTTAATAAGAGTAAATTATACAAATAGTAATTTAATTATAAAAAAAATTCATTTTAGGCACCTAAAATAAAAAAGGTTGTAATTTAAGCACCCACATTATATAGTTCGATCATTTTGGTCACCCTGCTAAAATCACAAACAGCAAGCTGTAGTGGTAGTTAAAAAATCGGTATAATAACAAATTTAGCCCTTAATTTTTACATATTATATCAATTTAGTCATAATTTTAAAAAATTAACCCTCAAAATCTACAAGTAATCCCATTTTGATTCTAATTCTAAAAAAGGGTTCAAAGAAACACATAATTAATCCTAATATCTCTTACAAGGCATTGAAGAAGAAAATTGAAATAGATGTGAAAAGAGAAGTTCAAGATCATGGCCAATTGAAGACATGAGGTTTGTCCTGTAAAATTTAAAATTAGGATCAAATTGAGATTATTTGTAAAATTTGAAGGTTAATTTTTTAAAATAATGATTAAATTGATATGATATGTAAAAATTAAGAGCTAAATTTGTTATTATACCGATTTTTTAACTGTTCATGTCAGTTTTCCATTTGTGATTTTAATTGAAGCTACCAAAAGGACCGAACTATATAACGTGGGTGTTTAAATTGTAAAATTTTTATTTTGAGTACCTAAAATGAAAAATTTTAATAATTAAGTGACTATATGTATAACTTACCCTTTTAATAATTAAAAAGTTAGAAAATATTTAATTCATCAGGGTCCTAATGTAAAAAAACTAGGAAGAGTCAATTTTTTCATAAAACTGTTGAACCAACTTTTAAATTAGTGGTGGAAACTGGAAAGCAATAGTTGGTTTTCTTCATAGTAACCTCTCTCAATAATAGAGTACACATTAGATAAAGTCAAAATTTAGCTTTTAATACTTTTCAATCCAACGGCTACGATTGATTTTACTTAGATGAGGTGGCATGATATGAGTAGCTACGTTAGAGCAGAAATGTGATCTTCTGGAAGATTCGAGTTCTTTTGTTAATTCAATAATTTTTTTAGTGGTATTAGATGAGATTTGAATATTAAAAAAGAGAAATTCTTTACTTAAGATCATTCCAGTATTTTGATTTTCAATAAATTTAACAAGCGTTTTTTTTTTAATTTTATAATTTTTTAAAAAATATTTTATATAAAAAATATTTACAAAATTTTTAGTGTAAAAATATATTTTAAAATTAATTTTTAAATTGGTGTTAAATTAATTTGTGACATTATGTCATTTAATAATACTAAAGATAAAATAAAAATTAATTTAATGGTATACTAACGTAAATTAACTTATTATAAATTTTTTTGAACATTAATTTTATTATAGGTTCTTATCATATTTGTTTTTTATACAATGTCTAAAATTATCCGTGGTCTCTCTTCAACCTTTAAATTTGAGGATAATGCGCTTCAACACAGTCGAACTCATGTTCTCTTACACTGACAACAATATCGATGCCAACCGAATTAAAATTCAATCGGTAATTTACTATAAATATCATATTTGAAGCAAGCAATATTGAAAGCTTGTTTAAAATAAAAGATGAATTTCTTATTGATTTATTAAAGGAAAAGGTTTGTTTTCTTTTTATCCACAGCTTGACTTAGCTTTGCTTTGAGCAGCCAATGGATCTTCAATTTCTTTCCTTATATTTGAATCTTGAAAACTATCTTTCCTCTCAAAACACACCACTTGTGTTATTATAATATTTAATTTACTTTTATCGAGGATCGTCGATTGAGTTTTAAATCGATTAATATGGGTATTATTGTCAATATAAGAGGAGGTGAGTTCAGGTGCGTTGAAACATATGATCCTCTTATTTATGAGTTGAGAATGAGTTATGATTATGTAAAAAAAATAGATATTATAAGAATTCAAAAAAAAATGAAGAGGATTATAATTTATAGGTTTAAAAATATAAAATAGAAAAAAGAAGAAGAATCAGATTCCAGCAGGAAAAAAAAGACAAGTATGTGGAAGGTGATGAATTAAAGCTGAAGCATTCTTTTTTTGACATTCTGTTTGGCAAATCAAATCAAAGTTATGATAAATAAATAAATAAAGATAGGAGAATACTTTGATCAGCTTTCAAAGTTATGATAAATTAGTAGAATTTAATTTATTGACTAATAATATAGTTCAATTTGGATCATAAAATTATTTTGAAAAGGAAAAATAAAAATAAAAAATATTAAAGATTTATATAATTTGACCAAGTCGCCCAGCTCTATCTTTTGACTGTGAAAACCAAAGACATCTTTGAACTTCATATGAATGACATATACCAAATTGTACGGCTGATTACCTACAAGACAACATTTTATTTACTTTTTTAAATTTTAGAATTTAGAGTTAATATCTTTTTTTTGATCATTTTGATTTGTAGTTGACTTTTGTTACTTTATTTTCATTTTGACTTGTAATGCTCTCAATTTTTCTAGGCAGCAAGGTCTATTAGACTCTAGAATTTACCAAGAAATTGCACTTCTGATTTATGGAAAAGATGGGTTTAAAAACTAATTTGATAGAATTTAGTAGTATAGAAGGTTAAATTTATTAAATTATTTAGAATCAGAGTAAATGAGTAGAACATGTAAATATTGAGGATTAAATGTGTTATTATATCAATTAAAAGAAGTCATATCATCATTTTCAATGGATAATGACCAAAAAAGATTCAATTGAAAATGTTTATAGTTCAACGACCAAAATAGAAACATGTTAATAGTTGAGTTACTAATATTGTAGTTTACCATAAATTTTCCCACATATATGCCTATATTAAAATAAAAGCAATTTAAAATTCAATTTATTTTTCAACTGAGTCTTAATTCGGTTGACATCAATATTACTGCCGGTACAATAGGATGTGGGTTTAAATGTAATAAAACATGTTTATCCTCATATTTAGAGGCTGGGATGTGTTATAGGTAGTTTTAGGAATTGCATAAAAAATTTAATTTATTCTTTAGGTAAAAGTTAAAAACACCATTATATTCATATTTATTACCATTTAAAAAGATGATTTCTAAGCAGAGGTGAAGTTAGAAATTCTTTTGGGAGGATTTTAGTTGTATATTTTATGTGGGCTAAAATATAATTTTATCATTTTAATAATTTATATTTTTATTATTTTTTAAAAGATTAAATCTAAAGTTTATCATTTTAGAGGGATCAAAATGCAATTTGATCATATACTATTTTAAAATTTTTATAAAATTCAAAAGGTTAAAACTGGAATTTTTCTTTTTTTTTGGGGGGGAGGGGGACTCAATTAAGTTGATATTTGATTAAACTGTGATATCAACTTGGGTAATTCCTTTCCTGCCCCTTAATTAAAAAAGTTAAACTATACCAATTGTTCCTAAACTTTATTTAAAATTACATTTCAATCAATCAACTTTCAAAAGTTACATAATAATCACTAACGTTATCAAATTGTTACATTTTTATCACTCGACTGTTAACTTCCATAAAAAAAGTAACATTGCACCTTAATTCAAAGGGTTATTAGCTAATTCGTTCTTTGAGATATAGTTAAAAATCATTTTGATATTTTTAAAAATTTCTTAACAATAGTTGTAAAAAAAATTAAACAAGTCTTAAAAATAAATAAATAAATCAATTGCAATAAGGAAAAAAAAATGTGCAGTTAATTTTTCCACATCTAATCTTATGAAAATTCATAGCCTTTGAACTTTCACAAAAGAAAAGAACATTAAATATTCATTCATTTTGATCCTACTCATTTTTTTCATTTGCTTTGTTATTTTACGCTCTCTTTATTTTCATCTTTCTTTGCATTTTCCCCTCTTTTTTCATGCAAGTTAATGTCAACTTCACTTTTCCAAGATCATTAAAAATAATATATATTTTTATTTATAATTGAAAGTAAAATCTTAACTTGAAATTAGAGAGAAGAAATGACGGGTTTGGAGAAAAATAGTAATTTGTATTATCAATTTAAAAAATCTAAAAATTTCAAAGCCAAAAGGCACTCAAAAACTCAATCAATCTAGTAACTCAAGTTGCAAAAAGAAAAAAAAAGAAAAAAGAAAAAAGAAAAAAAGAAAAAGATAGTTTAGAAAAGCAATGTACTTTGTATTATAATTGAAAGAAAAAACTCAATTTAAAAAAAAATTGAAACTAATTACCAAAGAAGTAGACAATATAATAGAACATTTTGTTCTTCTCTCTTTCCCTCTTCATTCTTAATTTTTTTCTTTTCTTTTTCATAATTATAAGAAAAATCCTACGAATAAGTCATTGGTAGTAGAAGTTTTTATGTTTCTCAAGAATGAAAACTGTAACAGCCTGATTTTCAGTGATGTCGAAAACAGTGGTTCGAGACCACCAAATCTGAAAAATAAGTTCGTAAATTTTTATTATTTAATATTTACGAGTCAAATGTGGTTTTTAAAAGATTTTTGAATTAGTAATTTGTGTATTATAAGGTTTTATTAGGTTAAGTGATTTAGAAAAGAGGTATTGAGATCTCGGTCCTATAAACCGAGCCATAAATATTTTTATAAATATTTACTTAGCATCGTTAAGGTAGTATTAAAGCTTCGTTAGAAAATTTGAATGTTTTGGTAGTTAATTAATTAAAAAGGACTAAATTAAAAAATGTACAAATTTTGCTAATTAAAAAAATAGTGATTAAATAGCCTAAATAGTAAATAAAGGAGGACTAAAATGACAATTGAATCTACATGGGATAGCTGAGGCGGCATAAGCATAGAAAAATCAAGGAATTGATGTGAAATAAAGGCAAAATTGTAAATTTTGCCAAATTTAAGTGAAATAAAAGGGAAATTGAAATTCTAGACATTTTCATCATCATTTTTCAGTTCTAAACCAGCCATTGAAGAGGGTTTAAGCTATTTTTTCAATATTTGCTTCATATAAGTTTAATTCTTACTCTTTCAAGTTTAATTCTTGCTCTTTCCTTTAATTTTTTATGTTTTGGGACTTTTACAATTAGGTCCAACTAACCATTTCATTATTTTTTGATTTTATTGAAATTTTTGGAAGATACCATTCATAATTTTATATGATTTTAGTTATTAGATGATGAAATTGAGATGTTGATGGACATTTAAAGGTATTTTATTAAAGGATTTTAGATGAAATCATGATTTAGGGATTAAATTGAAAAGTTGTTGAATTCATAGAAAATTCTAAAATTTCATGGAATTCATGGGCTGCTATTGATATATATGAAAATATCTAGGCTTGGGATAAGTATTTAAATTGCATGAATTTCATTTTCCGAGCCTAAGGATGAAATCGTTATTAATTAAAAGTATAGGGGCAAAATAGTAATTTTGCCTAAGATGTGACTTGGATTAAATTAAATGTAAATTTTATTAAATTGATGTTAAATTTACTCATATAAATCCGGATAGATCAAAAACAGAGTTAGATCGTGGAAAAGAAAAAGTATCGGATTAGTAGTTTACACGTCACGAACAATTGTCGAGGTAAGTTCGTGTAACTTAATTGTGTATATTTATATGCTTATATTGAGTGTTGAATATGTAATTTGTGTAAATGTCATATATGTGTATGTAATTGATCTCATAATTGAAAATCCCTGATAAATAAATATGTCTCGTTTAAATAATGAGATTCGATGGATACAGGGTTCTATTTCTCGAAATGGTAGTGTTCCTGCATATGATGCGGACGTACCGTAGCTCGAAAGAGCATTTCGTTACAAGCCCTCTCAAGCTTCTCGTTATAGTGTTCTTGCGAGCTTCCCGTTAAATGCTTTTTAGAGCATTCCAATCGGTTGTGACCCTACATGTGTTGTGGGCACACCGCAGCTCTTATAAGTGTCTCGTTATATGGTTCTTTGTGAGCTTCCTGATTAAAGGATCTTTGTGAGCTTCCTGTTAGTGCTCGTTTAAACTTCCCGTTACATGGTTATCCGGTGTTACCCGTTAATTGCTCTTCGGAGCTACCTATTAATTACTCTTTAGAGCTACTCGTTATATGCTCTTTGTGAGCTTCTCGTTATATTGCTTGGATAATTTTCCCGTTACAAGGCTCAATGAGCTTCCCGTTATAGTGCTTGAGAGAGAGCTTTCTGTTTAAGTGCTCATAAAAGCACTCCTGGATATGAATTGACGGATTTATAGTATTGTACAGTTCAGGTGTACTACCCAAGTATCCATCGAGATTTCAAATAATTCAACGGGTGAAATTCTGATGTGAGAACATGTGAAATCAAAATGAAACTATTATTTGTATATGCATGAAATACTTGGAAACTCGATACTTGATGAGCTTATCCTTGTTCTTGTTATTCACATGAAGTACATGACTAACATTGTTGTTGAGGCTATATGTGTTAGGCTAATTGTCAAATTACTTTGGATGAATTATGCATGTTTATTATATAAGTAAATGAATGGTAAGTTAATTTCCCATTATACAAGCTTACTAAGCATTAAGTGCTTACTCTGTCTTATTTCCTCTGTTTTATAGTACTCGGAGGCTTGTAAAGGTTAGAAGCTGGTCGAAGCTACATCACATTATCCCCCAGACTTTTCGGTATATATAAATAGTAAACTAATTTTGGTAATAATGGCATGTATAGGTTAAATGTTACCATTTATGGCAATTTAATGTTGGTTGAAATTAGCCATTGGAATGACTATTAAATGATATGTTTTGATATGTAAAATAGTCTTAATATGATTGATGAGTATGTTTAAAGGGGTGAATGAGGAAAATCATATAAGTATATTGGATATTAGTTTATGATAGTGTATTTGGTAAAACATGTTTATAAGTATTAGGCTATCTTGGTAAGTTGGACATTTGATTATAGGTATTAATATGTTATGCATAAGATGTAAATTTGGCTAGGTCTAAATGTCTTGAATTGGCTCTTGAATGTGTTTAAATGTCTATATAGGTGGAAGGTGAAACTGGGTGAAGAATAAGGCTTGGAAATGACCTTATTTTGTCCACACGGGCAGAGACACGGGAGTGTGTCTCAGCCGTGTGTGACACACGACCTAGCACATGGGCGTGTGTTCTGGCCGTGTGTTCCCTGCATCTTAAAAATTTAAAACAGATGCTTAGAATTGATCACACGACCTGGCACACGGGCGCGTGACTTGGCCGTGTGACCCCTGCACTTAAATGTATTGCAAGTCAGCGAGTTACACGGGCTGGGGACACGACCGTGTGCTCTACTTCAAATACCACATGGCCTAAGACACGGGTGTGTCACTTGGCCGTGTGAGCCACTGGCCTGACCACACGGGCGTGTGTCCCTTGCACCTTGGAAAATTTTGAAATTTCACAAAAAATTCTTTGAGTTTCCGATTTAGCCCCGATTCAATTCTAAAGTGAAAATTGAGCCTCGAGGGCTTTCATAAGGGACTTTACAAATAATATCCGACATAAATGTTAAATAATAATATGAAATGTCTATATTTAATTTGTTTATTCTAGTAATATTCCATAACCCTATTTTGGAGACAGATACGGGTTAGGGGTGTTACAAAAATAGTGTTGCAAGCCTGTATTTCGTTCCTTGAAAACTCAAGTAGCAACAATGGGTCTAATAGTAGAATCCAAATCTTGCACCCAAATGTATTTTGATAGGGTTTTGAGAAAAATAATAATAATAAAATTTGCAAAGCAATTTCTTGGTAAAACAACATAAATTTTTTGATATGATTGAAGGTGTTCATCAATGGTGGAAAACAAATGAAATTTAATACTGCCAGAAACTTTAGTTTAATTTTTTTTAGATTTATACATATTTAAATATTTTTAATATATTTTTAAAAAGTACAATTTTTAATTATTTTTATAAATTTTTTTAAAAAATTAGTCTAACTTTTTTATTATTTTTTTTACAAATTTTGTTAAGAAAATTTTTTTTAAAAAAAATAGGTATAGCTCAAGGACCAAATCTACTATTAATCTTTTGAATTAAGGTGCAACGTTATTATTATTTTAACGAAAGTTAACAGCTAAGTGATAAAAATGTAATAATTTGATGAGGTTAATAACCATTATATAACTTTTAAGAGTTGAGTGAGAAAAATAAAAATTTAAACAAAGTTTAGGGAGGGTGTACTTTACCAAAAAACCAGTTAGAATGGAGGGTGTAGACAAATAGTTGAGGAGTGAGAACCAGAAAGGAATAGTCCCTAAGCAGGTTGGGCCTTGGGTTCTAATCATATAGATTTGGGTTTTGTATTGGGTTTTCTCATTATTATTTTGGGTCTATGGTTAAGGTATTTACTGTCTTAAGTATGATCTGAGTTTAAATCGTGTTAGTCATGCTGCTTTAAGATTTTATATTTTTCTTGTAATTTATCAAAAAAGAAAAAGAATGGTTAACTAAAATAAATTGGGAGAGAATTTGGTATTTCGGTTCTTATCACAGTAATTTGTTGTCGTTCATTTATTGACTCGAAAGGGCCTTAATTTAAGACGGTAGGAAACTCAAATTTAACATGAGAAAACGACATTTTATAAGCCATCATCACATGTAAACAAAGAGAAGGAATCAACCATATGAAAAGACTTCGAAAATGGGATAGAGAGATCATTAGCAACATCCAACCTAAAATAAATTTGATAAAATCCCATTTAAAGGGTAAACTATTAAAATAGTCATTTTTGTTTGCCTTAGGTTACATTTTAGTCACTTATGTTTGAAATGTTACGTTTTAGTCACTTACGTTATCGTGTTGTAACATTTTAGTCACTGAGTCGTTAATTGTCGACAACGGTGTAACGGTAAGTTGATGTGGCACGTTAAATCATCATTTCAAAAGAAAATTTTAGGTTAAATTCTACAATTGGTCCCTATATTTTTTCATTTTCAACAATTTAAAAAATTTCTTTTATGTTCTTCTAACTTTTTTTTTCCATTCTCTTATGCTTCTCCCTCTATTTTCCTCCCTTCTTCATTTCTTTTAACATAGTTTTTCTATGCTTTCCATTTGTAACTAGTCCACAAGCTCGCCTCACTCGAAAAAAATTAAATTGTTCAAAAAAATAAAACATAGAAAAACTACGTTGAAAGAAATGGAGAAGGGAGAAAAACAAAGGGAGAAGCATAAGAGAATGGAAAAGAAAGAAAGTTAAAAAAACATAAAAGAGAAAAATTAAATTGCTCCAAACGAAAAAATATGGGGACCGATTGTATAAATTAACCTAGAATTTTTGTTTGACATGATGATTTAACGTGCCACATCAGTTTACTGTTACACCGTTAACAGAAACTAACGGCTCAGTGACTAAAATGTTACAACGTGATAACATAAGTGACTAAAACGTAACATTTCAAACATAAGTGACTAAAATGTAACCTGAGCCAAACAAAAGTGACTCTTTTGGTAGTTTACCCCCATTTAAATATGACACCACAAACAAAAAATTAAATATTTGTCATCGTATTCCATAAATAATTTTATTGAACACCCACGAGAAAAAAATTAAGTAATCATTATGATATGGGAAATACATAATTAATAGAAGAATTCGAACATTAAAAATGATATCATTAAGGTAAAAATAAATCTAAATTAATTCTAAATATATATAACCTTTTGCGTGTTATTTACATAAAAAAAAAGACTTTTAACATGTACCTATCCCTTTTTCAATATCAACTTGATTTCAGGTCCATCTTACCCCAAAAGAAAAAGGTTATCTCGCTAGGTTTCTCTCTCTAGCCCTTTGTTGTTTTGGAATTTTATTAAAGATTTCAAAGCTGCCATTATTATCACACAAATCAAGACGATTAAAACTAGCCAAATTTGTCCAGTTAATGGGGGGGTATAACTATAGCCCAAATAGAAATATTCACCACAATTCCTCCCACAAATTGATACAATAATAGACAGAATTACGTATGCTTTGTTGTTTCGTTTGGAGGCCCCTTCTTTACCACACTACCGTCCCAATGCATGTCAACGTCCATCGCCTTCACAACAAAGGCGTATTTCCTTTTTCCCTAAGATAAACCCTATAAACCAAAGGCTAAATTTGCCTTCCAGACTGCCCTGGTTTCCGGGGCTGCGCCCCTTGTTTCTCCAAATTTAAGCTTCCAACTATGTCTCTTACATATATATATATGGTACATTTCTATTTTACAATTCATGATCATAATTCGTGGCTGTTCCTCCCAATAATATTCTCTCCAAAGTTCGAATTTACGTTCTCCTATTGAAAGTGCAATGTGCTTTACCATTAAAATTTAAAATTTCTTATTTATTCCGTTTGGGTAATTTTATGCTTCTTTCATCAAATATCTATTGAGCCAGATATAAAAAAAATTTTTAATTAAAATATTACATGATTATATATAATTTGAAAGTAGATCTATACATGCAAAAAGTATAGGGATTAAATTCTTGAAAATAAAAGTAGGATGACTAAATTCTAAATTGATAAAGTACGGTAAAGACTTAGAGTCAATATTATTTGAACTGGTTAGGGTATCGGTTCGGAAAGAGAGGCATCAAACTAGTTGATATGCAAACGAGTCCGAACCGATTGAATAAGTTAAAAATCCGATTAAACTAATTTCTTTCTTTCTTTTTTTCCTTTTAATGATTTATTCAATCGAATCATACTAACCAATAACCTAACCAATTTGACCAACAATCCTGTTTTAAAAATCTTTCTTAAGAGTATATTTCAATTTCCAAAATTTTACCAACCCAAAAATGTGAATAAACTATACTAATTATCCATAAAAATGGCAATCTAAATTTTCTTTATTTGTCATATTCCAACTTAAAGAGGGAGTTGTAAACGATAATCATGGGCAAACTTTTTTGTTTGTTTGTTTGTTTAAACCTTCATTTATTTTTGTTCCCATAGGCACACAGGGAGAGTGGACCGACTGATGACTTATCACTTTGAAAAAAATGTATACAATGCAAAAAAAAAAAAAAACTTTTGCATGCAATTTTCGATAAAAAAGAAGAAGAAAACTTTTGCATGCTATCAGAAATGCAAATACGAATGCAAAGAATGGTAGTTTAAAGAATCTTTTTGAAGTTCTGTTAGGTGATACTGTCATTATTTGGAGGGTTATAGAGTACTATCATATAGTCCATAATATTAATATATTAATCTAAGGGTTGCTAAAGCACAACGTCGCATGCTTCAAGACCACAAGCTCAAGATGATGGTTTCCCATTGTCTTTATTCCTTGATGCACCATATGGTATCACTTTATTAAAAGTTGATTTTTAAAAATAAATATAAACATGCACCAATGAAAATTTGTGTGATTTGCATGTCATTCACTCTTTTTTTGAACTTATTAGGGTTTATTTTGTACCGTTGAAGTTCATGAAAACTTATCTTGGAACCCATAATTTGACATATGAACATGTCAAATGTGATTAAAATTTTCAATCTTGGATATGATTAAAATTTGAGAGTTTGCAATAATGGCTTTGACATGATAAGTTTGCAATCATCCTTTCCCCAAAAGATTACAAGAAACTTTGAGACCACGTTGAAAAGAGATAGAGATTAATGATTACATATGACATAGAAAACAGCATTGGAGACATACCCCTAAGGAGCCCTGGGAAGAATTTGATTAGATTAGCAATTCATAATAGTGAAAATGAGTAGGGTATATATAGGTAATAATTGCGGGCAATAGAAAGATTTTGATCAAGCTTTTAGCCCACAATGATTTCCCCCATTTGTTAGGATAAATTCTCAAAAGAGAATAAAAGGTTTTTGATTCAAGTCTAATCTACCGTATTAAAGCTTGTTAAGCAAAACAATTTCTCCTATTAAATCTTATTAACGAATCCCTCACTAATAGCTTAGTCTGAACTATTTTCAAACAAGATGAATAAAACATACTCAACATATTTACTTTCAATAAACATGAAATTACTCTCTCAATTCTCTATAAATTTTCATAGAATAAAGCACTCAATGTATAGGGTTTAGAGATCAACTAAAAACTCTTAAAAAATTATCCATCCCCAAGCTTCATTATTTCATCTTCGACTTTTCACATCTCGAGGAGATATATGTTTTATCGTGGAGTTTTTTAAGTAATCTTGAGTTGAAATAGATTTTATTCAAGAATCAACCGGATCATGCACCTATCGACTTAAGCCAAATCTATTATTACATAAAGAAGTAATTACAACCTCAATACCGACCCCAATTGTTACAAGTCACTCGCCCAAATACCCCGCAATACAATAATACCTGAAAAAGCGTCATAAAATAACCACCACAGCACAACAGAGCTATCGACAAAGACACTCTAAAAATTGAATTTTAAGTGACACCACAAGCATCCTATTTATAGGTTGATACAAGAGTTCATCCAACAAAATTTTGATAAGCTTTAAACTCCAATTTAAAAGATGAAATTACCTTATTAATTATCCTGAGTATTTATCACATAACAACCTTCATACATCAATGTTCCAACAACTCCAAAATTCTCTCAAGAGATAAGTGTAAGGATAAGCATTTTCTTCACTTTAAACTTCTCAATATGACCATTTAAAAAATTGAAGAGTCTTAGCTGAGTTCCAACTATTGTTTTGTCAAACATGCTACTACTTTGAAAGTCGAAAACAATAATTGTTCATGAGGCCGAAACCTTTCACACAATCCAAATAAAAAATTCGTTCTCATTCTAATAAAAAATGGAATGAGCAGATAAATCATCTCAACCCATCAAGTAAATAAATATTAATATAGTTTTCGTTGAATTGCTTGAAATAGTTTTTGAAAATGTTTACTAAAACCATTAATGTAATACTTTAAAAATGCATTTAGTACATTACTTGGATCAATTATATTACTTTAACCAATGGTTAATATTTCACATCAAATAAACTTAATTATAATTCTTCTTACATATAATTTGTTTGCCACTTTGGTCCATCCCATTGGTTTAAAAAATACAAAAAAAGTTGATATTGAAAATCATCCAAGCTAAGCTTGGAAACAATTTTAAACATGAAATCCCAAAAACTCTCGCACATGAAGAATTCCATGTTAAGTATGACTCCTATTTCAATCAAATTTGAGAAATAATTTTCTAGTTAAACTCTGTTTATTTGTTTCAATCAAACACTGAATTTAGCCTATAAATAGGCTCTTTACAACC
Organism: Gossypium hirsutum; assembly: GCF_007990345.1. NCBI lineage: Eukaryota > Viridiplantae > Streptophyta > Magnoliopsida > Malvales > Malvaceae > Gossypium > Gossypium hirsutum. The sequence continues at coordinate 65,035,446 of NC_053444.1, forward strand.
TTAGAAAACACACCCATTAGATATTAGAACTCATAACACATTTAGAGAATTTTGTGTTTACGTTTTGAGGGTTCTTTGTTTTCGAATTTTCAGGGTTTAGTTTTTATCTTCATCTTTTTTTTGTACTCTTCGTTTCTTTTTGCCATTTTAGTAAAATCATCATTGCCCGTGGTTTTTTATCCTCTTTGGAGGAGTTTTTTCACGTTAAATTTGTGTGTTCAATTTCTTCTGCTATTTTTACTTGTTCCTTGCTTAATCGGGTCAATCTCTAACATTCCATATTAAGCTGCCCAAACTTCCCATTCTCCCCCCCTTTAGGAACAACATTTACTGTGGCAAATCATTATTTTCCAACAAACCCATTGCTATATATGAAAAGAGAAAGAAAGAAAAAAAGATATTTGGAAAGATGGAGATATGATATCCATAAAGGTTCATTGCTTTTAATATTTTCGTAAGGTGAAAGAGCAGCACTGAATTTGTGGGCTCTCAATTGATGTATAATTAACTCTGTAAAAGTCCATTTTTGCCCGGGCCCATACCAACAAAATAACCCAAATAATAAAACCCAAAACCTAAAATCAACCTAGCCCAACATCCAAGCCCAATCCCAAAACCCTAGACTCCCACTTGCCTCTTCCCATTCTCCCATGTTGTCTGCCACCAGCACCACTCCCACTCTCCCATGCTGTCTGCCACCACCATGCCTTTTGCCGCACCTGCAAACAAGCAAAGGAAAAGGACAAAAAATGGAGCAATAAACATTAACAGAATATTGTATTTTTGGCTATAAAAGCCACAAGCAAAATCAGACCAGGGAGGGGGAAAAAAAAAGAGAAACAAAAAAAAGGAGGGGGGGGACTTTTGTAACAAAAAAAGAGAAGATTCGGCTTTTGAAAAAATTGAAAGAAATAAAAAAGGGGGCTTTAGAAGGTGATTCACCTTGTTTTTTTTCGTTTTCTTTATTTTCGTTCTATTTCGGTTTTTCTATAGTATTTCTTTCTCTTTTTTATTATCATTCAATCAACACACATATATCTAAGATAAAAAAAATAAAAGTAAAAAGGAGTTTACCTGTTTCCGGCGGCGGTGGAAAGAGGAAGAACCGAAAGGTCTCTTTCGATTTTGGCCCTTTTCGCCGGGATTTCGGCTTTTCTAACCCCAGATCTGGACCCTATTCGCAAAAAGGAGAAAAAGGGAGCTTTTTTTGGTTTTCCGGCCACCGCGAACGGCGGCGTCGTCGCCGGCGTCCGGCGACCGGTGCGGTGGTCGATGGCCGGCAAAGGGGGCTCTTCCTCTCTTTTTACGGACACAAGAACAATAAAAACATAAACTTTGAATCGGAGAAGTAATTTTCGTTTCTTTATTTTTGTGTATTTTTACATCTAGTTTGATTTCTTTTTATTTCTTTCTACTTACGAAAATAAAAACAAAAGAAATAAGGAGAGGAGAAACTCACCGGAGTTGGCCGTGACCGTGCCGCCGGGGTTTTTCTTCCATCGTCGGCCGTCGGTCTTGGTGGCGTGGTGGCACTCAAGGTGTTAAGAAACCCAAGTGTTGGGTGTTTAAAAAAAATGGTGGTTTGAAAGAAGGCAGAGCCTTTTTCCTCTAGCAAATTCAAAAAGTGAAAGAATAAAAATATAAAACATTTTTTTGTCTTTTTTTTCAATCATGAACGGCGCATTAGTGGGGAATCTTGCACATGCTTGTCCTTAATGGGTAATTTATGCATTTAGTCCCTCCATCTTGCGTTGAAATGCAATCAAACCTTTTATTTTTTTTATTTGGGTCGCGAGTTTTGTTTCTGTTTCAATCAGGTCCTTTGACCATGTATGGTCCTTTGCGCTGAAACGTTGCACTCTAGGACTAGGGAATATTTCCCTTTTCAGTCCTTCCCTTTTCGCGCGCCTTACATTTTAATCCTTTACTCTATTTCATTTTTGATTTCAGCCCTGAGATTTCGTTTCCGTTTTGATTTAGTCCTATTATTATTATTATTATTATTATTACCTATTTGTTTATATTTATTTTATTTAAATTTTCGGCACATATATACATATACATGCATATATTTTTGTGATATACATACATTGTTTTTATAACATATATACTTATATAGTTTATATATTTTACAACTTATGTACATATCTATATATCTATATATATATATTTTCATTTTCCTAAATATATACATATTTATATATAATCTTTATAGTTTAAAATATACTTTTTTTATAAATCCGTATATACACACATATTACTATTAATTTATATACATACATATCCTTTTATTTTATAAGTATATATATTTTTATATGCACGTACATACATATTTTTGTATATCTTAATTTACATAAATATATATATACATTTTCAATATATTTTTTTAACATGTATCAAAATTAACGTATTTATTCGTATACATACGTATATTTTCATTATTTTTAAACTTTAATTTGTACATACATACTTTCTTTTATTTTTCAACATATATATGTACTTACTTTTATATGTATTTTATTATTTTCATATTCCATAGTTTTATACACCCATATATATGTACATATTTTTATATATACACATTTATCGTTTCTTTTATATATTAAAACATACTTTATACATTTTGTTAATTTATATATATACATATTTTAGTTTATGTCTATATATATCTTTTTATATTTAATTGTATTTGTTACTTATTTATTTCATTTTCGTCATTATGAATGTTTTAATTTATTTGTTTATATATATTGTTATTTTATATGATTGTAGGTATGACTTCTATTTATTTTATATTGTTGCTATTGCTCGTATTATTTTTTATTTTTATGTGTATTATGATTTTACCACGTATAACAACAATGTAATTTGCTTTCACATTTTTTACTACGATTTTCGTGTTTTATTTTACTCGATATAACAAAATTTGTTTTAAAAATATTTCGTGTTTAGATTCGAAAGGATCGTACTCTAACTTACTGGGTTTCGATTTTCATAATAAATCTAAATACACGAATCTTTTCAAACTCAAGTTTTTAAACGATCTCGGGAATTAAGAAAAGATCGTGCCCTAACTTACTGGGCCTGATTTATTTCTAAAACCAAGATAATAAAATATCTTTTAAATAAGCATTTTTCATCCGCGTATCGAGAATTTGAGACATTGTGTCCTAACTTACTGGATATGATTCTCTTTCTCGAATAACGTGAAATATCCCCCTTTTTCCTGAAAATTTTCAACATTTTAATACAAGGGTCGTATTTTTAAAATTCTTCAAGGTTCTCAATTTTTGACATTAAGACATTAAGTAATCAACTAGGTACCAATTTTGGGCGTATCGAGGGTGCTAATCCTTCCTCGTGCGTAACCGACTCCCGACCCCGTTTTTCTGAATTTCGTGGACCAAACTTGTTGTTTTAATAAAATCAAACCGTTTATTAAAAACAACCCCTCTTCGAGGTGATCCAATCGCACCTCATAAAAAAAAGAGGATTGGTGGCGACTCCCGTTTCTTTTTTTCAAAACCCAAGTCAACCCCATTTTTCATCCTAAAAAATGGTGTCAACAGCTTGGCGACTCCACTGGGGACAATAAGAGAGTCAAGCCACGTGTTGATTATTTCTTGTCTTTCTATTGAAAGTGGAAAATTCGATTTAAATTTACGATCCTCTCATTGCATCTCTTTTGTTTTGAGTTATATTTTTTTTATCGTGTTCTGTATTTTATTTTATACCTCTGCACATTGCATTGCATGACCGCTGGTCATACCCTTTTTAAGTGGGACTGAGAAGCTACGCCTTCGTGAGGTTTTCACCTCCGCATGGGATAGTGAATCGCTTTCGGGATATATCCGTACCTATGTCTTCGTGAGATTTTCATCTCCGCATGGCCATAGGGAAATGTATCCCCCTGAATCGAACTCGGTCCGTATGAGCCTATAATGGGTGAGGATCGAGGAATCTGCTGGTTCAGGTACCCTACTTTAGAACCAAATCACATGTAATGAGCCATAGGAACTGACCTAGGTAGAGCTACTCCAAATTTTAGTGCTTACCTAAATGAATGATTGTCGCTTATTTTAAATCTTATTCTGTGTTTAATGCTAATTTACTTTGTTTGTGATTGCATGGCATCTTCATTCTAAAAGAGGTGTCGATTTACGTTCAGTTTCTGGGTAGAAAGCTTATCATGGAAAAGGGGTTTTTTGATAAAGTAGAGGATAATGTGGCTGTGCGAATATGGGCTGAAACGACACAACGAGAGAAAGGCGATAGTCTTACCGAATGGTACGTGTCAGAATTGTGGGATTTTACCCGTATCAGTGTAATCCAGAATGACCTTCGAGAAATGAAAGAAGTCTGGGATCAATGGGATGTCGAGGCCAAGCAGCTGTTCTATTGTAACTACGGTGACCTACCTTATCTACTTAGTGTCAAAGTGGACAAGTATTTATTCCGAGCCCTTGCTCAGTTTTGGAATCCTGCCTACAGTTGTTTCACTTTTGGGAAAGTAGATTTGACGCCTACTGTGGAGGAGTATACGACCTTGCTTCGGTGCCCAAAGATTCAAGTCGACAAGGCTTATTCCAGAGCTGCTTGTGTCCCTCCGTTGTTAAAGAAATTAATGAACATCACTGGGATGAGCGAGCAGTGGGTCGCTGCCCGGATCCAACAGAAGGGCGACAGTAAATGTGTTCCTTGGAAAAGTTTGCGAGATTTGGTGCTTGTACATCCTGACTTAAAGAAAAGGGTCGATGTCTTCGCTTTAGGTATCTATGGACTAGTGGTTTTCCCCAAAGCTTTAGGACACATAGACGAGGCTGTGTCTGATTTGTTTGATCGGCTTAGTAAAGGGGTTACACCGGTTCCGGCAATACTCGCTGAAACTTTTAGATCCTTGAATGCGTGTCGAAAAGCAGGGGAGGGAAGGTTTATTGGATGCACGCAGCTCTTATTGGCATGGTTCCATAGCCACTTCTGGAAAGTCGAAAAGGTCTCTTATCGGGTATTCTCTGATAGCTACTCCCCTCTAGGAGAATTGGTGGCCACGCTAAGACGGGATGATATTTCAGAAGAAAAATGGATAGAGATACTCCAGAATCTCCAGGATGAAGATATCGAATGGAGGGCTCCTTGGTTAATTCCTGATGAGATATTGTACCGATGTGGAGATTTTGACTGGGTTCCACTGCTCGGGATATGGGGAGCTATCGGATATGCTCCTCTACTCGTATCAAGACAGTATAGATCACGACAATTCATACCAGCAACGCAGGGGTTGGCCTATTGTGATTTTTCCTATAGGGAGGACAATTACAAGAAGAAGGTTCGAGAAATATCTAGTGCCTGGAACCAGACTCGTCGAATGAAGATCTTAGCCGTGGGTCCGACAATTACCCCCGAGTATAGTCAGTGGCGTGATCAAAGGATCAACGACAACATCCCGGCGTCAAATGCAAAAACTGCTCGATCTTTAGAGAAACACTTACAAGTTTTGCCTTCTGAGATAGAAATCATCAAACAAGAATTTGAAAAAAGGAGTTTAGAATTGGGGAAGAAGATAGAACAACTAGAGGAAGAAAAAATGCAGTTAGGACTGGATGTGGACATTCAAAGATTAGAGGCCGATAAATTGAGAAAAGGAAAGAACAAAGCAGAAGAAGATTTGGACAGCCTGAAGACAGATTACAAGAAGTTGCGTAGGTCGGTAAGAGCTGCTGGCTTGGGTAAAACGCCAGAACAATGGCGACAAGAAATTCAGGAGGAAAAGACGAAAGCTAATCAATGGGAAAAGAAATTTCAGGATACTCGGACTCGAGAAGTCACCTTGGGAAAGAGTCTACTAGTTTGCCAAGACGAGAAGACGGAGTTGAAGTTCCGGATAACTGAACTAGAAAGATCGCTTCACCAGTACTATAATCATAATGCTACGGTTGAATTAAGGGCGAGCTTAGACAAAATTGAAGAATTAAAAGGACAAATAGGAGGGCTAGAGAATGCATTGCAAAATAGTAAAATCCGGATAGAGCTTCTGGAAGAAAATAATGAGCAGTGGCAAAGACAATTCCGTCGGTCTCAAGAGCAGATTAGAGAAAGAGATTATATTATGGGAGAGGCGGTGGCTCAAGTGCGCGAAGTAGCTGATCATCTGCAAACCCTGGCGGTTCAGGCTGATCTATTAAGTTTGAAATATGAGTTAGAGTCGGACAGGGGCCGAGAATTAGCTTGGCTTCTTAGAAAGGTTAAGGCTTTGAGTGTAAGGGCAAAGCCATATATGTAGTCTATTTTATGTAAAGAAACTCTTTATCTAGTAAATTTTCTAATGAAGTTGAATTAGAATCAGTGCCTCTTTTTCTTTGCATTCTTTTCATGCATTGCATCACATCATATGCATTAATGACCATTTAAAAAAAAACCTAATCGAATAAAATCATTTCAGTTAACCTGGAAAACCAACAAAGTTACGGCACCCGAGCTAAGGCAAAAATTATGGACCAAAGGTTGGAGAAGCTAGAGCGACTTCAAAAAGAAATGCAAGACCAGTTGCAGGCGCAAATGAAAGAGCAAATGGAAAAGATTCAGCGTGACATGGTGCAAAAGATGGAGGAGTCCCAAAATGATCTGGTGGCTAAGATGACGCAATTATTGAAGGGAGTAGATAAGGGTAAAGGTCCTGTGATTGTTAGTGAAGAAGAAAACAATGGTGAACCACTTTATCCTCCAGGTTTCACGCCTCCGCATGCGCAAGTAAAGACTGAGCTGTATCCGCGGAGACCCTCTGTGTCGGTTAGGCCCCAGCAGTTCCAAGGCGATGCTTCAATCCCAAGGAATTTTCAACCCGGAGCGGGCTTTAATCCCGGTGATAGCCCGAATAATATTGCTGTCCCAGATCTTGATGAGATGGTTGAAAAGGACAAGGCGAAGGAGGAATTTCCAAAACAATTTGAGGAGAAATGGAAATGGATAGAAGAAAAGTTTAGGGCAATAGAAAGCATCGAAAGCTATGGAATAGATGCAAAGGATCTGAGCTTGGTTCCGGACTTGGTGCTCCCTTACAAATTTAAGATGCCGGAATTCGAGAAATACAACGAGACTAGTTGCCCAGGATCCCATATTACTATGTTTTGTAGAAGAATGACGGGGCATATTAATAATGATCAATTATTAATACACTGCTTTCAGGAAAGTCTTACGGGAGCGGCGTCAAAGTGGTACAATCAGCTGAGCCGAGCTAAAATTGCTACTTAGAGGGATTTAGCACAGGCTTTCCTGAGACAATACAATCATGTCTCAGAAATGATGCCTGACAGGATAACTCTGCAAAATTTAGAGAAGAAATCAAACGAAAGCTTCAGACAATATGCGCAGAGGTGGCGAGAGGTGGCGGTTCAGGTGCAACCACCACTTTTGGAAAAAGAGATGACGACGCTTTTTATTAATACTTTGAAAGCCCCGTTCATCACTCACATGTTGGGAAGCGCTTCAAAAAAACTTCTCGGATATAATCATGAATGGTGAAATGATTGAGCATGCCATTAAAAGTGGAAAAATAGATGGAGGAGAAAATAATAGGAGGGCACCCCCGAGGAAAAGAGAAAATGAAGTGAATAATGTGAATGCTTATGGTAGGTTAATTACCGTGAATCAACCAAAGAAAGTGGTTGCTAATCAACAGGGATCATCAAGACAAGAGTCGGGAGCTAGGCAAATTACTGAAAAGCCCCAATTCACGCCAATCCCGATGTCATACAAGGAGTTGTATCAGACTTTATTCGATGCACATGTTGTTGCTCCTCGTTACTTGAGTCCTCTACAACCCCCGTATCCAAAATGGTATGATATGAACGCGCAATGTGATTATCATGCGGGAATTTCTAGGAACTCGATAGAAAATTGTACTGCCTTCAAGAAGGTAGTAGAAGGACTTATCAATTTAGGTGTTGTCAAACTTGACGACTCACCTAACGCAAAGAATCCGTTACCTAATCACGCAGATAAGGGGTGAATATGGTTAGCGAAGGTACGGAGAAGAAGTCAAGACTGACATTGCTGAAGTAAAAACTCCATTGAAACGGGTCTGGAAAGAAATGGCGAAAAGAGGGTTGGTTATTTCAGATTCTGAGGAAGGGCATGAGATGGGAAATTATTGTGAATTTCACCATAAAACAGGGCATGAAATCCAAGAATGTGAAGGATTCAAGGCTTTGGTTCAAAGCATGATGGATAACAAGGAGATGAGGTTTTATGAAGATGCGAAAGACATGAGGAGCATATGCGCGACAGAGTTGGGAACAAAGGCTCCAAAAATAAATCATCCCGTGGTCATTATCTCACGCCCTAAGGGTAATGAGGTTAGGGCTCAGGTAACATCAAAAATTGTAATCCAGAAACCATCAAATTTCTTTTATAGGGATAACAAAATGGTGCCGTGGAATTACGGGTGTAATGTGACCATTTTGGGAAAAGAAGCAGAAAGAAACCAGGAAATAGGTTCTTACACGCGCAATGGAAAAAGACATGACGCTCAAGCAGAGTCGTCCAGGGAAGAGAATTGGAAGAAAGAACAGAGGAAAGGGAAAGCAGTAGAAGTTGAGCCATTGGTAAATGAACCAATAAAAGAAGAGGAGGCAAAGGAGTTTTTGAAGTTTTTGAAACACAGTGAATACAGTGTTGTAGAGCAACTGCACAAACAGCCAGCCCGCATTTCTGTATTAGCTTTACTCCTAAACTCAGAAGTACATCGGAATGCACTTTTAAAGGTGCTAAACGAAACATATGTGGCTGACGATATTTCGGTAAACAAGCTGGATCGGTTGATCAACAATATTGGTGCTGACAATTTTATCTTCTTCAATGATGATGAAATACCATCCGGAGGAAGAGGTTCTACTAAAGCCCTGCATGTTACTGTCCGATGCAAAGGGTACACACTCCCGGGGCCTTGGTTGATAATGGATCTGCACTAAATGTATTGCCTTTGTCCACTCTTAGTCGATTACCAATAGACAGTTCGCACATGAGAGCATGCCAGAGCATAGTAAGGGCATTTGATGGAACAAAAAAGGAGGTTATAGGGAGAATTGAGGTACCATTAAGGATTAGCCCAGTCGCTTATGAGGTGGATTTCTTGGTAATGGATATTAAACCTTCCTACAACTGTCTATTGGGGAGATCGTGGATACACTCAGCAGGGGCAGTACCTTCATCATTACATCAGAAGGTGAAGTTGGTATCGGAGGATCGGTTGGTAACGATAGATGCAGAGGAGGATATTATCGCAATGATGACTAGCGATCCACCTTATGTGGACATCAACGATGAGGCACTAGAATGTTCTTTTCGGTCGTTAGAATTTGTGAACACGATGTTTATTGCGGAGGGAAATAGAATTTCAGTACCGAAAATATCCAGGACCACTGAGATGGGATTGCGATTGATGGTAGGAAGAGGAGCCTTACCCGGGAAAGGATTGGGAAAATATCTTCAGGGGAGGATTGAGGCACCAATGCCGAAGGAAAAGTTTGATAGATTTGGTTTAGGGTACAAGCCAGACATGAAGCAGAAAAAGAAAGAAGTAGAGAAGAGACAAGAGAAAAGAAGGGCGCGTTTGAATGGACATAAAGCTAAGTGTGAGCCTTTAACCTTTCCCCACATATCTGCATCTTTTGTGTCGGGAGGATTTATTCATTCTGAATGTGGAGTGTCCGGTAGCGGCATGGGAAGAATGTTGGAAAATGTTTATACCAACGCCATAGAAGCAACGGAAAGGAGGGCCTTGTTGGAGATCTGCCCTTATGAGCCTGGAAGCGAGCTAAACAATTGGACTGCTGAAGAAATCCCTGTAGTCTTTAGGGCTTATTCAGAGTAATGCTCAAAACATTCCTGTTGTTTGTTGGCCTAGAAACGATATGAAATCTTTTGTGAAATAGGCATTGGGCCTAAGTATCATTATTTTAATGAAATACGTGTCTACGTTCATCTCGATCAGTCACTTTTTTTTCCTTTTATATTTTCCATTTGATTGATTGTCTTACAAATAATTCTTTCATTTGTAATTCTTTTGCACAAACATATTCATAAATTTATATATTCTTGGTATATTCTTTGATATGCCCTCATAGGTCTTCAGATATCAATGACATGAGTGACGCTGCCTCAAACGCGGAGCCTATTTTGAGCAAGAAGTGTGTTTAGAGGGATCCCACGACTTTGAAAATGACGAAGATTATGATGCATCTCCAGACTTGTTAAGAATGGTGGAACAAGAGGATAAGCATATCCTACCTCATAGGAATCATTAGAAATAGTGAGCCTAGAGGATGGAAAGGAGGTGAAAATTGGAACTGAAATCACCGCAAAGACAAGGCAAGACCTCATTAATTTGCTCCGAGAGTTCAAAGATGTTTTCGCGTGGTCGTACCAAGATATGCCTGGGCTAAGTACTAACATTGTGGTGCATCGTCTGCCCATAAAGGAGGATTGTAAACCCGTTCAACAGAAGCTCAGGAGAATGAGACCTGACATTGTGTTGAAAATAAGAAAAGAAGTCAAAAGACAATTCGACGCTGGATTCTTACAAGAAGTCAAGTATTCGGATTGGGTAGCCAACATCGTCCCTGTTCCCAAAAAAGATGGAAAGGTACGAATGTGTGTGGATTATAGGGATTTGAACAAGGCTAGTCCAAAGGACAACTTTCCACTGCCTCACATTGATACTTTGGTAGATAACACGGCGGGCTATTCATTGTTTTCTTTCATGGATGGTTTCTCTGGATACAATCAAATAAAGATGCATCCTGGGGACATGAGGAAAACCACATTCATTACCTTATGGGGAACATTCTGTTACAAGGTAATGCCCTTCGGATTGAAGAATGCGGGAGCAACATATCAAAGAGCTATGGTGACTTTGTTTCACGACATGATGCACAAGGAGATCGAAGTCTATGTTGACGATATGATCGCGAAGTCTAGAACGGAAGAAGAGCATGTTCAGGTCTTGAAAAGGTTATTTTTGAGATTAAAGAAATTTCAGCTCAAGCTTAACCCGGCCAAATGCACGTTTGGAGCCAGATCAGGGAAGTTATTAGCTTCATAGTTAGCAAAAAGGGATCGAGGTTGACCTAGACAAAGTAAAGGCAATACGAGATTACCTCCCCCGCGCACTCAGAAGGAGGTTCGAGGCTTCCTAGGGAGGCTGAATTACATTGCTCGGTTCATCTCACAACTGACAGAGAAATGTATCCAGTATTCCGGCTCTTAAGAAACATAATCCGGGTGAATGGGATGAAGAGTGTCAGAGGGCTTCGATAAGAAAAGCAGTACTTGGCTAATACTCCAGTCTTATCACTCCAAGTCCAATAGGCCATTGATATTGTATCTAACAGTGTTAGAGAATTCCATGGGATGTGTATTGGGCCAACATGATGAGACGGGAAAGAAAGAAAGGGCAATATACTATCTCAGTAAGAAATTTACCGATTGCGAAATAGGTACTCATCAATTGAGAAGTTGTTTGTGCTCTAATCTGGGCAACCCGACGACTGAGGAGTATATGTTGTATCACACGACTTGGCTGATTTCAAAGTTAATCCTTTAAAGATTTATGTGACAATCGTCTCAGAATTTGATATAGTATATGTCAGTCAGAAGGCCATAAAGGGAAGTGCAATAGCCGATTCCTAGCTAGTAGAGCCTTGGAGGACTATGAATCTTTGAATTTCGATTTCCAAACAGGACTTGATGCATGTGGCGAATACTGAAGAAAATCCTCAATGGATCACGTATGAAGTTAAATTTGATGGAGCTTCAAATCTACGGGTAATGATTGGGCAGTTTGTATCCCCAAGTGGAATCATTATCCTGTTGCTAGCAAGTTGGACTTCGATTGTACAAATAACTAGGCAGATATGAAGCATTATTATGGCATTCGTGCAGCCATTGAACGAACATTAAGTACTGAGAGTATACGGGGATCAGCGTTGTGATATACCAACTCAAAGGGATGGGAGACTAGATAAGCAATCCTATAGAAAATCTTATGCTGAAACATATATTCTAAT